>NC_141918.1:28898863-29201893 GCF_057802395.1 Ceratotherium simum simum | reverse complement strand
GAACTGTGCTAAAGAAGATTGCTCTGGCAGCAGATTATAAAATGAATTGGTGCAGGGGAGAGCAGGCACAGAGTCCAATGAAGGACAACAGCTCCCATTTGTTGAGAGCTCACTATGTGCCAAGCACTGTGATAAATGTTTTATGGGCATCATCCCACTTAATCTTCAGAAGGAGCCTCTGAAGCAGGTGCTATCATCATCCTCATTTTACCACGAGGAAAATGGAGAAGTGGAGGCTTGGAGAAGTTACATTAAGAGCCAAGTTCTCGGGCGTGCAACCTGTTCAATCACAGAGTGTTTGATTTAACGCTCTGCTGTCACCATCTTGAAATTCTTTTTCTGAACAAAGGGCCCTCATTTTCATTTTGCACTGGCCCACGTGAGAATTATGTAGCCAGTACTGGTTACATAATTTCGGCTGCAGCCACACGGATAATAAATGTTGGATGTGGGATTTAAGAGCCCATGGTCTCAGCTATGCCATGCTGCACTAGTTTATGATCCAAGAACAAACAGAATGTGAAGGACAGAGAATGGATTTGAAAATTTTATCAGTTAGTACTGACAATGTTGAGACAGTGGGTTTTTTCCTTTCAAATTAAAATAATTTTGTTGTGTGAACCTTTTCAGGATTTCACGAGATCTCTTGAGATAACCAGAGGTTTTCTATTTGGAAACACATCCAGAGTGCTGTTGACTGGCCCTGCTGGCTGGGGAGCTCTGAGCTTTACATCAGGTCCATTGCGACACCTGGCGACAACAACGTGTTATTGCAAGGATTTATTTTCCTGTTTCAAGAATCAGGCTGTTCAGCTTTGTTTTGTTTTTTTAAGACTTCCCCCTAAGTTTTACACTTCCCAGACTGTTTTTCTTCTGTACTCATTGAAAAAACCGATTGAAAAACTGCCTGACTGATTTTTCCCAGTTTTTAGTAACAGAGCTTTTTATAGATAAAGATTCACATGGGAACAGCCAAATAATCTAATTCAAAGTTTTTTTTAGAATAATATTAATTTATGGGATCAAAAATTAAAACACAAATGCATAAGAGTTATGAATGTATATTTCCAAAGACTATTTGGCATATTGCTTTAATTCACTCCTACAGAATCCAACTGTGTAGGCAAGTAGGTAGAGAGTATTGTGTAACTGGAATCATAGTCTTTTAACACAATATTTTCAACAGAAACCCAGATTTTATCTGTAGCAGTGATAGAATTACATATGGCACTATATAGTTGACATGGTAGTCATAGGAAAACTGTGCCAAATTGTGATTTTAAAATATATATTCATGTATGTATTTATATTTTATGGTTTCCTTGCTGTTGCTTAAGAGCTATTTTCACTTTTCCAAGCATATAATAATGTGAACTCAAGAAATGCTCAAATGACTGAATGAAGACTTGACACAGTGAATGAAAGGCTGTCATTAAAGCTAAAAGACTCTACCTATTCAGCACCTGAATTGATTTTAGAATGCCAATTAAATAGATACAAATGGAATTCTTATGATTGTTGAGCATTGAAAGTCTCAAAATAATATTTGTATCCTCCAAATGTTTTCTCTCACTTCATAGGAAAAAATACTATATAATGATACTTTCCCAACTTTCAAGCATGTGTCCTTAGAACCGTTTAAAAGTAAAATCTTAGAAGCATAAATATGATCATAATTACAATCAAATATGTGTTAAATTATTCAGTATAACGCATTCTGGACTGGTTGTTTTGGTCTTTTGTTCAACATTTATATCTATGTGCAAAGAACTGAGGTAAGCACAGCCTTAGAAATAAGGAGAGCGATAAAGGAATGTTAAACTCCGATGCCTCTAGTGTCCAGGTAGGTAATCTAATGTCCAAATAAGTGATGCTGTGGGGACAGTGGCAAACTGGAGAGGGCATGCTCAGCCTAAAAGGGGGCAGTTGCTCCTCCATTCCAGCACACGCTTGCCATGTGGGAATGTGGGCCCCAGGGTTGTCAGATTTCAGGATAAACCAGAAATCTAAATTTTTGAAACCTGTTACCATTTAAAATTTTTTTTAGAGTTTTAAAAACATTTTAAGGGACAAAGAGAATGTATCTGCCATTCTTGCTATCTGACCAAGTCTAATTTGATCATGTATAACTCCTAGATTCTTTTCCATAGATAACTATAGCCACCAAAGAAGTTGAGGTGGGTGAGGATTAATTACATCCCCATAATCTGGATATGAGATTATAATGGAAGTCAATCTTAGACCAAATTCTGATGCACATGCAGACATTTATTAAACAAAACAGTTCATACAACCTGCTCTATAAGCTTGATAAGTCCCCAGCTCTCTGCCCTATAAGGTGCTCTATCTCCTTGTAAGAAAGGTTCTCTTAAGGAAGATGTAACACCATTTCTGAGGCTGAATTCTGTAACCTTTATAAAAAGACATGAGAAAATTTAGGGATCGAGCTGCAGGCTCATGGATTCCTGTACTCTGTTCATGCAAGGATGGCAAGACTCTCTAAAATGTTTTCGTCAATCCATATACCTTAAATGCTGCTAATTTCATAAATGAGGTCCCATTTTTAACATTTATCATACTTTTGAGCAAGCCAAAAGTAAAAGCCCATCTCTGACATTCACTATGCTAATTAGCAAACCATGTGGTGTGGATCAAGATAGCGATAACAGATTCTCTTGGGATAGCTGCATCTGGAGTGTGGTCTTTCTGATGTGTTGGTACCTGACCACCTCCAGAGCATGGAATTCTTAGTTTGGGCAACTAGAATTGAAGCTTGAACTAGCACATACATTATATCACACTGTGTATGCCAGAGTAGGTTAGAGTACATTACAGGGTCATACCAGTGGTTCAGTTCCAGTCTGTGGAATTTCAGTTTGCAGCCTTTCATATACAGGAAGTCATTCCTGCTTTCTAGGAGTTGCCATTCTAGCATCATTTGAGATGTATCATTTGAGTAAGGATAAAAGGATAGAAGAAGAGAAATGTGATGGTGTTCTGGGAATACACTGCAGGGTGTGCAGCAGATGGAAGCAGCAACCCTTTCCCCGTGCAGATCACAAAACTGGCCCTGAGACAGGATGCAGTAGTGGTGGAGGCCCTTGACTGCCAGGTGACTGCGGGACTCCCACTCTAACAGCAGTGTACCTCAATCACTTTCAACTTTCCTTGCTGATAATTGTGAAGTTGATGAAGTAATAAAGGAAACCACAACTTTCTACTCAAACTATAAGCTATGAGGAAGAATTTAGTTCCTAAGATGAAAGCGATGGGCATCATGGAAGAAAGCTCATGTTCAGCTTAGTTTATTTCAACAAACACCATTTATTGAATGCCACGCATTGTGCCGGCATTGGGGATTCAAAAAATGATTGAGGAAACTATGAGGAGCACCTAACCCAGACTGGGTGGATCAGGGAAAATTTTCCAACATCTGAACTGAGCCTTGGAGAATGAGTGGTGTATGCAAATGGAGAAGAGGGGATCTAGCAATGGGTCTGGTGGGGGATGGCATTTTAGGCGTTGGAACAGCGGGAACAATGGCATAGAAGCGTGACATAGCCTGTGTGCACAGAACTGCAAAACGTTTGATAGTCTTGGAGTTTGAAGTGCAAGGCAGGGAAATGAAGCTGGAAGGAAGGAAGGAACCAGTCATAGAAGACTTTGTTGATCATGATAGGAAACTAAGAATTTGCCCAGAAGGAATCACTAAGAGGTTTTAAGTATCGGATGACATAGTTTTAGAGTGCATCTTAGATAATCCACTCTGGTTGAAGTCCAAGTCAAATACAGATGGCCCCTGAGGCAAGTGGAGAAGGACTGGAGGCAGGGAGACCTGCTAGGAGGCTATCCTAATAGTCTAGATAAGAAGTGGTGAAGGTTAAAGGAAGGACTGTAATAGGATAGCAGAACACCTGAGCACGACTATAGGCTGAAGGTAGAAACCAGTAGTGAGGGAAATCAGGGAGACATGTTAATTGCTTGGAGCATAGTCAGAGGAGCTACAGCTGAAGTAGAAGGATTAAATCGGGCTTAACTAACATCCTCTGAAACTAGCAGGTTGGAGATAGAGAGTCAATGGGAACTCGGGGTCAGGAAGCAATGGCACGTTAGAGTTCATGGTGGTAGAAGAGACATCTTAGAGTTTAGGAAAGCAGATTTAAGCAAGTTTAGAGCAAAGAAAGGGACATAGGCACACTGATAACTGGAACATATCCAGAGGAAAGATATGTCATGTGAAGAATGGCTGAAAGAACCGCCAATGTTTATCCCTGAGTGGGTTATGGAGAATGAGAGCTATCTTTTCACATCTGAGGTGCTGTCTAGTAGAACAGGGTTAGATACTTCTATGGTAGGTTGTAGCCATGGGGTAGAGGAGGGACAAGGAGAGAGAGAAAGGAAACAGGGTCAATTCTTAAAAGTTACAGGAAGCTGGATTTTAGCTCAGTGTAATGACTTTCTTCCTATTAGGTTCTCCATACATAGTTTTCCTCTCAACGTTTTATTAGGACAATTTTCAAACATACAGCAAAATTGAAAGAATTTTACAATGAATGCCCACATACTCACCACCTAGATTCTACCATTAACATTTTATTGTACTTGCATTACCACATATTTATCCATCTATCCATCCCTCTATCCATCTAATTTTTTTGATACAGTTCAAAGTAAATTCCATACAGTTTTGGCTGCATTGGGAAGGTGGGGCACCTTAATCCCAAGAAGTTTTCTTTTTACAAAGGCTAATGGTTGTCTGTTGGGGATGCTGTAGAGGTGATTTCTGCATTGAGTAGGTGGAGTGGATCAGACTATGGCTTTCAAACATTTTAACTGCTACTCATACCAAGAAATGTAATTCACATTCCTATCCAGTGTACATCACATACACACTGAAGTAAACATTTCAACAAACAATATTTATCTTAACATATGGGAAGCATGCCAATATTTTATATTTTATTTCATTTAAAAAATGCTAGTCATGATCCACTAACTTGACTTGATGACCCACCAGTGGGCTGTGATTCACCATTTGAAAATCATTGGACTAGTCAACCTCCAAGAAGATTCTTCTTTTTAAAAGAATCCTGTGGCTACTACTAGGATTTCCCCAATCTTTCCAATTACTAGGAAACTATTTTGAATCTAAGCACAGTATTTACCTAGCGTGCATAGTATTATGTTGTAAGGCACGCGTAATTAAGAGAAAAACGTTAAATGCCTGGCAAGACTTCTAGATAGATCCAATTGAAACACTCTTTAGGAGTAAGTTTACTAATTGCTTGTTATTTTCACAAACAGAAAGATACTGGGTGGATGGGAGGCCTTCTGGGCTCTTGTATTTCAGTCCTTCTGTTAAATATGGCTATTAATCCCTGCTGTGGCTCTGACAAAGTTGGGAAGATAAATGAGAAAACACTTTAAAAACCAACGTTTTATTAATATTATTCTGTCAAGCAACGAGAGGGAGGCTGCGATCAAACTCTAGTGAGGCAGTGTAAAACTCTCCGCTCTAACAGAACTGTTACATAAACCTCCCCAAACACCAACGACTATGCCAAAAGCACGAGACTCTCGTATGAGGGTAGAAGCTGTGCATTTGCCAGGGATTTGACCCCACCTTCAAGCTCCGCTCAGTCCGCGCATGCGCAACGGCGGCTCCGGTCTCCTCGCCGGGTTGGGCCAAACTCGGAGGGCGGAGTGCGGGCCACGTGGGGTCCCGTGACGTCATCTCCGGGCGCCGGGGGTGACTGGACTTGCGGTGGGCTTCCAGGGCTGCGCGACGCTGCAGGTTGTATTCTCTGGATCCTGAAGGGCGGAAGTGCAGCCGGGCTAGGCTCCGACCTCCGCGCGGTGCTTTCTGCGGCTGCGCGTAGTCTCCGCACTCCTGGCTCTCGAGCCTCTGCGGGACTGTGTGTCAAGCCCCCTGCGCCGCCGCTCCGCCAGAGCCTGGGACCCGGGCGTCTTCACCGGTGCGGGAAGCCGGAGGAGGAGCCAGCGCTTCTGGTAGGGTATGTGTATGTGTGTCTCCCCAGGGTGAGGAAGTGCCCGGAGGAGGAGGGTTGGGGAGGTGTCAGGTAGGTGTGGTAAGAAGGAGGGGCGAGTGGCCGGCGGGGAAGCGCTCCCTCGGGCGGTGGCGGGTGAAGGTGGTTCCTCCCGGGGAGGTGGGGTTGGCCAGACGCCGCCCCCGGGGCCCCTGGGCCGGCCGGAGGGTGTAGCCTGTGCGGTCTCTATCGGGGAGTGTGTCTGTTCCTTCCTAAGGTAGGAAGCCCAGGGTCCTATCGCAGGCTCTAGAGTTTAGTTCAGGACCTGCGTTTCTGTGGAACAGTTATTTAAATCATAATTATTTCACAGGCAGCCGATTCTTTCCGAATTCGATGGGTATTTCCTCCAATTTATCTTCTCCATGGCATTCTTTGTCTCACTTTAATAATAATATTTAGTGCTGACAAAGCCATTTTCTGTTAGCAAAGCACTTTCACATACTTTAATTATACTTTGGGTTATTTTCAAATTATACCTGGACTTGAACCTAGGGAAACTGGATTGGTTCTAGATTTTTCTGGGGGGGCGGGGGGAGGCGCGAGAATCAGAACCCAGAGAGACTGTCAGACAGCACTGAACGTCCAGGGCCTTCCAGAATTCAGTTGATAAATCTAAGAGTCTTTGGGACTGAGGACTTGAATCTGAACTGAATTATTTGTGATTGCCATAGAGGGAGTTGTTGGTTGAATTTTGAATTGGAAGGTAAAGACGTTGGGCTGAGGGTAGTAATTGAGGGGAATTTTAGAATTTTAAACTAGATTTAAGCGTGTGCTTTGACCCTCAAAAGTATGCTAGTTGAAATTGGGGGAAAATGAACAGAATGGTACTGTATGGATATGAGTTTTTAAACGTACGCATTTCAAGTGTAGGTTCGCTTTATTAATTTAGCAAATGCTGAGTGCCTGTTATGTGCCTGGCAGTGAACAAAAAGTAAACAAAACAGTAAACAGTGAGCGAAACAATAAAAATCCTTGCCATCATGAAGTTTACTTTGAGGGTGGAGGAGATGTTAATATAAAAATTAGTTAAAATATATGTCAGGTGGTGAGAGGTGCTAGAGAAAAAAGAACGCAGTGAAGAGGGAATGCTGGTGTCCTGCATAGGAAGGAAACTGCAGTGGGGGCCTTAGGAAAGATGTTTGAGTAGAGACCTAAAAGTGATGAAAGAAGGGTGCCGTGAGGACGTAGTGGAAAGAGACATTGGAGCAACCACAAAGTACCTGAGGCAGGACATACCAGCTAGTTTGGCTGGAGCTGAGTGAGCGAGAGCGGAGAGAAGTAGATAAGCAGGTCAGAATGGGGCTGGGTCATGTAGGGCCCTGTAGGACTTTGTAAGAACTTTAGTTTTTGCTTTCAGTGAGATGGTGTGGTTTTGAGTAAAAGAGTAAACTAATCTGGCTTGTGTTTAAAACACAAAATTTTTCAGATTTCTATGTTGTCTGTCTGCAGCAAGGGCAGAAATAATGAGACCCGTTAGTAGGCAATTGCATTTATGCAGGATAAAGGTCAAGGTGACTTGGATGAGTATAATAGTGGAGGTGGTGAGAAATGGCCAGATTCTAGACTTGTGTTTAAGCTAGGGCTGTCAGATGTGACGAGGGGTCAAGGATGACTCCAAGGTTTATGGCCTCAGCAACTAAAGACTAGTTGCCACTTAGTGATTTGAGGAGGACTACAGAGTAATAGGGAGAGGAGGGAGGAAGATCTGAAATCATTTTCAGTTTTTCCACGTGCTAAATTTTCAAATGAAATGTCAGTATGCAGTAGTGTATATGAACCGGAGTTCAGAAGAGAAGTCTGAGCTGAAGATGTAAATGTGGAAATCATTAATGTGTAAATGATGTTTAAAGCCATGAGAGATCTCTAAAGGCAAGGTTCAAGGACTGAGCCCCTGGGGCACTTCAACCTTTGGAGATTCGAGAGATTTAGGAACTATCCCCCAGGGTGAGGGTGGGGCTGTTCATTAAAACCCTTATTGAGAACCACTGATCCTTAGTTATGGGATAGAAGGAAATGGAAAGCCACCTAGGTCATTAGCTGAGAGAGAGTGAGGAAGGAGATGTGAAAATTTGGAGAGAGAGAAGTTATGAAATGGCGATCTAGGACAGTGGGAGAATAAATGGACCAGGGAAATGTAGGAACGCTGGACAGTACTCAGGGTCCACTTATGAGGTCAGTGTTTTAAAGGGAGACCAGCCGGCGTAAGTTATTATTTTTAGATGTTTACCAATTTACTACTAGTAGGTATTTGATATTTTAAGTAATATCTAGGTAGCTAGGGATTTTGTCAGCAGAATAGCTTCAGGTAGTAGGTTAGCCTATGTTATTGTAGTGTGAAAGGGACTGTTAATTGTGCATCATATTTTTATCATACTGACTGTGCTAATGGCTAAATGTTGTTGGTTGAGCACCTGCTTTGTTCCAGGCCCTGGATTAGATGCAGAGAATACAGCAGCCAGGAAGAAGTAGCAACCCCTGCCCTCAAGAAGCTTACTTCTAGTAGACTGCATCATGGGTTGGGATTTCTGTGCTTCCAAAGCATTGCCTTCAAATTGGATGCATGGTGATGATAGAGTAGTGTATCTATGAGAGGGAAAAATATTTTTCTAGAATAATGAAATTTGCTGAATTTAAAGTGTTATTGTACTGATTTGGAAAGGAGTCTAGGTGGAAAAGTTTCTTAAGTAGTGAGTGTAACTTTTGGGTTTATATACTTTTCAGTTGTTTGATACAAATTCCAGAGCCTGCTGTGTGCTACTTATGCTAATATTGGGGATACAAAGGTAAATATGACTCAGTTTCTGCTATCAAGGAACGGGCAGTTCAGTGTGGGGAAGAGCAAGAGACAGATAAGATAAACATAACTGCAGTGCATGGTTATAACATGCTGTTATAGAAGTAATTAGAGTGGTGGTTGCTTTGCGGAAAGCTTCCCAGGGAGCTGATGTTAAGCTGACTCTTAAAAGAGGATTAAGAGTTGGCCAAAAGAAGAGGAAGAGAGTGTTCTAGCAGAGGGGCCATGGAAGCTCAAGGAAACCATGTGTTAAATACATATTTCATTTTTTGATTGAGCGGTTATCAGGTGGTAAACACCCAACAGCCCCCTGAAATTACAATTATTTTCAGTTTATAAATATGAAGTTGGGAGATGTCAGGTTTGTTATCCAAGGACACACACCTTATAGGCAGAAGTCAGGGTTTAAACCTGTGTCAGTCTGGTTTCAAAACCCCTTAACTACCTTAATGTATTGCCTGCTGTCAGCATTTAAATCTTCCCTGTCCTTATTCTTTATCTCTCTGCCAATTTTTCACCAACTTCTATTCAGTCTTCCTTGGAAAGATCTCATATCTGTCTCTCATCTATCCACTGCTACCAGTTTAGGTCAGGCACTCATTATTATATGCCTTAGTTGCTGAAACTGCTTCCTGGCCAGCCTCTCTCTGACTCGGGGTCTCTTTTTGTGCACTGCTACCAGGCAGTTGTTTTTATTTCACCATTATAAAACCTTCCAGGCTCTCTAGGCTTGTTGGATGAAATTGAGAACCCACATTCTTCCATTTGGTATGCTTCATGATCTAGTCTCATTTTATATTACAGATTTGACGTTAAAGAAATAATAATTGCTTTTATTTCTTAGCACTTACTGTGTGTCCAGTACCGTGTCAGACACTTTATAGATTTTTTTTTTCTTTTTTTCAGAACAACCGGGTGAATTTTACAGGTAGGGACATTGAAGCTTAGTGAAGTAAAGTGACTTGCCTAGGATCACATGTGATATTAAAACATGTCACAGTGTTAGCTCTTTCATTATCTACTACTACTCCCAACCCAAAGTTTCCTTAAAAGTTGGCACACGTATTGCTCCTGCCCACTTCCTCCCTTTGCTGATGCTATTTTGCCCTTCTTGGAATATTTGTCGTCCTCTCTTTGCCTGTCCATATTCTACCCATTCTTGAAGTTCCATACCTTTTAAAATTCTTCCCTAAACCTATGGGATATATTAATATTTTACTTCTGCTTTTCCCTCCTTCATTATGAAAGCTCTCACAAAGTAACATTTAATTTTAACCGTCGACATTTTAGAGTGGAAAGGGACGTTGGCAATCGGTATGGTATGAAGGAGAGAATATGAGATTGGAAATCAGAGATAAAAAATCTTTCCTATACACTTATAAGTGCTGTAGTGGAGGAAAAGTAAAGGCACAATGAGGAAACAAAGGTTCTGCCTGAGTCATGCATTGAAGAAAGGCTATTTTGAGCTGGGTCTTGAAGGATGTCTAAGTTGGAAGAGAAGGAGAGGAAGGCTACCTTAGGGTAAGGAATCACCAGCACGAGCAAAGCCACGGAAAGGACGTGAAAGTACATGGTATGTTTAGTAGATTTGGAGATAATACCGTCTGGGCAGTGCCTGAGGTTTTAAAAAGTTGTTATTTTTATTATCACCATCATCATCTTGTATGCCCTCAGCACTTGCTACAGAGCTGGGCGTATCAAATGAGCAAATATTTATTGACTCTTTTTTTTTTTTGCTGAGGAAGATTTGCCCTGAGCTAACATTTGTTGCCAGTTTCCCTCTATTTTGTATGGGGGCCGCTGCCACAGCATGGCCACTGATGAGTGGTGGTGGTTTGCATCCGGGCCACCAAAGTGGAGTGTGCCGAACTTAATCAGTAGGCCACTGGGGCTGGCCCATATTGACTCTTTATTGAGTGCTATTAGCAATGTTCATGCATAATTTTTATTTTCCTTTACTCTTATAGTTCCTGTTCACATTATTTAATGCTTTTGATTATTCTTAGTTCTTGAAGTCTTTATGACTTTTAAACATTTTTTGAGACATGCTTTTTGTTGGTTCTATAAATTATGATAGATACACTTTATAGTACTATATTTATAGGCATTATTCTAAGTGTTTTACATGTATTAATTTAATTTTCATGTTTTATATAGTAAGTGCTGTTATTCTCATTGTACAGATGAGAAAACAGACACAGAGAAATTAAGTGATTTACTTGAGCTCACACAGTTAAGTGGTGGAGCTAGGTTTTGAATCCAGGCAGTCTGGCTCCGTATTCTACATTTTGAACCCCCATACTCTAGTGCTTTTCAAGAGTTAAATTTTGTTTTTCTGCCTGTTTTAAAAAGGATGATTGAATACTCACATCCTTTAATTTTATCCGTGTATCAGCCAGTTTTTCTTGTACCTTTTTTAGTTATGTGTATTCACTAGACTAGAGATGTGCTTTTTTATGTAATTCGTTATAGATGAACATTTATTAATATTGAAAGATTAACATTTTATGATCTTATAAATTTGGGTCTATGTATTTTAAGGCAATAAGTAGCCTTGTTTGCAGTTTTCATAAATCTGTTTTGCAGTTTCTATTTGTCTTGTAAAGTCTGTATTGACGCTACCACATTACACCTTTAGCTGCCTTGGCTGAGTCCATTCTTCCCTTGAGGTCCTGCAGGAAATATACACATAAGAAACAATGGTATATGGGAAATAAGGTACCAATTTATCTTTCACTGGTTTTGTACCTTAAATCCCACCTCAGAACTTTGATAAAGTCCGATGTTCCAGCCTGGTTTACCAAAGTTCCGCAATGGGATTTTAGGTACAAAACCAGTAAAAGATAAGTCCGTACTTGTATCACTGTTGGAGAGAGTCTCCCAGAAACAAACAGAAGAGGCAGATATTGGCCATTTCTTTTGACTGTTCCTGACACATGGAAGGGAAAAAGCAGAAGAAAATGCCACTGAAACAAAGAGCAGGATGGTCAAGTGTTGTCATCTGGCAGTTTTGAGAGGAGAAGGGAGCCGCACCCACATGCATGATATTTTGGTTTCTGGTGACCCCTGCCTGTTAATAAACAAGGCTCTAATGGTGTTCTGGAATCTGACCAGATTATTATTCCTTCTTGAGAGGACAGTGGTTGGAGAGATGCCCATAGAGATGCCTTTCCTTAGGTGGCCATACCCACTTCAATTTCTAATTTTCTTTTGAATTGTATTTTCTATGTATTTTTCCTCAGGGAGAAAAATCATCCAGTGTGACAATATTGATAGTGACTTTCAACTTTAAAATTGTATTTAAATGTTCTTAAAATCTCTTAGGAAAGTAGCTCTTTGCTTCAAATATTTTTTCTTTGTGAGCAAGCGAGGATCTCAGTTTTAGCTATTGGTTAATTGGATATATCATAGTTACAGAAACCACCATTATCAGATTCAATTTTAGATTTACTTATTTGTCATAACTCATATTTCATTATTTTCTTCCACCAGTAAATTTATTCATAAAGAACAAGCTGTTAATGTAATCAGGAAATAGCGAAGTCTTTCCTGTTTTCAATGAGTTAATTTTGTGTGCTTTGTAAACTTGAGAATTTTCTGCAGAGTGCAGAAACTCAATATGTTGTTTGAATTTGAAGCCTGTCAAGAGGAAATGATATAAAGTTTGCATGTATCATTTGCTTAAAATGGTGACTTTTATGGATATATTTTAATAAAAGTTGAAACACTGTGGTATGTTGGAAGGAGCACTGGACTCAGTTCAAGTGACCAGAGGTCTTATCTTGGTTTGACTCTTACTAAGGGCTCTTGTAACAAGAGCCCTTGTTGGACAGGTTTTTTCACCTCTTTCAGTTTATTTACCTGTAGATGACATTGCATCCAGTTGACCTCCACTGTGCTTTTAAGTATAGTGACACAAAGTTCAGAACTCTGCTCGAGTTTTTATCTCTTTGACTAATTAATTTATGGTAGTCTTGATGCACTTGGCATTGGTCAGTGGAAGAGAAAAGAGAGGAAAAAATGCTCTTTGAATAATTCAGTGTTAATAATTGGTATTTGGCTAAACTAATATGGTTATTTAAAATGTTTCCACAAGATATTTTGTGATAAATTATGAATTAGCTAGCCTATGAAAGATGGGATATATATATATTTATATATATGTATAAATAAATGTTTAAGTAGAAGAATATTAATCTCAGTATCCAGGTACCAACAGTATTTCTTTCAGCATTTACTCATAGACTATGTGGTGATGTTATCTAATTATAGAATATTAGTTCTTGAAGACACTTGCATACTATGGAGTTCAGAAGCCATGTCCTTCTACCATACCCAGAAAATTTCAGTTTGCAGATTTAGTGCTAATATGTATGGTATAGGGAATATTATAAGAGTTCAAAGTAGAAGCATTTACTATTTCATTGGGGCAGAGGATTGTGAGCTGGGTTTGCAGAGTGGGTAGGATTTGAACAGAGAGAAGAGCATACTAGTCGGGGAATGGTGCAACAGAGAGCAAGGTGTTTAAGGGGCCAGTTTTGCTAGAGGGTTTATAAAAAAAGGTATAGTAAATAAGATTGGAAATACTGATGGAATCAAATTGTGGGGAGGATGAAATTTAGAATGGAAATAGGTTTACAAAGATTTTTTCCAAGATGAGAGAGAGATATTTTTTTGCAGGAAGAGAGTCAGAACCATCTGGAGTAGGAGAGGTTGAATATATTAGATGGGGCAGAGATAATTGTGGGGGTGGTATTTTGGAGTTGGGCTATAAGGGACCTTATGGCATAGGAGAAGAGTTCACTTTAGGTAAGCAATAGACTCTTGGGGCTTGAGAGACTGAGGCTAGTTTCACTTTGACTGTGGTTCACTATTTGCATACATTAGTATATATAATTTTGAATTGGTTACTTCTGTGATCCTTTTAAATAAATAATAGCTCTGCATTTAGATTTTCTTGTACTGATTTTTGCATTTCTTCTAAAGATTGCTGATCACACAGTTTTTTGAAGTGAATAACCTTTATGGCATTCATTTTTTCCTATAATCAATCTTTCTTTGTTTCAGAGCAAGTTCATTCATGCTTGTAAGGATCTGACTAATGCTCTTCATTTTATTTTCAGTTTGGCTTTGGTTGAAAAAAGAGTTTAGCCTATATGTACTGCTTTAACCACTGGAAGAATGACAGATGACAAAGATGTGCTTCGAGATGTGTGGTTTGGACGAATTCCAACTTGCTTCACTCTGTATCAGGATGAGATAACTGAACGGGAGGCAGAACCATATTATGTAAGTATGCTGATGGTGGCAAATGGGATATAATCTTTGCATTTTTGTAAAGAAAGCTCTAAGAACCTGGTGGCTGTTTTTCAACATTTTATGTATAATTAATACATGCTTATTATGGAAAAAAATTAGAAAATACAGATCAGCAAAAAGAAGGAAATAAAAATTATCTCTAATCCTACCACCCAGAGGAAAAAACCACTCTTGACAAGTTGATATGGGACCACTTGATTTTCTTTTTCTAATGCACATGTACGTATATAATATATGATAATTGAATTATAAGTTATGTGCCATCTTTTAACAGGAAGATATTTTGAATATAACAGGTTCAGCTTTGATTGTTTTGTATTTGGGTGGTTCCAAGCAACTATTTAACAAATTCTTTTTTATAGCTCAATGAACATATGAATGTGTGTGTGTGTTTTCATATGTTCATGAGCTAATATGTATTATATAAGATATATTATTTAATAACATAAATTGCATAAATTTTCCTTTTCTAAGTGCATATATCGTCCAAACTTATGCATCTGTGATAGTAAATTTATGCAATCAGAGATAATAGTATCCTGCCTGTTTATTGACTAGCCCCTAGTGGGCAGAGACATTCTCAGTTGTCATTATTTTAGTTTTTTCTTTTTGTGTCTCAGGTACACATATTGTTTTGGTGCCAGGTCCAAGAAGATCTGGCAAAGTGGAAACGTATTTGTGATGCTGGACTATTGCTTGTTTCAGTTTAATAGAGCTTGCCATTTGTTTTCTCCCTTGTCAGTTTGAGAGTCAGCACTGCTTCTCAGCCTGCTCCAGCGATGGGAAGTCAGGCTGCTGGAGGAAGCTACTTAAGGAGCCCATTCACTAACTTTTTGGGTACAGGAACTGTTTCATTTTTCTCTGTGCATCCTCAGCGTTTGCCATAGGTCGTGCCATAGGTCGTGCCATACTCAGTGCGTGAAAGCCTCCACATATTCATGTTGGGATTTTGTTTTAAATTGTCTCTTTGGGTTTTCTCACTAAAAATGATAATTTCAGAGAAATTACACAGTTTTTTGTTACTAGTACTCAGGTACTCATAACTTATATACATTTGAGTCATTTTCACTTTGGAAATCTCAGCAGTTTTCTTTTCTGCCTTGAGAAAAACTTCCATAGTTGAAAACTATGGTCATAGTTTATTTTTAGAAACATTTCATTTGTTAGATGTATTTTTTTTTTCTTCTGCAGTATGGATTAGGATATCATTTATGTTTTGTTTCCAAACTAGTTTTTTGCTACTTTAATTAAAACTTTTAACCTTGGGTGGCTTTGTAATAGTATCTAAACAAAGGGGTATATGTGTCTAGTTGGTCAAAGTGGCAAAACTGAGAAGTATATAATTTAAGTCTGTTTACTTTTAAATCAGAATATGATGTTTGACACAGTTCCTGCAGTTAAAAAAAAATCTAAGTAAAGAATAGAATATTTTTCCTTCTTTATATATGAATCTGTTTAAATATGAAAAGACTTGTGAGAACTAGAGTATAAATTGTTTTCTAGCTGTTTCTTTTTCTTTCTTTTTTGTGAGGAAGATCAGCCCTGAGCTAACATCCATGCTAATCCTCCTCTTTTTTTTTTTGCTGAGGAAGACCGGCTCTGAGCTAACATCTATTGCCAATCCTCCTCCTTTTTTTTTTTTTTAACCCTCAAAGCCCCAGTAGATAGTTGTATGTCATAGTTGCACATCCTTGTAGTTGCTGTATGTGGGACGCCTCAGCATGGCCAGAGAAGCGGTGCATTGGTGCGCGCCTGGGATCCGAACCCGGGCCGCCAGTAGCGGAGCGCGCACACTTAACTGCTAAGCCATGGGGCCGGCCCTAGTTGTTTCTAATTGAACTGAAAATGGCAAAAAGTATTGGGGTTAATCGTTGGAGGAAGAGGATTATTTTGTCTAATAGGTAATTGGGTTTTTTCCTTGAATTCTTCCTAATTCTTCACCCAAAAGAAACTCTCATATAGTCATTATGATTATATTTTTGAAGACTATTGGGTGACAGGCATATAATAAATATTAAACAAAAAACTAGGGTTTAAAACCATGTAGCTTAATCCAGATTTTGCTTTTTAAATACATACATACTCAAGTATAAGTTAATACACACAGAAAGAAAATATACAAAGGCATTAGCAATGGTTAGTCTTAGAATTATAGGTGAGCATTTTAGTGCCAATATGGTTTTAGTTCTCATGTGTCTTGGTTGTAAATTAAGCTTGAACATATTTTTAATTGTTTTGGTTTATAATAATGATAATGTTTTAAAGATTCTGGGTGAAATGAGGTAAAAATATTGTAGCCTGAGAGCCAGTAGACCTCTTTCCCAGACATTCTCAAAGCTCAGGTGAGGTGACATAACAGGGTTGTCATCATGGCCTGAAGAGTCCATTCATGTTCAGGTGGAGTTGCAGTAAGGATAGGTGAATGGGAATGTAGGTTACTTTTTATAATACTTATAGCTTATTTCTTAGAGAATAGATTTTAAAATATCTACTGGTACCAAATTTATAAATTAAATAATTATTATTCAAAGAGTCTTCTGGAATTTTTTGTTTCCATTGGAAAAGCGCGTTAATGTTAAATATATTCCTGTTTATTTCTGCATTTTGATTTGTTGCCCCCACATAAACCTTCTTTCAGCCTACATCCTATATGTATATCATTGAGAATTATATCTTATTTTGCAGGGAATATTAGGAAGGAAATTTGTTAGAAACTAGGCAGATTTTCAGTTTTTGATGTTTCTGTTATATTCATTTATTTTTTACTTTTTTAATTTATTTTGTGAGGAATATTAGCCCTGAGCTAACCTCCATGCCAATCCTCCTCTTTTTGCCAAGGAAGACTGGCCCTGGGCCAACATCTGTGCCCATTTTCCTCGACTATATGGGATGCCGCCACAGCATGGCTTGACAAGCGGCGCGTCGGTACGTGCCCGGGATCTGAACCTGCGAACCCTTGGGCTGCCGAAGCAGAGCATGCGCACTTAACTGCTGTGTCACTGGGCCGACCCCTGTTATGTTCATTTAAACTATTACTTTTCATTTAGATTATCCAATATAAAAACATACATACTAATTTGCATTCATGTTGTGTGACTTGTTACCAGAGGAAATCACACCATCAGACACATGGTCATCAACTGGAGTGGACCCTAGACATTACCCAGCAGTCCTTTTATGTTGCCTTAGTCAGCTGTCTCTGTTCTCCACTATGGCTTTCTCTGGCACCTAACCTCATCTTTCACTCTTAACGGTGATGGGATCCTACTTCCTACTTCACAAAAAAAATAGAAACCATGAGATGGGATCTCCCTTAACTTTCTGCCACCAATCTGCAAAACCTATCAGCACTTACACATATTTACTACTTCTCTCCTGTTTTAATGGAAGAGATGTCCTTCTTCCTAAGCACAGCCCAACCTTCCATCTTGTTCTGGATCCCACTCCTGCCTTCTCTATTTATTTTACTTTTGACCTCTTCTATCTACTGTCTCCTTTGCAGCATTTATATTGTCTTAAATCTTTCCTATTCTAAAACAACCCTCTGTTGACTCCATCTCCCTTTCAACCTCTTGCTTTCCCTTCACAGCCATACTTATTAAAAAAGTTGTCTATACTCATTGTCTCCTTCCTGCCTCCCACCACGTACCTCACTGTAATCACATTTTCATACTACTCCAACAGAACTGTTCTTGCCAAAGTCGCTAATGACATCTTTGTTGCCAAACCTGGAGTCTCTTTTTGAATTTTCATTTGCTTTATCTCTCAGCAGTATTTGATATTGTTGGCTCTTTTCTCCATTTTGTGGCACTGTCCTCCCTTGCTCTACACTGCCTCATATTTCTGATTTTCTGGGTTTTTTGGTGGTCTCCTTTTGGTTTTTTTGTGGTCTTCTTTGCCAGATCTCCCTCTTTTGCTTATTCTTCCATGTTGGCATTCCTTGGAGCTTTGCCTCTTGTTTTTTCCCCTTAGAGCTCTCATCTATTTTTGTCTTTTTTTTTTTTTTTTAATGAGGAAGGTTGGTTCTGAGCTAACATCTGTGACCATCTTCCTCTATTTTGTATATGGGACACCGCCACAGCATGGCTTGATGAGCCGTGTGTTGGTCCTTGCCTGGGATTCAAACCTGCGAACCCTGGGCTGCCAAAGCAGAGCACTGGGCTGCCGAAGCAGAGCACGCGAACTTAACCACTACACCACCGGGCTGACCCTATATTTATGTCTTTGTTGAGCATTTCGTCTTGACAACTCCCAAGACTTTTCTCCTGAGCTCCATATGTCTTTCTGCTGGATATCCTCACTTAGATGTCTTGAAGAAACTCAAACTGGTGTGTTTGAAACTGGACTCATGCTCTACCCCCAGGCAATCTGGTTATCTGCCACATTCCTTTCCTATTTTGGCAAGTAGACCTATCATCCAACTAATTAATTACTCTTACCAGTAATTAATTACCAGACTCGTCCTTTGTTGCTTTTTTCTCCCATATCCCTGACATTCGGTCAGTAACAGTCCATCTGATTTTATATCTCAAATATATTTCAAACTTATCCAGTTCCTTTCATACACACTGCTACAACCTAGTTGAGACCACCACTTAAAACTGGTGGATTGCATAGCACTAACTAATTTCCCTGGTTTCAATCTTGCTCTCTTTCCATTTTCCAGTCTGCAGTTGGAGTAATCTTTTCAAAACACATATCTGATCTTGTCACCTGCCAGCTTAAAACCTTTATAGGCTTTTCTTCATCTTTAGCATCCTTAATATAGTTTACAAGGTACTCCATGATCTGATTCCCTTGCTTCTTCAGTACTTTTCTGTCCCAACCCTCTAGATTCCTGTCATACTCAACTTCTTATAGTCCCTCAGATATGCCAATCTTTGTCTTTTTGTATTACTCCATGCCTTATCACAGTTTCCTCTGTCTAGAGTGAGCAGCCGTATCTCCCACCCCTACCCACACCCAGACATCCATACCCACCCTTCTTTGGTTCACTCCTCTTTGCTTTTTGACTCTTAGCTTAAAATAGACTTCCCTGTCAGGGCCTTCCCTGAGCCCCTAGGTTACGTTAAATGCCTTTGCTACTTGCTGTTATTACATTCTGTACTTTCTCGCGTTCATCACGTTTGAAATTTTGTTTTCACTGTCTGTCTTCCTCTCTAGCCCGTAGGCTCCATGAGAGGAAGAACTCTTCCCGTCTCATTCAGTGCTCTATCCTCATTGCCTAGTATGATGCCTCACGTTGAAATGGAACAGAATTCTAATGTATTTTAATTCTATTTTTATTCTAGATAAGTAAATCTATAATATGATAATTGAAAATTGTTGGACAAAGTAGAATTTGGCATAAGCAAATAATATTACAGGCACCTTTTTCAGAAATATAAGCAGTCTATACAACTATGTAAAACATGTATTTCTTACAAGCTGTATAGAAAAAAAATGAATCACTTGTGTCATATTCACCGAGTGCTTGACAGTGCTAAATGAGGAATAAGTGAATGATAGATTGCTTGTAGCTGACAAGATAGATCCCTGGAGGGCGTTAATCCTTTTCATATTAAAAGAACTTAAGAATCTTGAAGGCATTAATTGAAGTGAAATAAGCCAGACACAAAAGGACAAATATTTTATGATTCCCCTTACACGAGGTACCTAGAATAGTCTAATTCAAAGAGACAGAAAGTAGAAAAGTGATTACCAAGGGCCTGGAGAAGAGGAGAATGGTGGATTTATTGTTTAATAGGTATAGAATTTGAGTTTGGGATGATGAAAAGTTCTGGAGATGGATAATGGTGATAGTTGCACAACAGTGTGAATGTATTTAATGCCACTGAACTATGAACTTAAAAATGGTTGAAGTGGTAAATTTACCACAATTAAAAAAAAAGCACTTAAAGTAAACCAATGAGATACACCTAAGAAAAACAATGAGTGATACTGTCTGGATGTAGAAGGCAGAATGATGTCTGCTTGCTGTTACTTTCTTTTCATTTTTACGTATTTAAATATTTACTAGATAAATTATATCTACTCTAGTATAGTCATTCTTAAATCTTACAGTTATTTCTTAGTGCTACTATAGATATTTGTGTTAGTTACAGATGACTCCCACAGGCTAATTTGGAACAGAAGTTTCCAGCCACATTTCAGTGTAGATTCTGTCTTAAGAAGGGGCATTCTTTTTTAACTTTTGTCCATTTTTGGCCTTTTGTCCCACGTAATCTTTGGTATCTCTCATTCATCCAGCAGATATTTATAGTGTGCCTCGCATAAAGTGGGCACTGTTTTAGCCATGAGATTGTAGCAGTGAACAAAACAGACAAAGAGCTATGTCTTAATGGAGCTTACATTCTAATGTTCCTCATTCCTTATTATAAAAAAGTTTTTGTTTCATGAAAATCATTTGTGTGTTTTCCAGCAACTTTGATTGAACCCTGGGCATGTAGTACAACACACTGCAGAATCAGGAGTTGATATCCGTACTTATTAGTCCTTATGAGTCTTCCTTCTTACAGTCTCTATAGGTTAATATCATTCTCTACAGAATAGATTAAAGTGTAATACCCAACAGACATTTTAATTAAAGTTCTGGACTTACTAATATAGAACTTATTAGACTAATAGATTATAAAATGGCTAATTTACCATCCTGTTTTAATTTCATAGACTGTCCATGTTACATCTGTCTTTGATTCTGTCATTTCTGACTCGAATGAATCTTTTCCTTGCCACTTATTTAATAGAATATGATTTTGGCAAGCTATTTAAGCTGTGTGTAAAATAGAGGTGATAATGCTTCCTGTAAAACAACTAGCACTTTTCCTTATATGTAGTTAAGTATTGGTTTCCTTTTTCTTTTCTTCCCTAATCACTTCTAGTTGTTTCTTTATAACAGAGGACTTATGTTCTGTTGAATCCACAATACTATCCAACAACTTGTTTGTAGTATTAGTTCCTTCTGTTCCATACTGGAGCATGCCGACTACCTTCCACACCCCCCCTACTCTATAGCCCTTAGGAGCTTGATCATGTTCTTTTACCTAGTTGGGGCCTCTTATCTTGATCTTCAGTGATTAAATATCAGTTCCTTTAACCAGAATATTTCTCTTTATATATATTCCCCAGCCCAGTGGTTCTATTTGATTTACTGATCAAAAGACATAACCTTGAATAAGCAGCATGGGAAATGGTGCAGAGTTAGACTCACAAAAGCAGTTGAAAGAGAGTAACAAAATTTTGCCAGCAAAAGAAGACAGAGGCTTAGGAAAGCAAGAAATGGCTAGAGTGTCAATTGCAAAAGAGGAAAAAACATGAATTTTTGCCACTTTTCTCTTTTTATATACCTGTGGGACCTTTATATAAATCCCAACCAATTTTCCAAAATGCTCTCTTATATTTTCTTTCTGTGGGTACCTTTCCTGGGGGAAAAAACTATTATTCTATTCCAGTTGAGGCTTTACCTAGCCCAACATTCCCTCCCAGACTTCTCTCTCTCCAAAGTCCGAGTACATCCAGCTCCATAAGGACAAGATTGAGGGAGCTGATTGACAGTGGCAGGATCACCAGTCTACTAGCATTATACCTTAAGCTTGTGCCGTATTGTACTTTAAAGATTTAAATGTGTAGATCAAAAGTCAGTCATCTTTAACGTATCTCTCTCCTTCAGTTTCTGCATTATTAATCACCAAAATCTGTTCTGATGTCCAGACCTTCCCCACTTTTCCATTCTTTCATTCTCCATCTCCTCATGTATTATTTCTTTAACAGATTTCCTGTCTATAATCTTCTCTTTCAGTCTTGTATGTACAATTGCTAGAATATTCCTCAAGTACTGTTTCTCCTCATGCCATTTTTTTATTCATGGTGTAGTAGTGGGCCCCTATTGTTCATCAAATGAAAATTTCTATTTGATCTTTAAAGGCCTTTCTGTTGCTGCCATGAAGTATTTTTGTAAGTACTTTTTATAAGTTTTTTTTTTTTTTTTTACCTCCACTTTATTTTAGCCTCATATAGAAGAGGACAGATTATGTGTTTGTCTTGATATTCTTCGTTGCAACTAATCTGATACACAGTAGATTATCAAAACATGTTGGACCAATCGAGAAGTCCTGATTGATAAGTCAAGGTGTATTAGGACTGAGTTGATCCTCTCAGAGCAGTTTAATTAACTCAGGTGAATCATGTTAATTTTTAAGTTAAATTTGATAGAACTAATAATTATCCTAAATAGCGTGCCATTTGATTACATTGTATTTTTATTTGGAGAAAAGTATTATGGAAAGATTGTACATAGATTTATGTTGTTTATTCTAGGCATTTTTGCTTTAAGCTATACTTAGAGTAATGACCTCGTAAGAAATTTTAAAATGTCTTCATCTTTAGCCTTTGATTTTCTGTAAAAAGCAGTTGACTTTGTGTGGACTATTCAAAATAATGCAAAGAACATGACTGTTTTTCCTTAAAATTCACAAACCTATTTAGTATATATTTTAAAAAAATAGTAAATAAATATGGTTTTACAAATTGTCATTTCAGTTGCTTTTGCCAAGAGTAAGTTATTTGACGTTGGTAACTGACAAAGTGAAAAAGCACTTTCAGAAGGTTATGAGACAAGAAGACATTAGTGAGATATGGTTTGAATATGAAGGCACACCACTGAAATGGTGAGTGAATTTTTCTGCATTATTAAGCATTGAGTATATGCTAGCTTTAAGAAGGTATAGTGCCCAGAAGCAATTTTTTAAAAGTTCTATAAAGAAACAGATACTAGTCTAGTTCATATAGTACAGTGAATTTTAAACCATTGTTAGAATATTTTGTTGAAAATATTTCTGCCTTCTATTTGGATGCATGGGAGACTGGACAGATTTGTGTATTTTCAGCAATAGATTTTTTATATGGCATAATAATAGTATACTTGGTTATGGGGGGGTTTTTTTAGCAGAGATGTTTAAAAATCTCTTATGAATAAGTCACTCTGTGACTCTATTCAATTTTGTTTCTATCTCCAAAATCTTTATAACAGACTTTTATATACACATGGTAACCTAAAGTGGCTTCTTTCAAACTGATGGCCACATTTAGTTGATCACTGTGCTGTAAGTACATCTTATCTAGCCTTGGTTTAGTATTTAAAATATATTGATTTCCTTTTTATGTGAAAAATAATTTTGATGTTTTATCATTTTTAAGAAGCGTATTGAAAATAAATTCTAAATCTGGGCTTATCCGTGTACAGAGGATGTATTTTTGTACCTCATCTCTTACTGGGAGTTTTGTTCATTGTGCTTCCAAAAATATTTATTGAAACTGGAGAAATTACAGAGTGAAGAATATAAGAAAGTGGTTCAAGGTATGCTGGGATATAGGTGTTGAAATGCTGCCATATGGATGTAGTTGAATGAAGAAGATACAGATTGAGTCAAGATTGAAATGAAATATGAAATTATAAATAGGTTAAAAACGGACTTGCTCTCTGAATCTGGGAATATTAAAATGAAAAGTTTTAAAAGAGACTCTAATAAAAGGAAGCTAGTAGGTGTTTAATAAGTGCAGCTGACTCGAATCCAAGGATTACTTAGAAACAAGGAGTGAACTTTTTGGAACTCATCTTGTGCTGATGAATTCCCAAGAGTGAGTAGGTTTTTCATAATGGTTTTGAAACATATAAGGTGATATTTTGTATTAAGGTATGGGTCGTGTCTCTAACCTTTTGAGGTGGTTCTGTGCCAAAGTTCTTTTATAACATTCATTTTTTAGTCAAAACAGTTCTGAGCTTCATGATCGGCTATCAGACTCATGACTCTTGAATAGTTCTAGACCTCAGGCAGCATAGATAAGTCAGTGTTTTCTGTTTGTTTGTTTTTTTTAATTTCTCAGAAGTATTGGAGGTTTTAGAATGAGAAGGTGACTTAAAAGAAGTATAAGAGGGGCAAGGATCAGGAGAGTAGAGAGAGAGGAAGGAGGGGGAAGGATTGTGGCTGAGTAGCAATAGGAAATATCTGTGTTCTTGAGAGTTCTATCTGTATTATAGTTGGATGTTGAAATGGCTTTATGTGTATTAGTTATAGATTATAGTAAGAATTCATGCAGCTGACAGCAGACTTTTCAATTCTGTCATTGTAAAGCACGGTTTCTCAACAAAGACCCTGTTGACGTTTTGACTGAGGTTCTTCTTTGTTATGGGAGGGCTACCTCGTACACTGTAGGATTTTTACTTGGCCTCTTCCTCCTAGCGACAGTAGCACTCCCTCCAGTTGTGATAATGAAAAATGTTGCCAAGTGTCCTGGGGCAGGAGGTGCAAAACCACCCCTAGTTGAGAAACTCTGGAAAAGATGGGAAACTTCAATTTAGCTTTTATAGTAAAAGATTGTCGTCATCTTTCAGCTGCTGTTTTAATCTATCCTATGTGGTGATTATTTTTGTATTTGGTATGATTTGTATTCTATAGATTTGTACTCTACATATGATATCAATAAATAATGTTTGGATCTGTTTCTCCCTGTTACTACAGGGTAATGATTTTGGCTTCAAGATATCATGTTCCTACTTGGTCAGTATTTGTCTCTTCTGAAAGTCTTTCATTAAAGAGTGAAATTATTTTCCCTTTTAGAGAGCTTATGTGAGAGTAATTGTGTTCATGTATCTTCATTTTAGTTTTTGGGGTGTTAACTTTTTAGGCACGATATCACTTTCGTAGTTATGTCTTGCTGTAAGCTCACTGTATTAAATGGCTTTTGATACAACTTTTCCTTTAGTATTGTTGGGTACTCCATATAGTTGAGGAATGAGTAACTTCCGGAAAATGAATGTAATCCAGGGCCTCTAGGTTAAGTCTTGATCTTTTCTCTCTTTGCTTCCAACAATAGCAATTTTTTCCTGTGTTAAAAGAATTATCTTCCTGGAAATAGGCTATCACTGTCTACCTGGCATTTAAGCAGTGGGCTTCATAGAATAGGATGATCATTGTAGGGAAGCAGCTACCACTGAAACTTTGTAGGACTTGGACTTTTGAGACCATACAAGTGTCTTAAGAACAGAGGAGCATTTATCAGAGTAGGACGATAACATCTTTCTTATACTTGATTCTTGGGAGTTTTATTTATTTATTTATTTATTTTGATTTTGACACAATATCTTTATTTTATTCAAATACCAGTCTGATCACACATGGTCCAATAACACTCAAATAATAAACCAAATATAAACAGATGTTAAAGATTGGTCTTGAAACATTATAGCCAATGATGCCACGCTTGCCTATGATCTCGCCGACATAAAACCACATCCACACCTCAGTGGCCACCAAACCATTCAGCAGAGCTTCCTTAACTGTGAGCTGTTTGAAGCTACCAGTTTGAGCACTATTGACTATTTTTTTCAAGCTCTGAATAGCTGTGGGGATCTCAGCAGGGGTTGGAGGAACCAGTTCAACATTGGCATAGTGCCAAAACGTGGCCAATCGAGGCTTCGATTAAGTCACAGCAGCGTGTACCAGTGCCGGGGCCTTCTCTGCCAGGTTGCGGACAAACTGGGCCATGGTTCTAGGACAGACAGCCTGCAGCTTCGAACGGCAGGCTGAATGTCACCCCCCGGAAGGGGGAGTTTTAAATAAATTCAAGTGAGAAAGGAAATCAAACACCAGTTTAGAAAATTCATAAAAGAAGGAAGAAAGCATAAATTGATATTCCTTCTCCCTGTATAACTCCTTCTCCTGTTTGTATTTATTGTTATTATAATTGTTTAATCATCTGCGTGAGATGCTGGAGCAGGGGCTTTATACCTTAAGCAATAGCACGTAAGAGGTGCTAAGTAAATGTTTGTTCGATGAATGAATCTAAGTTAATCTCTTCTATTTATTATTAAAATGAGGGAATAGGGCCAGATTTTGAGAGTCTCATTTCAGGGCTCTTTGCACCACACCTGCTGATATTCTATTTGTTAGTTTTCTCCAATTCTGTATGTTCTCTCTAATTACTTATGTTGATTTGTCCATATTAAAATAGAAAATAAGAACAGTGATATACACATAATGTATACTTAATATATTGTTGATTTGTAGAGATTCCAAGGAGGTTTTATCTGATTAGTACTTTATTCTCTACAGTCTTTTGTCTCTTTAACTTTTAAAAATTACACGGGAAATGAGAAGTGCTGATCTAACTTAAACGTAAGGCTCTTTTTTTTAGAGTGATTTCATTGATTAGTCAGCAGAGGGTGCTCTAACATTGCATTTTAAGGGGTCAGGTTTCTTGTTGCTATAACTCAAGTGTTCAAAATTTGTGTTTGTTACTTTTATATTTGACTTATTTTAAGAGAACAGTTCTTGGTTCTTCTAAATAGTACTTTTTTAGTATACTCTAATATTGGTTAAATCTTAGGCCTTCAGGTACAAAATTTAGAAAAAGCTCTCTTTGTCAACTATAAAACAAGTGTCTCTAATGGGATATTATTATTTTGTGTAAATTGACTTATTTTCAGGACTGGTTGTTGAAAGTAAGAAGTTGAAACTACCTTTGAATTAAAAAAAAAAGCAAATACTGATGTTGATCTTAAACATAGACATAAATAGAATGACCCAGAATTTAATACTGTATGTGATTTCAAAAGTAAACTATAACAAAATAACCTTAACATCTTAATCATAAATACCGTGCAGGCTCTTCTCTCTTATGTCGAGTCATTTTTCTAAGGTGGTAAGTTTCTAGAACTTCATAAATTATTCTGTAAACTAGATTTTCGAAATGTGGTTTACTTAGTATTTTATACATGTAGTTATTTTTGCACTTTTTCATGTGTAAGAATAGGTGTAGAAAGCTGTGAAACACAGTGCTAGTCTACAAGTGTGTTTATACCATAGATGGAGTAAGGCAAAATTGACTGTAATCATTAAATTACTTTGGTTTACATATGAGTTATACCCTTCTTTATTCAATGAAATGTAATCCTGTTTTCAGTGAATCACTGATGTAGCAAACTTATGAATAGGATGCATTTATTTCAGTGAAATGGGAGTGGGACAAGAGTTCCCTAGTACATGGGGAAGATTCCTTTCAATGCTGATCTTAGAATACTGGTTTACTATCTGACTGCAGATGTTTAGACTTGAATGAGCATCCTTGGCTGACTTCAGAGCATATCCATTATTGCTACACAGTGTGCCAGTATATATATATGTATTTTAGCAGTAATGAAAGGGTAAAGAAGAAACAACTTATGCAGACAAAAAGAAAATATTCATTTTCAGAATTGAATTTAGAAAAGACTAGAGTAATTTAAGGAAGAGAAAGAAAATGAATAAAATGTGAAAATAGACCTAACACTAAATATTCTGGTGCAGACAATTTTTATAGGGCAATACATTGGACCTTTAGCTTTTTACGTTAGTAAACATCAATTAGAATGATCAGTTCAATACTTGTTCATTTCTACATCATCTAATTCTTTCCAATAATTTTTGTGTACAAATCTGCCTTTGGCATTTGCCCACTGGTAAATTGCAGTACACAAATGGCATAAAAGATCAAAGAATACTGTCACACATCCTTTTAGCAAAGTTGAATGTTCTAAGTTCTTGTCATAAAATATTGTATGATGAAATCCTTTCTGTTGAATGACTAAGTGGGTAAGAATACCATATGTCCTTAGAAATATATTGTTCATTCATTAGTTCTTGAGTTCTATAAAATTCATCTGGGATATCATCATCTAAAGACTTAAAGTCTGAGATTTCACTTAAACAATCAATTTTACCATTGTCATTAAAGTCTGCTATCTGTCTCTTTGCAAAAATTTTCTGATTTATCTAATAATCGTGTAACATCTTCCTCTGTCGGTTCCTTTTCTTTCCTATTATAGGTGGAAAATAAGACATTTTGAATTTTCAGCTGTACTAATGATAGCTAAAAGCAGACTCCAAAGATGGAGTCTGCATCCTTTTATTTATACTCTCTTGAAATGTAATGTAATATTTTAGGCAAAACAGTAAGAAATGGAAGAAGGATGCATTATTGTATCATCTTTCTATACATGTCCGTATTCTTCAAATTCTTATTAGTCTTTTTTTAGGCATAGTTGGGAATAATTGGTGAATATTGATGAAATAGTTCCTAGAATGATGAAATAGCAAAATGTTTCGTGATACAGGAAAAAATAAGATCACTAAGATCCCATAATATATCTTAGATTTATGAAAGGGTCCAGTGGATCCATATGGCAATTACTAGACAGAATAAGTTTTACTCTTTTTTTTTTTTTTTTTTGGTGAGTTTTCTCTGTTGTTTTTGGAAGACCTTCAAGAAAGAATAAAAGTTATGAAGTATCCTAAAATGGTTTGAACTGCTCAAAAAAGAAACTCAGAACCTAAAATTCGGTCCATTGGATCTTTATAGTATATTGAGGATTAACTATTCTATGTTTCTTTATTGATTTATGCATTCAACAGCTATTTATTATCTACTTTGTTCAAGATTCTGCGCACTGTCTTTTTTTTTTAATACTGAGAATAAAAAATAATTGATGATTGTCGTCTTATTTCAAACTTGTATTCTGACCCAAATTCTTATTATTTATTTAAAAAATTGTATTTGATTTTATATGACATTTTAAATGGCTTTAAGATAATATTTAAGTTTAGAATTTGCTTACTGTTCCATTTGTGAATGGCAGAGAATGTGTACAACACAAGATTGCTAGTTATTTTGTGGAATCACTGGTGGATCTGTCCAATAGATCAACTACATAATTTGCTAAAGGGATTCTGTTATATCTGCAGTGCTACATAGAATTTGGAAAGCAATATACTCTGTTAGTTTAAGTACCCACATTCATTCTTAACTTAGTTGCTGATACCTAAGAGGGACATTCTAAAAAAAAAGAATGAAGACTGAAAAATAAAAAAGGTCTGTTTTGTAAAAGTACAAGGCATTTTGTAGAGCTTGTACAATTTTAGGAGTTCAGAGAGAAGGATCCAAATTGGATAGAATCTATAACTTCTCTATAGTGCAATATTTTTGTTTTTTCAGTTATTATTTTTATTTTAGTTTTTGACTGAGGCCAGAGTTTTTTCAGGTTTCAGAATTTCCTGAAGGAAACATTCTATTATTTAGGTAGTCCAAAATTTCCTTTAGATTCGTTTCTAGTTATGAAAGATTCATGTTAGATGCTGACTTTCGATTAGAGAGAAGTTTAAGAGTTCTTGTTAAGAGATACAACAGATATATGACTAAAGCTACCCACTGGTGTATTTTACTAGCAGAGCATTCATCCTAAATTCATTCTAAATAAATACATGCTCTCTAGTGACTGATGACTTTTCCACAATTATATTATGTAGACTTAAGCAGACATAAATAGTATTAAGTAATATTTGAATCTTGGTCAGGTAATGTATTGGGTCACTCATTTTGAGGGAAATTAGATTATTTTCAATTTTTTTCAGCTCTTAAATCTAGGAGTAACTCACTGTTCTACTGGAAAGAACAGGGCTGTATATAACAAACACCAAATAGTCCTCTTTTTACTTTTGTTAGGAGTCTTATTTAATTCGGATTCACTAATTAAGCTACTTGATATTCTTTAAAAAATAAGGTTTATCCATTGAAATCTGCAAGGTTTGTATTATTAACCTTTGTTCGTTGCTAAATAATTTGCTTCACTGGTGGGTAATGGTTAGATTAGGAAATGTTCTCTTATTTAGGAAGTCCAAAATTTATTTTTTTAAAAAAACTTTAGAACTAGGTTGCAGAAGGATATTCAATGACTTTGGAAAATGTTGACATTATATGAAAAAAGCAGATGATAGCAGTTTGTAAAGGATAAGCCTAATCTGTATTTAGATATGTATGCGTAAGTACAAGACTGGAAATTTATATGCTATAATGTTAATAATAATAACCACAAAATAGGTGCTTATGTGCTTTTTTAGATGCTCTTCTCAGTTCTGAAAATTTTGTAAAATTGTAAGTTTTTTTAAAACATTGAAAAATATATTTAAATAAACTTTAAAAAACTGCCCAATACGAATACTGGGGTGATAATTAGATAACTGCAGTACTGTGAGGTAACAGTGCTCACTGATAAAAGATGCCTTATCACAATCCTGTTATGTATATTGAGGCTTCCCAGGAGAATGAAATGGTTAGAAGAAAAACAACCTGATGACTGAAAACTATACTGTTGTAGCCCAGGCCAGTAATTGTATAAAGTGTTACCTTCCTGTGATTTGCAGCTAAAGCCCCCTGATAATTTGATGTTAAAACATGTGCTGGAAATTTATTTTGGAGTTGTAGTTAAAACTTTAAATATTTATTCTTTCTTATCTTAAAACATACTCTTTCATTTTTAGGCATTATCCAATTGGTTTGCTATTTGATCTTCTTGCATCAAGTTCAGCTCTTCCTTGGAACATCACAGTACATTTTAAGGTATAGTTTAAATAGCATTTCCCCATTCGTCCCACTGGTGGTACTTAGTAAGTAGACTTAGCATAGAATTTTTTTTTTTAAATGAAGTTGTTTATTGCTTTTTCCATGATACTTTTTAATTGCTAAGCTGCCCTTAGTGTTCATCTATAAAATACCTTTCATTTTCTTCCTAACCCTTGGCAGAACCATTTAAACATTTAGTGTATAAACAATTATATTTTGTTGGAGCTGAATACACTGTTTAAAATTTATAATATTTTGGAGTATTTATAATCATTTAAAAAAAAACCTCAAATAGGAAGAACAAAATCCTGAGTGTAGATGTGGGCATGGGAGTGGGGAGGGGAACAGCCTAACACTGCTGAGTAACTCTAAGGCTATTTTGATTGAATTCAGAGAAGGGTTAGGAGATAGAAGTCCAAAGACTTGAACTAAGTCTGTTTTGAGAAATAGTAATTCCTGGAGTTTTTAAAACTAGGCTAGATTTGTTGTAACCTAATTTTGTTTCCATATTTTCTGAAGTACTAGTCCCTCTTTCCCCCTAACCCCATCCTCCAACCCCCAAGCAATTCACAAATACCATTGAAGGATCAAAACACCTCTATTAGTTGATTCCTACGAAGTGGTTCTCAAATGCCAGTGTATAGTGGGAGGGAGGTATGTTAACAGATTGAAAAGTTATTTAGGTGTCTGATTTGCTTTCCCATAAGGGGCATTCATTTGAAGTCACTGCCCGGAGTCTGCTCACCCATTCTTCCTAAGATGCTGTCCTTCCCATTTTACTGAAATAGAGGATGTGAGTCATTGGCGTTTATTTCCCTATCATTTGCACTAACGTGCTTTGCAGAGTACCACATTACCACAGATTTTAGTTACCACAGAACCATACAGAGTGAGGATATGGTTCTGATATGCATGAGTTTCAGTTACCATGGTACCATGCAAAGTAAGGACTGCCTGTATATATAATAATTTAAGTTTAGAATGGTGTGAAGGTAAAACTACTCCAAGCATAGTAAGGGTAGAGGTTCCATATTGCCTAACAAGTGTTTCCTGTTATGTTGAAAAATAATTCTGATAATTAGATCATGTGTATGTGTGTGTGTGCTTGCGTGTAAGGCACTCTAAAAGATTTTGAAATCTAGATTAAAATATATCATAGCTGCCCATTTATTTATTCATTCAACAAATATTGAGAGCCTGCTGTGTGCCAGCCAGACACTGTTCTAGGAGCTCAGAATACATGAGTGAATGTCACAAAGACACTCAGACACTTTACGGTACCTAGCAGGCACTACATACTAAGAGAAGCCCTCTGTAATTATTGATTGAACGAGTTGATAGATTGTAATAATGATAGGAAAGGCTTAAAGTTGTTACAACTGGTATAGTGTAATTGTTCTCGAGGTGGTCTGTGGACCCATGGAGATTCCTGAAACCCTTTCAGGGGCTCCATGAGGTCACATCTATTTCTGTAATAATATTAAGATGCTATTTGTCCTTTCCACTGTGTTTACATTTGTAGTAATCTGCAAAAGCAGTGGTAGGTAAAACTTTTGGCACCTTAGCACAAAGCAAGGCAGTACATCAAACTGTATTAGTGATCATTATATTCTTCACCGCCACACACTTGCAGTAAAAAGAATACCAGTTTCACTTAAGACTGTTCGGATGAAGCAGTACAAATTATTATATTAATCTTGACTCTTAAGTACATGTCTTTTTAATCTCCTGTGTGATGAAATGGGAAGTATATGTAAAGCACTGGTGCTCTTTCTTGTTTGAGTTGCAAGCTGAATGAGTCACCTTTTCATGAAACATCATTTTTTATTTGAAAGAGTGACTGACAGACAAACTGTTGTTATTTAGACTTGGGTATTTGTGAGACAGTTTCTTGAAAATTAATGAAGTGAACCTCTCATTCTAAGGAAAACACCTGACAGTATTTGTTGCCAATGATAAAATTTGAACTTTTAAGGGAAAATGAGAATTTTGGAAAACACATATCTGCCACCATGAGTTTGACATCTTTATTATTCTTAAAGAATTTTCTTTTTTAATTTTATTTATTTATTTATTTTTCCCCCAAAGCCCCAGTAGATAGTTGTGTGTCATAGCTGCACATCCTTCGAGTTGCTGTATGTGGGACGTGGCCTCAGCATAGCGGGAGAAGTGGTGCATCGGTGCGAGCCTGGGATCCGAACCCGGGCCGCCAGCAGCGGAGCTCACGCACTTAACTGCTAAGCCATGGGGCTAGCCCTTAAAGAATTTTCTGATGAGATTGGTGGTCACTTTAACAAATCTGAATCTTAAGAAATTTTACATAATGAAATGTGTCAGCATTTGGAGAAGACCTACATTAACTCAGTAAACAAATATTTTCAAAATGACCAATGCATGATGTTGCAAAATCGTGCATGTGTAAAAGATCCGTTCAAAGTGCAAGGTTAGAATTAGAGATTTTAATGTGACAGAGTACGAAATGTTCATTGATATGGTTTCACATTTCACATTAATGTTATAATAAACTATACTTAACTGAATTTGGTATAGTATCAAAGAAGAATATCCACAAATCTGAAAAGGCTGTTCATCTACTACTTCTTTTTTCAACTACGTATTTTTGTAAGCCTGGAGGTTTATATGTTTTAACCAAGATAATATTGTAGACTATTGAATGTAGAAGCAAATAAGATAGTCCATGTATTTTCTATTAAGCCAGACATTAAAGATATTTGCAAAATGAAAATAATGCCAGTCTTCCTCCTAAATTTTTGTTGTCGTTCTGGAAAATACAGTTATTTTTCATGAAAATATGAGTTTTATGTTAACATGTAATAGGTTTATTCTTGGTATTTTTAAGTGAATTTTTCTTTGGGGTCCTTAGTAGGTCATACATTTTCTTCCCAGTTGGAAAGTTTGTTAAATAAATCAAATAGAAAGCAGAATCTTAGACCTAATAAGGAAATTATAGAGGATGTTTTAAATTTGCTCAAGCTACCAATGTGTTTCTATTCACTGCTCCTACTCTTTCTAACCCTGGCCTATGTTGGAGGAAAATTATTGCCTAAATTTCTTTCTATATACTAAGTTCCCTTTAGTTAGAGTTATATCAAGACCTTGCTTACCTCAAAGGTTGTCCCCAGGTGTTGAATTGATAGTTTACACTGATTGAGGTAGGCCCACCTCTATTGTACTACCTTATGACTTTTGATTGATTATAATGGAACTGAGTAAGCATTAAATTTGCATGTAGAAAAGCAATGCTTTTATTTATTTATTTATTTATTTATTTATTTATTTATTTATTTATTTATTTATTTATTTATTTATTTTTGTGAGGAAAATCAGCCCCTGAGCTAACATCCATGCCAATCCTCCTCTTTTTGCTGGGGAAGACCGGCCCTGAGCTAACATCTGTGCAGATCTTCCTCTACTTTACGTGGGACACTGCCACAGCATGGCCTGACAAGCGGTGCGTCGGTGCGCACCCGGGATCCGAACCCGGGCTGCCAGCAGCGGAAGAGGCCGCCACTATGCCACGGGGCCGGCCCCAGAAAAGCAATGCTTTTAGACTGAGGAAGCAGTTTTTTTTTTTTTTTTTTTAAGTTTCTAGAAAATAGTTTATCATCAAAAGATTGAATTTATTGAGTAGCAACTTTATGTCAGTTGATGTGTCATTATTTATTTTACCTTTTATGTTGTTGTGTTGACTATGTCAAATCATGTCTGTGTTTTAAGCAGACTGCTTGGAATTTATTTCTTTTAGGGTTGTTTTCAAAGATATTAATTAATTTTGGTTAACTATTATGCAATACTGAAGTCTCCAAGAGCCCCCCCACCCCCACCCCGCCCCCTGCTTCCACCCCACACACTTTTGGGTCGGTTTGTAGTGTAGACTGAATTCTTGGAGGTGGAGAGGGGGTCTGTTAAAACGTTTTCAAATAGACATATTTTCTCTGATTTTTGACTGACTTTGATACTTGTTATTTGAATAGATTTATGTTTGTAGTAAGTGAATTTTAATGTCTAGAGCAGTGCTTTTCAAACTTTAGTGTAAATACAAATCACCTAAAGTGCAGATTTTGATCTGATTCCGTAGGTTTGGGTTGAGGGCAGAGGTTCTGCATTTTTAACAAGTTTATAGATAATGCGATGCTATTGGTCCACCAAACCACTTGTTGAATAGCAAGAGTTTAGAGAACAATGCAGATTCAAAAGTTAATAATATTGTGTATAGAACCAAAAGATTGTAAGGATGATTCAGAAAATTAATGTTTTGTAGGAATTTTTATATTATTTTTTGAATTCTGAGAGAGAAATATTATGTAATTGTAAAGTGTTAACGGCTTTTAAACATGTAGAGGTTGACTTTGCTTTCTTTCTCTATTTACTAAAACAGGAGTGAAAATGATATCTTCTTCGGGCTTTTCTAATTAGCTTCAAGGACATTTTTTATTCCTAAACTTGATTAGCCTGCTGAGAAAATTATCTTATTTCTTTTTCCTCATATTTGTATTTTGAAAAATTTAAAGCTGTATTAGAAAAGTTGAGAGTTGTCCAGTGAACACCACAGCCTTTCACCTGGATTTGCCAACTATTAACATTTTGCTGCCTTTGATTTATTTCCCTGTCTCTGTGGTTTTTTTCTCTGATTTTTTTCATTATTTCCATCAACATGCTGCTTGCAAAGCTGCATTATAATCAAAAGTTTGCTTACAGTGTGTGGAATTTTTAAAAAGGGAAGTTAGTGTGACTCAAAATTTAGTAACATCAAGTGAAGAGGATAGGCTCTTTAAAATGCTCAGTCCTAGGGGCCAACCCTGAGGGGTAGTGGTTAAATTCAGCGCACTCTGCTTTGGCAGCCTGAATTCGTGGGTTCTGATCCCTGGCGCGGACCTACACTACTTGTCAGCCATGGTTTGTTGGCAACCCACATACAAAATAGAGGAAGGTTGGCATAGATGTTAGCTCAGGGCTAATCTTCCTCAAGCAAAAAAAAAAAAAAAACAAGATCAGCAGCAGATATTAGCTCAGGGTGAATCTTCCTCAGCAAACAAAATTTTTTTTAAATGTTCAGTTCTGTTGCGTATTCTAAATAAAGTTTAATAGAGTAAACAAAACAATATCTTGCTGTTTTCCTTTCTTTCCTGATAACGTGGTGCTAAATTGGTGTATTTTGGTTTTGATAAGAGCAGAAATTTTAATTTTTGCATCTTGACAGTGATTATTGTGGGTAAGAGCTCAAATTTGCTAGGCAAAATAGGGTCAGCACTAAGGTAACTGCTTCTGTGCAAAACTGCTGAATGATTGTGACCAGCCATAGTTAGGTTTTTGGACCGAGGCACTCTGTCTTTCCTGTGGTGCTCAAAAAGATACTACCACTGGTCCTGACTGTTCTTTAAGTGTACTTATACGACTGACCACACACCTTTTCTTATGGACAACTTCTTTCTTGCTAGGCCAAGAGCCTCTGTGTCTCTCTGAGATAGTTTACTGTATCTCTGCTTCTTCTACTATGTGTTGATGACTTAGGTCTGAGGTAACTTTCCTTATTCTGAAGTGCACTTCATGGTTTCTTCCATGCTTCTGCTGTGTGTACTTCCCAGCTCTTAATAATGATGGCTGTTTTGTAGTATCTATCAACAGCATGTTATGTTAGTTATCTATTGCCTTGTGACAGATCACCACAAATGTCGCAGCTTGAAACAACACACGTTTATTATCTCAGTTTCTATGGGTCAGGCTTACCTGGATCTTCTCCTCAGGGTCTCACAACGCTGCAGTCAAGGTGTTGGCTGGACTGCATTCTCGCCTAGAAACTTAAGAATTGGCTTCTAAGCCCACTCAGGTTGCTGGCAGAATTCGTTTCTTTGTGATTGTAGGACTGTGGGCCCTGTCTTGTTGGCTGTCATCTAGAGGCCTCACTCAGCACCTAAAGGCTTAAAGTTCCTTGCCATATGGACTTCCTCAGCATAGCAGCTTACTTCATTGAGTCAACAAAAAGAGCCTCTAGAGCTAGTCTGTTAGCAAGACTGGAGTTCCATATAGCATGACTTAATCATAGGAGTGCCATCCCCATAACTTTTGCCATATTCTAAATGCAAATCACAGGTCCTGTGCACCCTCCAGGGGAAGGGATTATGGAAAGTTGTGAACATCAGGAGGTGGAGATCATGGAGGGTCATGCATACTTAAACTATGAAATATAGTTTGTTCAGACATTAATTTATTCACCAAATATTTATTGAGGTTAATATCTGCTTTCAGCTGTGACAGAGTAACTGGGTTGGATTTTTTCTCCATTCATAAACAGCTATAAAACTGGACAAAATATATGAAGTAGAGCTGTTTTCAGGCACTGGACATTAGAGAGAAAGAGAACAAACAAGGTGAGCACCACATTCAGCCCATCTGTGTGCTTCAGGGCAATTTCCTGGCTATGTCAGAGCAGAGCAAAGAAGTTCTAATGAGCTGAGGATGTAGATATTGGAGTTCTGGGTTACTGAAGCAACTGGAACTTGCTAGACAAGGTATTAGAGAAGAGGGACTGGAAGTATAAAAGTGAGTTCTCCAAGGGTACTTGGCTGAGGGCTGGGCTGCACATGCATAGGTGATATTCCTCAAGGCCTAGCAGAGAGTGCATGTTAGGGAGTTAAGAGTGGGAGAAGTCCCATGATGCCTGGAGGTGTTGGATTCCAGCCCATCCAGAGTGGAGAGAGAGACCTCGTTAACATACTGGGCATTTTTCTGAGACCAGAAAGGCCATGCTATAGGAGTAAGGATGGTACCTCGGTAGGGTTGGCAAATTATGGCCTGTGTGCCAAACCTGGCTTTTTTTGTATGGCCTGTGATCTAAGGATGGTGTTTATATTTTTTAGTGGCTGAAAAAAATTAAGAATAATATCTTGCAACATGTAAAAATTATGTGGAATATAAATTCTGGTGATCATAAATAAAGTTGTATTGAAATGTAGCCATTCATGCTAAAAGCTTTACATATTGCTGTTAGGCTACAATGGCAGGGTTGAGCACTTGCTATAGACACTGTATGGCATACAAGTCTAATGCAGTTACCATCTCGCCCTTTACAGAAAAAGTTTGCCCACTCCTATTATAGAGTAACAGTTGCTCTGGATGTGCCCTAATAAAGCCTAAAATTAAGCCTTTTGTGGATCAAGGAGAGGCACCATGCAAAGCAAAACTCAACAAGAAAGACATTGTCTTTCCTTGCACCGTATTCACAATGTTGAGAACACAATCAATTATTACTAGACAAACAAGTAAGCAGGAAAACTTACACCATATCAAGGGGAAAAAATGCTGTCAGTAGAAACTGACCCTGAGATAACCCACATTTGGAATTAGCAAAAAATGAATTAAAACAGTTATTAAAAACCTAATGACTTAAAGTAAGATCACAATATTCTAGAACTGAAAAGAACAATGTCTGAAATAAACAATTCACTGCATGGGCTTAACAGTAGATTGAAGATAGTACAAGAAAGGTTCTGTGAACTTGAAGACAGATCCATAGAAACTATCCAGTGTAAAGAACCGAGAGAAGAAAAATTGGAGGAGAGGTGGAGACAGAGTCCCAGTAACCTCTAGGATAATGTCAAGCAGTCTAACATACATGTGATTGGAGTCCTAGAAGGAGAGAAAAGAAGGAATGGGTCAGAAAAAATATTTTTATGAAATAATGGTTAGATTCACATTTCTTGGCTTCAAAGCTACAATAACCGAAACTGTGTGGTACCGGCATAAGGATGGACACACAGATCAGTGGAATAGAAGTGAGAGTCCAGATATAAGCGCATACATTCATGGACAATTGATTTTCTCTGTGGGTGCCAAGACAATTGAGTGAGGGAAAGAATAGTTTTTCAAAGATGGTGCTGGGAAGACTGGTTACACACATGCAAAAGAATGAAATTGACCCCTATAAAAAATAGTAGGAATAGATCGAAGACCTAAATATAAGAGCTAAAATTATAGAACTCTTAGGAAAAAAAGAGTAAATTTTGTGACCTTGGATTAGGCAGTGATTTCTTAGATATGACACTTAAAGCACAAACAACCAAAGAAAAAATAGATAAATTGGACTTCATCAAAATGAAAAATTTTCATGCTTCAAAGGAAGTGAAAAGGCAACCCACAAAATAGGAGAAAATATTTGCAAAATCATACATCTAATAAGGGTTTAGTATCCAGAATATATTTTAAAAACTCTAAGAATTCAATGATGAAAAGGTAAATAACCCACTTAAAAATGGACAAAAGATTTGAGTAGACATTTCTCCAGAGAAGATATATAAGTGGCCAGTGATCACATGAAAAGATGCTCAGCATAATTAGTCATTAGGGAAATGCAAAGAAAGACCCCAATGATTTATCCTTTCATTCCCACTGAGATAGCTATAATCAAAAAGTTGAGGGCCGGCTCTGTGGCTTAGCGGTTAAGTGCGCGCGCTCTGATGCTGGCGGCCCGGGTTCGGATCCCGGGCGCGCCCCGAGGCACCACTTCTCCGTCCAGCGCGAGGCCGAGTCCCACGTACAGCAACTAGAAGGATGTGAACCTATGACATACAACTGTCTACTGCGGCTTTGGGGGGAAAAAAATGAATAAATAAAATCTTTAAAAAAAAAAAAAAAAAAAAAAAAAAAACAAGTTGAACAGTAACAGATATTGGAGAGTGTGTGGACTAATTGGTACTGTCATGTGTTATATGTTACTATTGGGAATGTAAAATAATGCAGCCACTTTGGAGAACAGTCTGGCAGTTCCTCAAATGATTAAACATAGACTTGTCATATGACCCACCAATTCCACTCATAATTATATACCCAAGAGAATTGAAAACATATGTCAACCCAAAAACTTGAACTTGGATTTCATAGCAGCATTAGTCATAATAGCCAAAAAGTGGAAGCAACCCAAATGGTCATCAGCTAATGAATGGATAAACAAAATGTATATCCATACAACGGAATATAATTTGGTCATGAAAAGGAATGAAGTGGTGATACATGCTACAACATTGCATGTTGAACATCATGCTGAGTCAAAGAAAGCAGACGCAGAAGGCTGCATACAGTATGATTCATTTATATGAAATGTCCAGAATATGCAAATCCAAAGAGACAGAAAGTAGATTAGTGGTTTTCAAGGGATGGGGGGAGAATAGAATGGAGAGAGACTGCTTGTAGATATGAGGTTTTTTCCTGGAGTGATGAAGATATTACATAGTTAAGATAGTAGTGATGATTGCACAACCTTGTGAATATACTAAATACTGTTGAATTATAATCTCTCAAGTAGTGAATTTTAAGTGAGTTGTATATGAATTATATCTCAGTTAAAAAAAGAAAGAATGGTTGATAATTTTCCAAATTCAGAGGAGAAAACATCAAACTCTGTGTCAGAGAGCTCAGCACATCCCAAGCAAATAATTATTTAGAAAACCACACTTAAGCACATTATAATAAAATTGTTGAAAACCAGTTATAAAGAGAAAATCTTGAAAGCAGCCACAGAAAAATGATACATGACATAAAAGAGAACAGTGAGGTGAACAATGCCTGACTTCTCATCAAACAGTAGAGATCAAAAGACAATAAAATGACATCTTAAAGCACTGAAAGAAGCTACAGGCAGGAATGAAGAGCACTGGAAATGGTAAATAGAAAAGATTCTCTCTTAACTTCTTTAAAAGAGAAATTACTCTTTAAAGCAAGAATAATGTAATTTTAAGGAAGGGTTAATAATGTCTGTGTAAGTAAAATGTGTGAACACAATTGTGAAACAACATATTGAAGTTTGTGAGATTCACCTAAAGCAGTACTTGGAGGGAATTTAAAACTTTCTGTAGGGCCGGCCCCGTGGCTTAGCGGTTAAGAGTGCATGCTCCGCTGCTGGTGGCCTGGGTTCGGATCCCGGGCGCGCACCAACGCACCACTTCTCTGGCCATGCTGGGGCCACATCCCACATACAGCAACTAGCAGGATGTGCAACTATGACATACAGCTATCTACTGGGGCTTTGGGGGAAAAAAAAAGGAGGAGGATTGGCAATAGATGTTAGCTCAAAGCCAGTCTTCCTCAGCAAAAAGAGGAGGATTAGCAGGGATGTTAGTTCAGGGCTGATCTTCCTCACAAAAGGAAAAAAAAAAACCTGTAGTAGAAAAAAAATAATTTACTGATATCAGGAATGAAAAATGGGATATTACTGTAGATCCTACAGCCATTAAAAGGATAGTGGGAAATATTATGAACAACTTCATGCCAGCAAATTTGACACATGGATAAATTCAATGAAAATAGAGTTTACCAAAACTGACACAAGAAGTAGCAGATATGAATAGCCCCTTAATATATGAAGAAGTTGGACTTGTAATTTAAAAAAACTGTCTCACAAAGTAAAACTTCTTACCTAGGTAGTTTCATTTAGTGAATCCTATCAAATATTAAAGGAATAAATAATATCAATTTTTACAGACTTTTTCCAGAAAATAGGAGAGAATACTTCCCAATTTGTTTTACAGGCCTGAATAATTCTGATACCAAACCTGTTAAAGATATTAAAAGAAAAAAAATGCAGACCAATGTCCCTCATGAACATAGATGCAAACACTCTCAAGAAAATACTGGCAAATAGAATCCAGCAATATATAAAAAGGACAGGGCCGGCCCTGTGGCTTGGTGGTTAAGTGCACGCGCTGCGATGCTGGTGGCCTGGGTTCGGATCCCGGGTGTGCATCGAGGCACCACTTCTCCGTCCATCCTGAGGCCAAGTCCCACATACAGCAACTAGAAGGATGTGCAGCTGTGACATACAACTATCTACTGGGGCTTTGGGGGGAAAAAAATAAAATAAATAAAATCTTAAAAAAAAAAAGGACAATACACCGTGACCGCATTGAGATTGTCTCAGGAATACAAGAGTGACTCAACTTTCAAATATCAATGAATCAATATAATGGGGCACATTAACAGAACAAGGTAGAAAAATCGTACTATCAGATAAATAGATGCAGAAAAAGCTTTTGACAAAATCCAGTACCCATTTGTCATCAAAACTCTTAGCAGGCTTAGGAACAGAAGGGAATTTCCTCATATGACAAAGAGTAAATATGAAAGGCTATAGCTAACATCATGCTAAATGGTGGTTTACTGAATGTTTCACTCTAAGATCAGGAAAAAGGCAAGAATGTCTGCCCCTACCACTTGTACAAGGGTAGTTTTGCTCTGCTGCAAAATATGTATTCCTAAAAAGCACTGTGCTGTTAAAATCACAGAACTTATGGGAAAGATGGGTTAGGGACACAAAACCCAAAAATTTCGTTAGTGACAAAGAGATAGGAACCTAATAAAAGCACAGTTTTGGTATGTTAAATGGTTAAGAAATACATAAACACTACAATAAATATGAGACTTTATGTTGAAAAAGACTGGAGATTTGCTTATAGAAATCAGCATAGGAAGGGTTTACAGCTTGTCAGTTATTGTGAAGTGATGGAAGGAAGGTTATTTGAAATCAGACAAAATTGTGACATCGGATGTGGATGACTAGCTTATAATGTGAATTGAGGTAGCAGGTCCATTTTTGAGGTGTGTGTGTTTTGTATATTCCTGTGTAGCTTGGTTTAACTGGGTGCAGTTTTCTGTGTTCACCTAGTATTTCTTGTGGACAATATTTACATGAGTAAATATGAAATTCTTATTGCTCAAATTGTTCCCTAACATATCACTTGCTTTGGAACAAATCCAGAAGACTTGAATAGACAGTTTATGTATGTTATATATATTATATATATATATAATATATATATATAATATATATATAGTGTGTGTGTTCGTATATGAATAAACAATTAGCACATGAAAAGGTACTAAACATCTTTAGTCATCAGGGAAATGTGTGTTAAAACCACAAGGAGATATTACTTCACACTTACTAGAATGATTAAAATTAAGACTGATAGTACCAAATTTGAGGACATGGAGTAACTAGAACTCTAATACATTGCTGGTAGGAGTGTAAAATTATACTATCACCTTGGAAAACAGTTTGGCAGTTTTTAAATAAGGTTAAACATAAACTTAATCTATGACCCAACATTTCTGTTTCAAGTTATATACCCAAGAAAAATGAAAACATATGTTCACAAAAGACTTATACACTAATGTTCTTAGCAGCTTTCTTAATAATAGCCAAAATCTGGATACAATCTTAACGTCTACTAACAGGTTTTTGGATTAACAGATTGTGGTATATTCATTCCATGGTGTACTACTCAGCGACAAAAAGGAGCTAACTGCTGATACATGCAGTAACATAGATGAATCTCAAAGCATTATGCTAAGTGCAAGATGCTAGATTATACAATACTATATATTGTATAATTCTGTTTATATGCAATTATATTACAGGCAAAACTAGTCTCATAATACAGATCAGATCAGTGATTAGCTGGGGTGGGAATGAGGGAACTGATTTCGAAGGACACCAAGAACTTTTTGGGAGTGATGGTAATATTCTGTATCTTGTTTGGGCTGACAGTTATGCAGTGTCAAAATTCATCTAACTGTACACTTAAAAGTTGGGCATGTCACTGTACATGAGTCATATCTCAATATAAGTTGACTTATTTTAAAAAGTTCATTGAGAGAGGGCAGAGAGGTGAGAGCAGTCACGGTTTCTGCTTTGTAGAGCTTTAAGAGTAGTGTGACAGAAGAATATAAATATTATAGAATATGAATATTATAGACCCAAGTATATGGACTTTGTGAACTTAACCTAGACTGGGAGAGTAAGAGAAATTTCTTGGAGGAAGTGATGTCAAAACTGAACCTGATGATTGAAGGGGATTTTTGGGGCTAGGCGTGTAAGTGGTTGAGTGATAGGCGGGGAGAAAGTGTTCCAGGCAGAAGAAATAGTTTGTGCAAAGCACGGAAATGAGAGCGTATGACTGAAAGAATGTTTGAGCAGATGACAGATATTTAAGATCGTTGGAGCAGAGAATGTGTATATGGGAGAAGGGAAAAAGAATGGGGTATGTGAAGTGGGAGTGAGAGATTATGCTGGAGAGGTTAGCAGAGATATAAGTCATTTGGAATCTTGAAGGCTTTAGAAGAAATTTGATTTTATCCTAAAAGTGGAACAGAACAGCTGAGTGAGAAGATCAGATTTACATTTTAAAAAGATCAATGTGACTCCAAATGTGAAAAATGAATTACAGGGGTGAGACTTTGGGCATGGAACCCAGTTACAAGGTTTTCCAGAAATGTCAGAGAGTTGTTAGTTTGTACTGGGAAAGTGGCGCTGGAAATGTTGCAAGTGAATGGATTCAGATCTGTTTAGGGTGTAGACTTACCAGAACTTGATTGGATGTGGGAGATGGGGAGAAGGAGGAGTCAGGGGGGGAAATCATTTGTTTACTTCTGGCTTTGTTGAGTTTCATATGCTTATCACACACCTCTACTAGATTAATGGATGTATGGGTCCTAAGGTCATGAGAAGGATCTTGGCTGGAGATAGATAGTGGGACTCATTAGTCCATACATGGTATGGAAGTAGGTAAGCTTATTCAAGGTGAATATATGGAATGAAAAAAGCAGAGAGGTCCTAGGCCAGAAACTTGAAAAATACCAACATTTTAGGAATGGCCTGGGAATAGGCTCTTGCAAATGAGAATCAGAAAAGATAAGAGGAAAATGAGAAGTGTGGTAACATAGACTTGAGAATGACTGCTTCAAGGAGGATAGTCAGAGGTGTTAGATGTTTGATGAGGGCTTCAGACAATTAAGAACGGAGAGGTATCATTGTTGACCTTGAAGAGGGCAGTTTCAGTGGAGTGGTGAGAGTGGCAGACAGACTGTATGGATGATGTGAGCTGAATGCCAGCTTGGTGAGCTTGAAGGTTGGCTCTGAAGAGTAGAAGAGAGAGGGGGCTCTAGCCAGAGGGAAGTTGAGGTTGTGGGAAAGGTTTTTTTGTTTTTCCTTGTGTGGTGGTTTTATTTTTAAGAACAACTTATGGGAGGGCTGGCCCCGTGGCTTAGTGGTTAAGTGCCCGTGCTCCGCTACTGGCAGCCCGGGTTCGGATCCCGGGCGCATACCGACGCACTGCTTCTCCGGCCATGCTGAGGCCGCGTGCCACATACAGCAACTAGAAGGATGTGCAACTATGACATACAACTATCTACTGGGGCTTTGGGGAAAAAAAAGGGGAGGATTGGCAAGAGATGTTAGCTCAGAGCCGGTCTTCCTCAGCAAAAAGAGGATTAGCATGGATGTTAGCTCAGGGCTGATCTTCCTCACACACACACACACACAAAAAAGAACAACTTATGGGAAATGGTAATTAGATAGAAGATGCCTTAACATAATGTTACAGAAAGAGAGAAATAATTAATTGTGGTAGGTTTCAAAGATCCAAAAAATGGGATCTAGCAAACAGGATGGGAGATTGTACCAGGAGGGAAGGAGATGATTGGTTGCAGCTAAGTTTGTAGATTGAATCTTGGTAAAATTAGATTTAAGAAAATCAAGAAAGTTTAATAACTTTTAGTGCTGATTTTAGCATTGATTCAGTTAACTTCTATTACTATCTTTTTCGTGATATATTCTTCTCTCATCCTGAAAATGATACATTGCAAGAAATATTTGAAAAATTCCCTCCCTTTCCATCTCCACATGCGCACACACCAAAGTGATCTTAGAAAGAATATTTTAAGATTTTATACAAGTTAGCCTTTAAACTATGGCCTCATATTTTCCCTGTCAGAATGCTGAGTCTACTATTAGACGTGGCTCAACAATAAAGTAAAAAGACATTATGTATGTATGTTCTGCTTGGACTGCCGTAACAAAATACCACAGACTGGGTGGCTTAAACAACAGAAATTTATTTTCTCACGGTTCAGGAGGCTGGAAAGTCCAAGATCAAGATCAAGATCCAGCGGGATTCGGTTTCTGGTGGAGCCTCTCTAGTTGCCTTCTCACCCGGGGTCTTTCTTCCTTGTGTGTGGGGAGGGAGAGAGTGAGCTCTCTGCTGTCTTTCCTTACAAGGACACTAATCCTGTTGGATCAGGGCCCCACCCTTATGACCTCATTTAACCTTAATTGCTTCCTTAGAGGCCCCATTTCCGAATATAGCCACACTGAGGGTTAGGGCTTCAACATATGAATATTTGGGGGACACAGACATTGAGTCCATAACACTATGTGTTGGCAACTCCTGTATTTTTAATGGGGCATTAGAGTCTTTATGGATCATATGAAAGATGTTTTTTTGTTTTGCTCTATTGTCTTAATAGAGCTTGTGGTATTTTTTTATTGGGGTGTACAGTAGTCACACCTTATCCATGATTTGCTTTCCATGGTTTCAGTTACCATGGTCAGCCATGGTCCGAAAATATTAAATGGAAAATTCCAGAAGTAAACAATTCATAAGTTTTGAATCGTGCACTATTCTGAGTAGTGTGATGAAATATTGCTCCATCCCTTTCTATCCGCCCTGGATGTGAATCATTCCTTTGTCCAGTGTATCCACAGCTGTATACAGTACCTGCCCTTTAGTCACTTAGTATCCCATTGTTGTGGTATCGCAGTGCTTGTATTCAAGTAACTCTTGTGCTTAATAATGACCTAAGCGCAAGAATAGTGATGCTGGCAATTCAGATATGCCAAAGAGAAGCTGTGAAGTATTTCCTTTAAGTGAAAAGGTGAAAGTTCTTGACTTAATAAGGAAAGAAAAAATATTGTATTTTGAGGTTGCTAGGATCTATGATAACTTTTATTGCAGTATATTGTTGTAATTGTTCTATTTTATTATTAGTTATTGTTGTTAATCTCTTACTGTGCCTAATTTATAAATTAAACTTGATTATAGATATGTATAGGAAAAAACATCATATACGTAGGGTTTGATACCATCCAGGCATCTACTGGGGGTCTTGGAACATATCTCCTGTGGATAAGGGAGGACTACTGCAATTGACATATAGCATTATATCAGTTTCAGGTGTATAACATAATGATTTGATATTTGTATATATTGCAAAATGATCACTACAACAAGTCTAGTTAACATCCGTCACCATACAGTTAACAAAAATTTTTTTTCTTGTGATGACAACTTTTAAGATTTACTCCTAGCAACTTTTAAGTATGCAATAGAGTATTATTAACTGCAGTCACCATGCTGTACATTACATCCCCATGACTTATTTATAACTAGAAGTTTGTACTTTTTGACTCCCTTCACCCGTATTACCCACCCCTCCACCTCCTGTCTCTGGCAAGCATCAATCTATTCTCTGTATCTGTGAGCTTGATTGTTGTCACACGTGACAAGATTTCATTCTTTTTAATGGCTGAATCATATTCCATTGTATATGTATACAACATCTTCTTTATCCCTTCATCCATGGATGGACGCTTAGGTTGTTTCCATGACTCAGCAATTGTAAATAATGCTGTAATGAGTATGGAAATGCATGTGTCTTTTTGAATTAGTGTTTTTGTTTTCTTCAGATAAATACCGGAAGTGGAATTGCTGGATCATATGGTAGTTTTATTTTTAATTTTTTGAGAAATCTCCATACTGTTTTTCCATAGTGGCTGCACCAATTTACATTCCCACCAACAGTGCAAAAGCGTTCCCTTTTCTCCACATCTTTTCTAACACTTGTTATTTCTTGTCTTTTTGATAATAGGCATTCTAACAGGCGTGAGGTGATAACTCATTGTGGTTTTGATTTGCATTTCCCTGATGATTAGTGGCGTTGAGCATCTTTCCATGTACCCTTGTATGTCTTCTTTGGAAAAATGTCTGTTCAGATCTTCTGCTCGTTTTTTAATCGGACTGTTTGTTTTTTTGCTGTTGAGTTATATGAGTTCTTTATATATTTTGGATATTTACCTCTTATCAGATATTTCATTTGCAAATATTTTCTCCCGTTGCCTTTTCATTTTGTTGATTGTTTGCTTTGCTCTGCAGAAGCTTTTTAGTTTGATGTAGTCCCACTTGTCTACTTTTGCTCTTGTTGCCTTTGCATTTGATGTTGAGCTTGCAATGTTATTAACAAGTTGAAAGGCTTTTTTTGTCGCTTACCTTGTAACTAGTTTTAGTTTAGTGTTGTTTGGTTATCTCTAATGTGTCTGGACATTCCAGACTGTCTGGATTAATATTTTAATTAAAGGACACAGGTAATGATATCTAAGTAAATAGTATTTTTCAGGTCACTTCTGTAAAAGTTAAATTGAATTTAGTTTATTGGACATTCTGACTTGGAAGATTAATGAAAGCAAGTAAACATGATGTCAAACTCACTACCTTTGTTTGCAAGAATTTGAACTGAAAAGATGCACTTATACACAACTGGTAATGTAAGAGGTTAGAAATGTAATGAATCAAGAATCTGTTTGTAATTTTACTGTGAAGCTTTTAAAAAAAGATTTCCCACCCCTATCCCAAGCTAATCATGGAAAGAGGAGCATTTCAGAGTAGGAGCTGAGAGGGCTTTGCCTGAGACAGCTGTCACTTTAGTCATTGCCACAATTTATTCAACTGCTGTGGCTGTCTAAGCACATATCTCTTCTTTCTGTCACTGCTCTCATGTTTCCCCTGAGTTCATTTCATTAGAGAGTTCACCTCTCTCCTAAACAGAGGTAGAGCATTCTCTGTTGAAGCATAAATATACAAATATCTGCACTCTCTTGATGGACCCTCTCATTTGCTGTAAAGACCAGTCATTTGTAATTGTCAGCTGTCAAGTATAGGTGTCAACATCGGTTAAGCTTAGAAACCTGCAAAGCAATGGAAGTCTGGGAAAAGCAAAACTTCAGTACCTTCTCTGATTACAGGAGCCGTTGAGGGGATTAGCAGCCTATGTTGGAGCAACACTAAAAAGTGGTGGTATTTTTTTCCCTGACTTTGAGAGATCCTAACTCTTTTTTTTCATAATCAGCTTGTATACAGTTTTAAGAAATTCTAATAGTACTCAAGCCTAAGTAGGTCATAAATTCAAATTACATGAAAATATTTTCTTTGGAATATTAACTTTCATATTTTCTGCCACTCATTCATAACCAAAGTGGACAATTAGCACCACAGAGAACTGTACAATATCTGAAAAAGCCATTCCAAATTTATAGGTCAAGTATAACAAAGCTAAAATTTTCTTACGTAGGAATAATTATCATAATGCTAATCCATTTGAATATAATAGAATTGATATTGTGTACATTTAATTCTTTACCCTGGTCAGGAAACCAGGGCAAATCTCAATCTAGCTTAAGCAAAGCAAATACAGCTGATTGTAAAGTCAGTTAAGCCAGGGACCCTCTCTTTCTGCCGCCCATGTCCTCTCCTGTCTTTTAGTTTTGCCTTTCTAGCTGTCATTCTCCTTTTGACTTTCCATTTTTACAAAATTTTATATTTTCTCACATTCTTTGCCTTTGTGTGCATATGTCTGAAAACATCCACCTTGGTTCTTTATAAATTTCTAGTTCAAGCGTGCCATTAATATGGAATCCGTTTACCTAGAGAGACAATTTGATTGTCTCAGCTGTTCTCTTCTGCTCCAGGCAGCTGTGAACAATGAGTTGTTACATGGTGGCTCACCTTTTACTCAGCAGATCTATGAGATCAGACTCTATTAGAACAGAAGCAGGTATGACTGATTATTTGCATTTAAAAAACATACTTTAAGAAATAGCCATAGGTAGTTAAGTGCCTTTTCTTTTGGTAGGAGGGCATCTACAGTTAGTTTTCAAGAGAGTTTTGTTTGTATTCACATATAAATCTTTGTGTGGACATATGCTTTTATTTCTCTTAGGTAATTACCTAGTTGTACAATGACTGGATCAGATGGTAGGTGTACATTTACTTTTTTTAAGAAACTACCAAACTGTTTTCCAAAGCAGTTGTACCATTTTACATTCCCACCAGGAGTGATGAGAGTTCCATTCCACATTCTTGCCAACACTAGGTATGGTCAGTCAAAAAGCTATTTTTTAAATTAATACTCTTTCATATCTTTTCATGTTGTTGTAAACATACATCATATTACATAAGGGCTATTTGGAAAAAGTACAAAATATACCAGATAGCTAAAGATTTTTTACTTAATTTAAAAAGTATTTGGAGTTGTTCTTTACTGGGAAGGTAAGAGACGGTTTGCTAAAAATATTGGATAATTGAGGGATATACAGTTCTTTAAGAAGCTGATTTTGTAATGTGTGTACCTGTTTTATGTGTGTATTTTTTTTTCCTTTGTTAGAGTTTCCCAGAAAAGGACCTTCTGCACTGTCCATCTAAGGATGCAGTTGAAGCTCATTTTATGTCTTGTGTGAAAGAAGCTGATGCTTTAAAGCATAAAAGTCAAGTAATCAATGAAATGCAGAAAAAAGATCACAAGCAGCTCTGGATGGGATTACAAAATGGTAAATATAGCAGTGCTTAATTTCAGAATACCACTTTATAAAGTATGAAGTAACTATAATCCTGTGAGTAATTGTATATTTTAGGATTGATAGTACAAGTTTAATTCCAGCCTCTACACACAAAATTTTGCAAAGAAGCTACCTTTAGTCATCCCTTATGTTGTAACCTTCCAACATACGTCTCTTCATGGATTCCCTAGCATTAGAATGATTGCTTTGCCCATAACATATGATAGTATAATTCCGGTGTTTAGCTTCTGGAGAAAATGCCCTTGCTCCTAGTCATGATCTTTCTGGAATCATTAATTTCAGTTAATATGGTTTTGTTAATAATACCAGTTCCCCAGCAATATGGTTCAAATTTCATTTACTATCATATATTAACTGAATAATTACATAAAGTACAAACTTTATTGCCCTCTCTTCAGTCCATGAATCATTATGTAACAACAAATATGCATCATGATCAGTGACCAGTTATCACTTTTTTAGTGTCTGTCAGAGAATCATCGTTACACATCTGTTATTTAGTTCACCCACAGACAGCAAAGCATGTCGTTGTGTTGCCTCCTTGTCTCCAGTGATAAGCCCACATGACATTTTATAAAACTGGATAGTTGAAAGAGAGAATTGGCCAAGAAACATGAAAGTGTAGCAAAGAAGCAAGCAATAATACTAGAAGTGAAATTTGAATAGAATGTAATGGAATTCTAGAAGAAATAGCTGACTGTCAGAATGTTAGCACTACTGCCATTTAAGAGACTTTAGATATGCAACCACAGGAAATTAGTGAAGGTGAACTTTTCCACATAAATGGGGAAAGTGGTCTTGATGAAAAGGATGAAGTTATCCTGGAGCAAGTAATGCTGGTGAAAAAACTTGGCGTTAAAGAAACTCTCAGAGATATTTCATGTCATCAAAAGTGCAAATGATGACATGTTTAGAAATTGATCCAAACTTAGAAAGGAGTATGGCAATGCCAAGGTTTAGGAAAAATGCTTGCTCATAGTTTTATGTCAAGAAAGCAAGCACTATTTAAATTATGCTTGAGTTTTTTACAAAGAAATAAAACACTTTAATTCTCAACATTTCTACTGTTTTAAATTACGGTGTACTAAATAAATATTAGTGTTATTTACTTTTTTCATTTTCTTATACATTTATAACCAACAGAGTTTTTTTTATTATTATTATTGATGTCAATAGTTTATAACATTGTGAAATTTTGGTTGTACATTATTGTTCGCCAGTCACCATATAAATGCCTCCCTTCACCCATTGTGCCCAGCCCCCCACCCACTTGCCCCTGCTAACCACCATATAGTTATCTCTGTCCGTGTGTTGATAACCAACAGAGTTTTTAATGTTTTGACAATTTTTTAAAGATCTCAGAACAATTATCATTTTTCCCATTAATTATTAGGGTCACTTTGCACAACTTTATGGTCCCCTTTCCAGTCCTGCAGTACTATGCAAAGGAGGGACTGCCTGTATTTTGTCCATCTTTGATAGTTGTTTTTGGACAGGGAGTTAGTCCAATATAAGCTGCTCTTTCATGGCAATAACTAGAATAAAGTAGAAGAAGCCCCCCCAAAAAATAATTTAAAAAATGTGATCTGGTTTTATCTTTGGGACTATATTATTATGATGTCAAAGAGGTGTTTGTAGTTATTTATATTAATTAAACTTTCATTATGCCAAATACAGGGCATTATCTGTGACTTCAGTGGCACAGAAGGCACATGTTTTATGACAGTGTGTGCTGCAAATTAAATTTTCTCATTTCTTGTAAGTTTCTTAGATTTGACCTCAGTTACATGGAGTTGCTCCTTAGTTTCATATTTGTGCATCTGATATTTCTCAACTAGATTATAAGCTCTGAAAAGTCAGGCACGAGCCCTCTCACCTCATTTATATTGTTCTGTACACAAATTCTTATTAAGTGACTAAAAGAGTTTACAACCTCTTAAGAGGGTGTACTTTTTCTTGCTGGCTATTTGAAGATGAAGTGACATATTAGATGACTTGTAAATAAGAAAATAGCCTAAATGGAAGAAGACAGGAATCTTGTAAAGAGAGAAGGGATCTGAGAATAATTTGGTTTCAGAATTGAAATAAATAATTTAAACGGACATTTATGTAGATGTTCTTGAAATCTATTGTGGACGTGGTGAGTCTGCTATAGAGAGCTTGGGTTCATCAGAGAATTCTAAAAATGATTGAAATGTTTCATTTGGGGTATCTCTTGGAGAATTGGGTATGGAGAAAGATGGTTAGAAGTTGTGGAAAAAAAAAAAGCCTGGTTTTTAGTCTCAGCTCAACTAGTAGCTCTTTAGGGCAACTCACTCAATCGCTTTGAGCTTCAGTTTCTTTATCTGTAAAACAAGAGAATGTCTGCTATGTTCTCTTATAGGTGTCTTTAGAGGCTTTAAAGAAACACTAATACAGTTTATGTGAAAGGGATGAAAGGAAGTAAAGCTATCTTGATAAAAAGAATTATTGAGAAGTTGCTTTGAGACTCTAGGACCAGGGGTTGGCAAACTATGGTCATGGGCCAACCACCTGTTTTTATAAATAAAGATTTATTAGAACCCTGCCACACCGATTCATTTGTGTATTGTCTATGTTTACTTTCATGCTACAACAGCTGAATTAAATAGTTGTGACAGAAACCATGTGGCCCACGGCCTAAAATATTTATTATCTCTGACGCTTTTAGAAAACATTTGCCAGCCGGTAGAAGGTTGACCAAACCAACAGCTCATATTTATCGTTGACCTAAAGCATGACTCAAAATGTCACACTTGCAGAACTTGGTATATAACCTAATGTGTCAGACTTAGTCTAAAAACTGCCTTCATTGCTGTTTTTTGGTATAGAGTTCCTTTTTTACTATTTTTGCCTTAGCTTGTATTCTTTCTTAGATATATGACTATTTTAAAGTTGTCTTTATTAAGTTCAATTTTATGAAATTACTTTTAAAATGGTTTCATTAAATCTGACTTAAAAAGATATGTGGTTAAAATATACTTTATTCCATTTTTATTTTTAGCTATAAATTATTTTTGTAGCTGTTATGTTTGGTTTTGTTTGTACTGATAATGATTGAGCTTACGCACTCAAAAATCTTAGCGTGGGATCCTGTGGATGCTGGAGACCTTGGTAGTCTATTTTCTACTTTTTAAAAATTAAAATATTCGTTTAGGAAGTCGTTAGCTGGGTAAAGGTTGTAGAAAATGTATTTTGGAGGAAGAGGCTGAATGTTACCTACATATTAGGTGAAAGGTGGGTGTAGTAGTTCATTCTGTTCCTTCTACCTAGAATGCCCTTTCCCTCCTTTTTTGTCTAACTCCTACATATGTTTTAATGCTCGTCTCTATTGTCACCTTTCTGTGAAGCCTTTTCTCTTTTATTTTTTTAGCCCACAAATATTTATTGAACAGCTAACATGTGCCTGAAACTATGCTAGAAGCTAGTGATCATCCAGCAGTGATAGAGCAAACATGGACCGTGCCTTACAGCCAAGTGGAGGCAGGACTATTTATGTTTTCATGCTGTCATGGCTCCTTGTCCATTTATATGCATTTTTCCTCTCATATTTTATCACACTCTGGTATAGGTAAGGTTTATGTATTCTGCTAGAATATGAATATCTCCTGATTAGAGTGTATTATGCATTTTTGTATCCCCAGCACTTAGTCTAGTCTTAGGCGTAGAGGAGACAAAATTAATATTGACTGAATGACTCCTTTATTTTATTCCTTTCTAGCAAGTTCCTTTCTGTTTCCTTTATTGAAATAGATTTTATGTTTAAGAATTTTTCCATCCAAAAGAAGGTCCTATTAATTTGTGAAGTCAAAGATATCTTACCTTTTGGTTAGTAAAATTGTAAATTGGTAAGATTGAGACATAGCAGATGGTAAATTTCTTTCATATAGAACTGCACCTGTAGAACATAACAGCTAAACAATGATTTAAACAATTTTTGAATACTTTCAAATGCTAATTTTAATTTCTCAGATCACTGTGAAAGAGAAATAAGAAAAGCTTTTGAAACCAAGAAAACTCATTTAAGACATACTGTGCCTTTCAGTGTTTTTTATGGGTTTTCATTTTAGATATAAGAGTATTTAACCTCCCTGTGAAACAAAGTTAATGACCACAAAAAAAGAAAAGAAAGTAGCATTTTTATTATTTATGAGGCAGTTGTCACTACATGTACAGGCTATTTTCTATTAAATGTCAAGCTGTTTTTTCTTATAAGCTAGAGATTTGAGGAAATCCCCAAAAAATATATATATATATTTTTTTGAGGAAGATCATCCCTGAGCTAACATCCGTGCTAATCCTCCTCTTTTTGCTGAGTAAGACCAGCTCTGAGCTAACATCTATTGCCAATCCTCCTCCTTTTTTTTTTCCCCGAAGCGCCAGTAGATAGTTGTATGTCACAGTTGCACATCCTTCTAGTTGCTGTATGTGGGACACGGCCTCAGCATGGCCGGAGAAGCGGTGGGTCGGTGCACGCCCAGGATCCGAACCAGGGCCGCCAGTAGCGGAACGCACACACTTAACCGCTAAGCCACGGGGCCGGCCCCCCAAAATATATTTTTGACATAATATATGACTTAGTTTTTAGCCTTGGTTTTCAGGGTATACTAAAAAAGAAAAAAAAAAAAGATGGCATTAAATAAAGTCCATAGACCTTCAAATAAATACAAGTTTTGACTGCTAAATATGTTGAAAATTTCCATTGTTTCTAACTTATGGTTAATCTTTTTGAGCTCAGTAATTTTTTAGAGAAAATAATTATTTGGTAGTATACGATTTTAACTTAAAACTGGATTTTAGAAGGAAATAATGATCAGTGAAAGGTGATTTTTATAAATGATCAGTGAAAGGTGATTTTTATAACAAGTCCTAACGTTTTGAAAACACTTTGGTAGGTGATGTAAAGGATAAATGCAATGGTTCTAGCTCTTTGAAGGCTTATATGATAGAGACAGTTGGGTTGTAACTGCATTGCTTTGTTTTTGTCAGTTGCATATAGTAGAATAAGTATTGGACTGCAAATCTGTTGGTCTGAGAAGGAGCATTGGACCTGATCTTTACTTTGCCATATTTCTTATTGTGTGGCCATGGCAGATCAGTTTTCTCTCTAAGCTGGAGTTTCCTTATAAATATGAACGTGGTAATACTTCACAAGACTCAGATTAAAGGACTGTAAAGTAGTAATCACATATACCTGAATTCTGATGATTAGATATTCTCATTCGTTCCAGAAGGACTTCTTCGAAGAAGAATTATTGTCAATAATTTCTCTTTCCTCTCACCTTCTTTGTCTTTCCCTCCCTCTTCCTTTCTCCTTCCTCCCCCTACCCCTTCCCTCTCCCTTTTTCTCTCTGTCTCTCCTTCCCTCCCTCTCCCTTTTTTTTTTAAGTATTTTTTATAATTTTATTTATTTATTTTTTCCCCCAAAGCCCCAGTAGATAGTTGTATGTCATAGCTGCACACCCTTCTAGTTGCTGTATGTGGGACCCGGCCTCAGTGTGGCCGGAGAAGCAATGTGTCAGTGCACGCCCGGGATCCGAATCCGAACCCGGGCCACCGGCAGCGGAGCGCATGCACTTAACCACTAAGCCACGGGGCCAGCCCTCCCTCCCTCTCCCTTTTAAGCAGGATTTAGGTTGAAGGTAATAGACAACTTGACAGAAATAAGTGTGATGTCATAGAAAGACTACTAAAACAGAGAGATGAGATTTTTAGACTCAACTCTGTAGCTTGAACCTTCAATTTCTGTGATTTTGTTACAATGTCGGATACTCTTCTGGGTGTAGGTAGTATGGAAGGAGATTCCTAAGTAGAACTGTCAATAGGAGGCATAAGTACTTTTCCTGAACCTTTTGTCTCAATGAAAGATCGACATTTGGTAAGCTTCCCTGTTAGCAAAATTCAGATTTTTGCCAGTCGTGAGAACATTGGGATTATATTGTGTAAATAAGAGCAGAGAAAATAGTATAACGAACCCCACATACCTGTCACCCAGCCTCAGCAGTTATCAGTGTATGGCCAGTCTTGTTTCATCTATTACTTCTCACCTCCCCTACTTTGAGTTTATAGAAATTTTCATTCTTATATCCAGTGCTGCAAATACTGCTCACAGGTTTATATTCTTGACAGATTTTATACTCTGATATTTAGTCAAGTCTTGGAAACAACATTCATTATAGGAGCATCACACCCAGCTCCTGGTAGTATGGATTAGTCAGTTATAAGACCCTTATAACTGACCCTATAAGTCAGTTATAAGTCATGTGCCGGGCACTGTGCTAGGCAGAGGGGACACTGAGGTGAATGTGACAGGTGTGGTCCGTCCCTCAGAGTTTACAGTCTAGTAGGAGAGGCAGACATTAAACAGATAGCCTTTAAATAATTATTACATTTATAACGAGTTGTAGAGGAAGGTGTAGAGAGCGGGATGGTTGTGATGGAAGTGTTCTAGGCACAGGGAATGATCTGGGTTAGGCTGGCTGAAACGCAGAAAAGAGCTTAAGTTCTGAGAGCTCAGAGAAGGCCATTCTGACTAGAGCATGGTGATCAAGGGTGAGAGAGGCAAGTACGCGGCACTCCAAATTAGGCAGACTATCTATTCGGGGTTTTGTAGGCCATTTTAATGATACTGAACTTAATCCTCAGTGAGTGAGGTGGGGTAGGTAGGGGGCTACTGAAAGATTTTAAGCAGGAATATAACAATCAGATTTTCTTTTTTAAGACATCTCTTTGGCTGCAGTATGGTAATGAATTAGAAGGGAGCAAATATGGAATTAAAAGGCCAAGTAGGAGTCTATTCCTGTGGTGAGAGATGGTAATTGTTTATATTACAAGTGGTGGCCTTGAAGGTAGAAGTGGATGGATTTGAGAACTGAGAGAATTGCTAGGACTTAGTATTGGGTTGAATGTGGTGGATGATAGAACTGTCAAGGTTGATTCCCAGACATTTCAGAAACTTGAGTGTGCCTAACTATCCTCATCCAGCTTACGCATGTTATCCAGAAGTAAATCTTTGTTACATTGTTATGTTTAAGGTAAATCACTTCTTTGATACCCAGTCACTTAATACTATCATAAAAAGGAATGTAGATCACTTTGATACCATACATATTTTAAAATTTATGATGATTTCTACTAATTACTGTTTTACTCTCTGGATGCTCAAAAGCATTCTAAAATTTTGCTAGAGATTGACCTCAGGCGTACTAGTTGATAAAATCCATTCATGTTTTTAAGTTGAAACATTTGCCTGTCTCCTGACCTCAGGCAGCTCTCCCATTTTCTGTTGTTTCTTAAGATTATTGGCATTGAGTTTGTAATCCTATCTTTAAGTTCTTTTAGTTTCCTGTGAGGTAATTCCCCTTTATCTGAAGACTTGCATTAATTTAAAGCATAATACCCACTTTTATGTCTGAGCCTATCGAAGCATCATTTTCACTTTGGCTATATGTTTTCACTCTTTCTTGTGTGAAGATCATTCTGTTGTTGGAGAAAATGGAAGCTAAACAGAAGTTGAATAGTTGAGCTTTCTTTCTATCTTTTAATACTATACCATCTTCCCCAATAATGTTCTCCATGGGTTCCTTCTTTCTTTGCCAAAACATAGTTTATAAAGTTCATTTTGTTTTCTTTACTATTTTTTTTATAAACTTCATCTTGTGCTTGGTGTTGGCCTTCCTGCTACTCTTCTTATATGTTCCTTGTATTAGGGTTCTCCAGAGAAGTAGAACCAAGTAAAAATGCGTGTGTGTGTGTGTGTGTGTGTGTGTGTGTGTGTGGAGATTTATTGTGAGGATTGGCTCATGTGATTATGGAGGCTTAGAAGTCCCATGATTTGCCCTCTGTAAACTGGAGACCCAAAAAAGCCAGTAGTGTAATTCAGTCTGAGTCGGAAGGCCTGAGAATCAGAGGAGCGGATGGTGTAAATCTCAGTCTGAGGGCAGGAGAAGATGAGATGAGGTGTCCCAGCTCAATCAGTGGGGCAGGGAAAAAAGGGTTGACTTCCTCCTTCTTCCACCTTTTGTTTTGTTCCCTTCAGGTCCTCAACTGATTGCGTGATGCCCACCCACATTGGGTTGGTCTACCGTCTACTGAAAGTTCACCTATTCAAATACTAATCTCATCCAGGCACACCCTCACAGGCACACCCAGAAATAATGTTTAATCTGGGCACCCTGTGGCCAGTCAAGTTGACCCATGAAATTACCCATCACATTTCTGCTATAACTTGGTTCATCTTTTGTGTGTGTCATTTTAATGCTAATTCATTGAACAGGCAGTTATTGAATTCTTACTGGAGATAAAGTAGTGAATAAAACAGACCTTCCTGCAGAAATTACCACCCTTATGTAGTTTAATTACAATGGGGGAGGCAGACAAGAAGTAAAAGTAAAATACTCGATGTGTCGTATGATGATAAGTGCTATGGGAGAAACATAAACAGAAGGTCTCACCGATTGTATAACATTAAATAAAGACCTGAAGCAGGACCATGCATTTATCTAGGGTTAAGACCTTCCTAGGCAGAGGTAACAGCAAGGGCAAAGGCCCTGAGGTGGGAAAATGCTAGGTACTTGTGAAGAATGTAATCCTATTTGGAGCTTTTTAAAGTTATAGATCACATAGGGTTTTTTGCTAGAATACCCTTCTCCTCCAGTGTCCTTGTCATATTTTCCCTCTACTTTTGAGGCCAATCTATAGTACAGTGTCACTACTTTTGTTTTTTTAACATTCTGTGTAGCAAAAATGACACTTTTCTGTCTCTAGTTCTTTTCATAAGTCTTGTGGGACCCAAAGCATCCTTTTTGCAGTTGATGTTACACTATTTTGAAAGCAATAAACAAAGTTCTGAGAACAGAAACCAGTAGGGATTGGACCTATTTATATTAAGGTAGTTAGGGAAGACCTCTTTGAGGAGGTATTTAACCTGAAATCTTAAGGATTAGAGAGAACCAAACATGTTACAAAATAGCATGTTTCAAGGACATGAGGCAAAAACAGTTTGGTATGTTTTAAGAAATTGAAAGAAGGCCAGTGTGTCTTGGGTATAGTGACCAAGAAGGAAGCATGACGTGAGATGAGGTTGGAGAGATAAGCAAGAGCTAGGTGATGTAGGGCTTTTTAGGCCAAGGAAAAGAAGATGATAAGCGCAGTGAGAAGCCATTGGAGGATTTTTAAGCTGGAGAATGGTGAGATGCAGAATACAATGTAAGAACATTTTGCCTGCTGAATGGAGAATGCAATAGAAGGAGCCAAGAGTGGAAGTAGAGAGGCTATAGTAGTAGGTTCAGGTATAAAATGATGGTGGCCTTTAGGGTGATGATGGTAGAGATGGAGAAAAGTCAATAAAATTTGGGGTTTACTTTGGAGGTAGAATTGACAGAATCTATTATTAGATTGGATGTAAGGTTAGGGTGACAGAAAGGAAAGAATCATTTCTGGATTCTGACTTGGGCAGCTAGATGGATGCTGGTTCTTTATACTGAGAAATGAAATAACTAGATAGAGAATAGGTTTGGAATGGGGAACAAAGCCGAATTGAGACAGGGTCAGCTTTGAGGCCGAAAGTTTGAGGTATCTCTGAGACATTCATTGAGTTAGGTGTTGCTAGAGTTAAGGATTGTGAATGTGAGTCAGTAGATAGAAAAGGCTTAATAGATTTGAATCGAATGCTGCAGCTTCTAATTTCATACTCGTTTACTTTCACAATAAGTGCGTCTTTATTAAGGATATGACGGTTAATGTTCCCAATGATACAAGGCAGTGAAATATGGAGCAATCTCGTATATTCCAGATGTTTGGCAATTGTTTATATCCACTAACCATCATGTGCTTTTCTTTCTGCATGCAGCTGAGTTAGTCATTTCCATTATTGTTTTGCCTGCAGAACAATAAGGTGAATAAGTTCAGTCTGAAGCGGTGTCTGTGGCATTCAGGAATCTACAACTTTGTGAGAAAGTTGCTTCAAGCGAATCCGTAACCTACTTGAGCATTCAATTAAGTTTTACTATGGAACAAACAAGCATTTTACTATATTATATTACATGTTTTAAATCAGTCTGTCAGTGTTCTGCTTTCTATAATTAAAAATAGTGATGGAAATCTAAAAAGTTTATTATTTGAGTTTTACTATAAGCCATAAAGCTACTTTGCTAGGCTTCTGGAGAAAGATTGCTCTTGAAATTACATGATTTAAATGAATAAATACATTTGATAATAATTTGGATCATAGCCTCTTACAGTTCTTTGAGTAGACTTGGCAGTGAACATCATGGATAATAAAACTTGGTGAAAACATTTAGACGCTTATTTCATAATATACTACAAATTATACTAATGTAAGTTTATTGGAAAGAGTCCATTAATAACAGTAAATAGTGGTCGTATGTCTCAGAGTTCATCAATGGTAGAGAATATATTTTGCATATGAGATTCATTTGATATATGTATAAATCTGTATGACTAGGTTGATAGTCTAAACTCTGATTAGTAATTGAAAATATTTTTAGTGAACTCTAGTGTTATAGGAATACAAAGGTTTAGCTTGTAATGTCCTTTTAAATAAGATTTCAAATCATCTATAGTAAAATTCTATCATATGTTTTATTTATATTTGGTTCAGTTTAAAAACTTTAAAAAAATGTATACTTTCTAGCATACTGTAAGTTTTCTTATAAGTTAAGTTTGGGAAGCTTCAAGAAGCTTTTTGGGGCCGGTCCAGTGGCACGGTGGTTGAGTTCATGCATTCTGCCTCAGCGGCCCATGGTTCACCAGTTTGGATCCCGGGTGCGGTCCTACTCACTGCTTATTAAGCCATGCTGAGGCAGCGTCCCACACAGAGAAACTAGAAGGACCTACAACTAGGATATATAACTATGTCAGGGGCTATGAGGAGAAAGAAGAAAAAGAGGAAGATTGGCAGAGGGTGTTAGCTCAGGGCCAGTCTTTCTCAAAAAAACAAGCAGCAGCAGCTTTTCCTTATGAACGTTGGTACACTACATAGAGAAAATGCAGACAAACATCTGTCTGATAAATGATGCTCACTCTTGGAGCCATGACCTATCATGACTATTTGAATTTGCAGCATGATTCCTCTTTTCCTCTGAAAAAAAATACACCATAACACACACAGGTATATAAGCATATATAGTTTGTTACTTTGTTTTTAAATGAATATTTTGTTATCAAACTTAAAAATTTCAGAATTCTCCTTAAAAGAACAGAAAACTCCAGTTATACTTACTTTCCTAATATTTTTTTGTTTTGTCCATTAGCTCCTCATCACTCTTTTCTAGAGCAATGCTTCTCAAAGTGTAGACAATGGGCCAGAAGCATCAGCATTACCTGGAAACTGATTAGAAATGCACCCTAGACTGAGTCAGAAACTCCGGGGTAGGTCTCAGCAACCTGTAGTTCTGCAGCCTTCCAGGTGATTGTGATGCACTAAAGTTTGAGAACCACTGCTCTGGAGCAGGATTTCTCAACCTTGGTGGTATAGATATTTTGGACTGGATAATTCTTGGAAGTTGGGGCAGTGGCAGGGAGGGGGCTGTCCTATGCATTGTAGGATGTTTGGCAGCATTCCTGGCCTCTACCCACTCACTAGATGCCAGTTGCACACTACTCCCCCCTCTCTATCATGGCATTAAACAATGTCTCCAGGGGCTGGCCCAGTGTTTAGTGGTTAAGTTTGTGTGCTCCACTTTGGCGGCCTGGGGTTCATGCGTTCACATTCCAGACGCAGACCTACGCACCGCTCATCAAGCCATGCTCTGGCAGTGTCCCACATACAAAATAGAGGAAGATTGGCACAGATGTTAGCTTGGCGGCAATCTTCTTCACACACACACGCACACACACACTCACTCCACATGTTGCCAGATAGCCCCTCAGGGGTAAAATCAGCCTCTTTGAGAACCACTGCTCTAGAGAGAGGTGATGTAGAGTTAATGGATAAAACTGCTTCTCCTTTAGAGTAGCAGTGAGTTCTGTTTGCCAGCACTTTACATGGATTATTACTATCATAGCAGCCTTGCAAGGTATGTTTGAAAGTCTAAAGCCTGGGCAAACCCGCTTATGAACTTTCTCATCTGTTTCACCAGCTAAGCCCTTGAAAACTAGTATGTTCAGTTGTTACAATGACTCATTTAGGCTGTATGTGCAACCATATTCTTTAAATAAAAGGAATTTGGCATATAAACAAACAGTTATTTTAACCAGTTAACTCTTCTTATATGTAAACTTAACCATGTGAGCTTCTTACTGTAAACTTGGAAATAATTGTTTCTGGATAATGGTGATTATTTTGTTTTTGTTGAGATGACTATGAAATGACAAATGAATAAATAGTATGCTGTCATTTCAGTAAGACTAATAGTACTTACATGTTTGAAGTAACATGTGTCTTCTATATTTTTCTTTTTCCCTCTTTTGCTTGATCTCCCTCTCCAGCTTTCTGCATGGCCATTGATCTAGTTTTGCAGATCTTAACAACACTTCTTTACCTCTCATTTAAACTTACCTAGTCTCTGACCCATTTCTTCGTTATCCTGCTAGGGTCTGGATCACCAGATATACATTTTAGCTCAACGGTCTGTAATTAATGCTGGCCAGTGTGTTACCTATTCCCAGGTACCTCTTTCATGCACTTTTTAACAAAGGCCTAGCAATTACTTGATTGAAAATTTCAAAATTTCAAGCCCCCACTCTCTGACCCCCAACCCCCATGATATTCTGTTCACTCCATCTCTGCCTATACAGACCAGTCCTTGTTAGTGGCTGTGATAATGAGTTCTGAGTGTCAGAATTCTGTATATTAATGATGTCTTTTCCTGAACCAAAGAGGTAAGTACAGTTCTATAGCAGTACTAATTTCTTGTTATTCATTGCATGTCTCTTCTCTTTTATTGCTTTAGAAACTGTGGAAGATTCAGAAATCCTTTTGTATGAAAATCATATTTAAATATTATTAAACTACACCAGTGTTAATTAGCATTCAGAGAGTTGCAAGATTTTAGCCTGAAAACTAGCAAAGATTAACAGCCCATTAAAAAATGAGTGCAAAATAAACAAATTTGTTCATCTAAGATGCAGCATGTTCAGTCACGTCTTGAGTATTATCTTCAGAGTGGCTTTCTACTTAAGAAGCATTTCTTCCCACAGGGTTCCTTTAGGATCCAGGCTATCCTTGATTCCTGGAATTTTTTACATCTAGCTTATTTCTTTCTAAGTAGAAAGATATCAATAAAATATTCCAGATGGTATTTTTAATTGGAGTTAATTTCCATAAAAGTTTTAACCAAAAAGATTTCACTCACTTTATTTTAAATTACCATAAACTACACTGAAAACTAAACTTCAAGATTTTGTGGCTCTTTTCTAAGACTAGCTTCTTATTTTTGTTAATATACTCCTTAGACTTTTTTCCTACAGGCATATTAACTTGCATTTACTTTTTTTTATTTTTTTATTTTTTTTATTTTTTGCCCCCAAAGCCCCAGTAGATAGTTGTATGTCACAGCTGCACACCCTTCTAGTTGCTGTATGTGGGACTCGGCCTCAGGATGGACAGAGAAGTGGTGCCTCGATGCGCACCCAGGATCCGAACCCGGGCCGCCAGCATCGCAGCGCGCGCACTTAACCACCAAGCCACAGGGCCGGCCCTGCATTTACTTTTCATTAAATTACTTTTATATAGGATTTTAAAACTCTATAAAAACATCATTTACATATTTTTTTGCAAGATAAAAAGTATTGTTATTTGTCCACTCAGAATATAAGGAAAGAGCAGAAGAAAGAAGACAATCCGTGGAAACCTAATATCTAAGAAGTAGGAAGAGAAGGGAGACAGTTTCATGGGCTTGTTGAGTTAAGGGGAAAGGCTTTACATTTAGAACTTTTCCCCTCAATATTTTTATCATCATTTATTTTTAGGTGTTATTACACTCAAAAGAACACTGGATGGGTTTTAGATATTTAAATTGTAAATGAGGAAGTTGAGAAACACTGGTCGAATAATTTCAAATTTTAATAACTTTATTCTTGTTTTTACTCTTAGAATTCTTAGAAATCCTTATTTAATTTTTGTACCTTATAGGATATATTATGTACAGTCCTATGCTGCATAAGAACGTTTCAAAAAACAATGGACCGCATATACGACAGCAGTCCCAAAAGATTAGTACCATATAACCTAGGTGTGTTGTAGGCTATATCATCTAGGTTTGTGTAAGTACACTCTGTGATGTTTACACAATGACGAAATCGCCCAACGATTTATTTCTCAGAATGTATTCCCATTGTTAAGCAACACAGGACTGTATATCACTTTATCACTAAAAGCTACTGAATATGTTTAAAATAATAGTATTTAGTCCAAAATAAACTCATTGTAGGAAGGAATAAAATGTAACATAAAATATTGGGTGGGCCCTATTTTTTGAGGTATGTACATAATTTTAAGAATCAACCTTGTTTTAGCAATGAATGAATTGTTATACTAAATTAATTTTGTAGTAAATGCCATCTGAATAATCTTAGTAACTAAAACTTGAACTGTGATTGCATTTTCCAGTTTCACTCATCATTGTGCTTGTCTTTTACAGGGTAGTTCCTAATTGAGTGATGTTTTCAATTTATTATAACAGTGCATTTCTCCTTGTTCTCATTGAAAAAGTATGCCTTAACAAACATGTTGAAGCCGATAGTACTTATTTCTGCAGCAGCTACTGCTAACTGTTCAGTTTTGTCATCTGTAACTGCCACAGAAGGCAAGATTTGTTAAACTATTACACCTGACGCTGCCATGCGTTTTGAAGTAGAGAACTCTTGAATTTTTGGTAATATGAACATTCCATTCATTAACAGTTTCCCTGATTCCTGCTGATCGTAGGTCACTGAATTGACTCAACTTGGAGTTTTACAAAGCAAGCAATGGTTTTATTTATAGAAATGTAACTGAAAGTTTTCTGTGATACAGTAGCATCTCTGAGAGTCTACTGGCCTGATGATCTCAAGCAAATCATTTACCTGATTTGTGCCGCAGTTTCCTCCTATGTAAAATGAGGGTAGCTACCTCAGTAAGTTGCTGTGAAAATCAGACAATATAAAACCCACATAGGGTTTTAAAAATGGCTAAATTCTTTGCAGGTATGTTATTATTAATAAAAACGATCTCTGAGGTCCTACTATAATCCGAACCCACAACTTTTCACTCTAGCATCACTTTAGTAGTGTTTTGTTTAATACCACTTCTTTACCAGCCTAACCTCTAACAGATGCTTAGGCATCTGTCACTTGGTTTTATCTGCCATTTGAGGAGATGAGGGGTGGTGGTGGGGAGGTCTTGAAACACTGCTAATTTAAGGTGAAGCACCCTCATACCTATTAGAAGTTGTGATGATTTTACATATGTCAGTTTGGCTTCCCTAACTACATATTAAGTGAAGGAATGAACTTGTCTACGTGTTTTATTTTGTTTTCATTTTTTAATTCTCTAGAGTTCCCAGTACTCAGGTACCTAATAGGAGCAAATAAGTAGTTTGATAGATTTAACTCTGTCCAGATCCTACAAAGTAAAAACTTGTTTGAGCATACCGTTCCTTCTGTCAGTTGTTTTACTCTTTCTTTTCTCTTCCTTGCCTAGAATTAAACTGGAGATTCATAATATGAACTGTTTGCAAATTGCGAACTTCTTTTGAAGGGATCTATTTCATGTAGCCACCATGGACAGGTTAGATGGATTTGAAATAGAACAGAATTTACCTGGAATTTTGTTACATTTATTGCATTCCTGTGATGTCTCAGGCCTGGATAGTTTTATATGCATTATCTCAGTGATTCTGCACATGAATTAGATAAACATTGTCAACTTTGAAAAGGAAGAAATGAGCTCACAGAGCTAATAAGAGATGGGACCAGGATTTGAACCTAGATCTCTGATTCTAAAGTGATTGTATTTTCCATTACACCTGGAGGTTGTTAATTCTGGCTGCATATCAGAATCATCTAGGAGCTTCCAAAAAGTACAGGTGGCAGGGAATCTAAAACAGTTGGTCTGGAGCGGGTCCCTGGCATTAGTATTTTATTAAAGCTCCTCAGGTGATCCAGGTGAGCAGCCAAAGCTGAGAAACATTGCGTTACATACTGTGTCTCCAGTGACCATTGGTGCCCCCCGCTTAGAGCTTTTATTTGCCAACGAGTAATTAGTAATAGGATTTTATCATTTACATTTTCTCATCAGAAGCATGAGAGATTTGTATTAGAATAAAGACAGAGTATCATGCATAATAAACACTACAAAGATACAGTGAATGTAATGGAGTATCTTTTTCTCTGTTAGTCCTTCAAAAATTAAAATAGATTTTTGTTTTGTGTTATGACTTTGGAGTGCTGAGTGAAGTGAAAATGAGCTTGATGACTTGTTAAATTTGTTTCTGGCCCTCTGAATTTAAGAAAGTGATAAACTCTAATTTAGCCTAAGAGGAAAAACATTTTCTCAATTTACAGTAGTTTTGATAGGTAATAAATCAGATTATGGGTTATAAATCTAGAGGTGATTTACACAAAAATACATTTAGTTAATTAGTCTTGGCCTCCCACTGTGCTACAGCTTTGTAAATCTCTATTTGGCGAACAAGCTCCTTTAAAGATTGACTTTTAGATTAAGTGAAGACTTGATTATAATTGAAGATCATTCTCCTGTTTTTTATTTTTAGCATGAGCACATAGAATAAGTTGGTTTTTTTACATTATTAAAATTTTGAATTTTGAATCCCTTTTATGTTATTAGTGGCCCAATTTCAAAATAAATTTGAAATAAACTTCTTACTTGGTTGCAGTATAGTAATTGAATTCTGTCTGCTTAAAAATAGAGTCAGTTACTGGGCTTGACTCCTAGAATACATTAAAGATGTTGTAACTTGCAGTTATGGTTTATTGGCTTGTGATGTTGAAATTAAAATTTACAGTCTCCTTTTTCCAATACTTTATGAGATTATTTTTCTTTACGTTTCCAGCAATATTTTTTTAACCATTTAGTTTTTACTAGCCCTGTTTATAGACCTATGCTGTAAAGGTATAACAGTTGTGAGCCTCTCATCTTCCCTGATTAACAAGAAACCTCATTTTTTTTTTCATCATGCTTATCCCCTCTCCCTTAATATTATTTTAAGACACGTTAGGATAGGGAGGGGTTGAGAAGGAATGGTTATCAGATCTTAAAGGTAATAGAAGTGGAACTCAGACTAGCCTACCAAGATGTTGACCTAGATGTTCTTGAACCACCCTTCCTGCCCCCATCTCTGTTTCATGATAGGGCTAGAGATTAATGCAGTTGAAATTGATGTAAGGTAATTGGCAACTAAATTGTTCCCACGGTGAGAAGATAGGGCCTTATGTGGTAGTTGAAAGGGTCGGAGGAAGCAAAAGTGGACGTGAAGGGAATTTGGTGTTGTGAAGTGGTGCAGCTGGATTGTTATGGCTCTTATTCTCCCCACCGTGGCTAGCAAAGGCCACTCAATTGCGTAACTACAGGAGGCAGCATTCACATAGAATTTGATGTGAGTGGTGCAAACTCCCTGGCCCTGAGCACTAAACACTCCAGAATCTTGTGACGATGGAGTTTTGGCAGACCCACTTTCTCATTCTGGTTTTGACACTTCACTTACCTTGTTTCTAAATCTAGAAGCTCAGTGTCTTCACTTGTTGAATCTGAGGCAGGCTAAGAGAGAAAACACTTATATAGCACTTACTTTGTGCCAGATACTGTTGTATTTTGCATATATTAACTCATTCCTTCTAATGACTTTATAAATATGTAGTGTTAATATCGTCATTTTACCGATGAGGAAATTGAAACACAGAGCTTAAAGGTAACTTATTTAATCTCGTAGGTATTAAATGGCAAAGCTAGGAAGCAAACCCAGGCATTGTGGCTCCAATGTCTGCTTTTCCCCCATGCTGTGCTACAGTTTCTTCTTTTTGTTCCACATTTGCCTAAATCAGGCATTCATTTAGTTAGTCATTTAACAAACATTCATTGAGCATATACTTTGTGCCAGGAACTTGCTAGGGCTGAAGACAAAGGCCTCAGAACTTATATTTTAGTTGGAACAGAGAAACAAGAAGTAATTAGACATGAAAATAGATTAATTTCAAATAATGAAAAGTGTTTAGAAGAAAGTAGAATAATGCTTTAGCTAGAACTATGAGGGAAATCTCTGAGGAGGTGACACTTCTGTTGAGACTTGAATGATGAGAAAGAAGCAGCTCTGTGAAAATTAGAAAAGTGAGGATTCCTTGCTGCTAAAACTGTAATATGGTAAGAAGCTTGGTGTTTTCTAGGGACAGAAAAGAAAAATAGAGTGAGGAGTTGGAGCTTAGTAAGTAAGCAGATTGGTAGGCAGTGAGATCTCAGAGGAATGCAGGAGCCACTGCCTGCCAAGGGGTGAGAGGGGGCTGACAGGAACCTGCTTCCTGGAAAGGAGTCACAGTTGTCTGTCCTCGGGGGATTAGTTCCAGGACCCCTCGAGGACACCAAAATCCTGTACGTTCAAGTCCCTTAGTTGGCCGTCTGTATCTGCAGATGTGGAACCCACGGAAACGGAGGGCCAACTGTATTTTATTACTGACATTATGGTTGTTTGCATGCAGAGTTTGGGCAGGAAGCAGTCTGTCCCAGTTGCAGGCAATAAGGAGGTGCAGTGGATTTTTTTTTTTTTAAATAAGGATTCTAGTACTTAACTCAAATAACCATATTGTTAAAGTACATCATAAAGCATTATTCCTTATGGCCCATTAGAAAAACGTTTGGAAATGTATTCATTAATGATATGATTCGGTTTATGTTTTAAAAGAGCCTTCTGGATGTTGTGTAGTGGAGATAAAAGTGGAAGGACCGAGTCCAGTTTGGAGGCCATCACAATGGTTCAGATGAGAAATGATAGTGGTTTAGGTGAAAGTTGTAGCACTGAATACAGAGAATTAATTGCACTCTAAATGTATATATTGATTACTCTCCTTGATGCCAGTTTTCCAGACTGTAGCACTTCTTTTGTAGGGCAAAGGAATAAATGTCTTCTCTCATTTTATTCTGAGACAGTGACAGTCTGGGTCAAAATTTTCCTGGGATCCAGGCTTTATTGCTCTTTTGATTCAGTCAAACAACAAATCCCCCAGGGTACAGTCATCCTGCTGCCAGGATGAGTGTTTATGTACAGGATCAAGGATTAGCCTTCTCCAGGATTAGCACCCCTCTTAGTCTTAATGCACAGGCTAGCCCGCTGGTCTTGCCTGCTTCTGTCTTCATGATGAATTTTCAGAAGCGTTGAAGCCTTTTTCAAGGCTTCTTTGCTTTAGGGCCTCCCCATCAGATACATCTCAGTAACCTTAAACCTCAAACAGAAGGGCTCATAGAAATGTGTGGATGTAGTTCTGTGGAGCAGCATCCAAGCACCAGTGCATGTGCTGCCTTAGAGAGATTGCTCCCTGCCAGGGTGCAGCCTCTCTGCCCTATTAGCATAATTTGACTTAGAAGACAAGTTAGTTTGAAGATACTGGTCACTTATTTAACACACCTGCATTTGGCACTCTACCAATAATTTCTGTTCCTTTTTTCCCCTCCTGTTTTGCTTTACAAAGGTATTTAACGTATTGCATATGAACAAATTAATTCAAAAAGGGCTATACGTGGATATGCTTTTTGTTACATATTTTGAAAGCCTCTGGTCAAAACACTACATATATTACACGGCCACTTGTAGTACTGGTTTGAATAATACTGTTGATTAATGCAAAATTTTGTGAAGGGTGGGTTGCCTTCAGTAGTGATTTTCAACCATTTGCTTTTCTCTTCAAAGAAAAGCTTAAAGTCGTTTTTATGTGCTCTCATGATCTGGCATTTATTTGGGGTGCTGTAAATCTGTTCTTTAACATCTGAAAGACCAGGAAGTGGGTAGTGTGTGCGTGTGGAGGCCATCTCACTCCTCTCCTGTACGGTCATGTGCTGCATAATGACGTTTGAGTCAATGATGGACGTCGTATATGACGGTAGTCCCATGAGATTAGTACCATAGAGCCTAGGTGTGTAGTACGCCATACCACCTAGGGTTGTTAGGTGATGTTCGCACCTAACAACCCATTTCTCAGAACATATCCCAGTCATGCATGAATGTATTTTGAGGGTCCCAGCCAGCAATACCACATTACTGAATTATGCTTCTTTTACTTGTAAGTACTGTTTTCATGGCTGATACAACAAATAACTAATTTTATGACTTAATTATAATAACTAATAGCATAGTTCCAGTATTCAAAATATTGCTTGGTAATAGATCAATATGTTCTTGATTAATTAATGTGTAGGAAGGTAGTAATGCAACCTTACTCCAATTTTACTTTAATTATTGACTAGGAGATAGAAGAGATACTGATATTACAAAATCCAGCATGAAAGATACTTGGTTATACACTCAATCTCAGCACCGATTTTCTTTTCATTCCTGCTGTTTGTGTCTTTCTTATTAATAACTTTGACTTATAAAAGTTAGATTATTCTTGGTTGGAATGTTTTTAGTATTGTTAAGGAAATGCGTATTTTGTGTAAGAATATAACATTTTTATAAGAATATTAAAACTAATATTAATATAAATCTTTTATTATGTCTTTATTCCTTTTAAACATAGTTGTATCAGACTTGGTCCAATCAGGAGATAGAAACCACACAGAGGGTTAAACAGGGTAAGTTTTATATAAAGAATTATTAAACTCTGATAAAAGAGTGAAAATAAGATATAAGAAAACTGTATATGTACCTTAGGGCTAAGGGAGGAAGGTCGCACTTACAAGGAGCTCCTTCCCAAGGCTGGCTTTAGAACTTGTGGGAGAAGGTATAGTTCAGCCCACTGGATTAGAAGAGAAATTCCCTGTTTTGCCTAGACTGGAGCTGGTCTGCAGTCACTGGGCAGTGAGGACAATCTGGAGTGCAGGCCACCAGCAACGAGTGGCATGGGCATGCAGAAGGAGAGGCGGCTCTCTGGGAAACTGCAGGCGAGCCGCCCATGTAGGCTTCCAGAGGAAATCAGAGTGCTGACAAGGTCAAGGGGTCTTCAGTGTGCCTATGCAGGCAGGAGCCCCTTTCTCCTGCAGCATCCTTTTAGCACTCTATTGAGAAAGCGTAATGTGGTTGTCACTGTAAGATGCTTAAAGAAATTGTGTCCCTTGTGGCAGTGCATACATTGTAGGGTGAATTTGGAGCTGACAGTCATCAAATTGATAATGGAACAATAATGTTCCTTTTTCCAGTTTACTTTTTTGCCATATAAATGTATACAAACTTTTTACTAGTTACCTTTCTGTACTTTTTAGTGTTTGTGTTTGCTTTCCTTCCTTTAGCCCTATTGACATTTTGAGTCAGATAATTCTTGGTTGTGGGGAGCTGTCCTGTGCATTGTAGTCTTTTTAGCAGCATCCTTGGCCTCTACCCACTAGATGCTCGTAATACACACATATACAATTGTGACAATCAAAAATGTCTCCAGACCCACTGGGGAGCAAAATCTTCGCTGGTTATGAACCACTGCCTTAGCCGGTGTTTTTTTCTCTGTTAAAAAACAGTGTAAATCTGTCTTTTAATAAAAGTTTGCTTGTGGTTTTTAACAGGTTCTATTTTAATCAAAGAGAATGTCTTAAATAATTATAAAATTTTACTTTTGGAAGAGGCATTAGCAACTGCTTAATCTAACTCCTTTATTTCATCTGTAAGTGAATTAGTCAGTTTTCAGTTGATTTGTTTCTAGTCACCTAGCTATTTAGTTGCAGACATAGGATTAGAACCCCAGTTTTTTGCAATAAAAAGTTATGTACGTAGTATTCTGTTATTCATTCTTTGACTCAAGAGCATATGTTATGCGTGCGTTCTGGTAGGTGCTGGAGATTTAATGATGAGGCAGTGAGTAAAATTTCAGTTATGCATGAAGAATCATTTTATTTAGCTATCACATTCTTGCTTGATACCTGATGATAGAAAGATACTTTTTTAAAAGCATTGAAAGAATAATTGATTCATATATGAAAGGACTGTGGTCAAAGGAGCTGCTCTTAGCATTAAGATGCAGTTTTGTGGTTACAACTGTTAAAATGATTGTGGACTTTGAATCAGAAGACCAAGAGTCTGGTCTTGGTTCTTTGTTAATGAAGAACTCATCACAACCTGGGCCTTATTTGTCATCGGTGAAATTACGCTGGACTAACTAGATTCTAAATTCTCTATCCTACCAGTTCTACTGTAGAATGAACTCCCAGATTGGAGTTGAGGGTGAGAGTGGAGAAGACCTAGAGCCTGTCACAGTATTCTAGGACCGGGGTATAAGAAGAAACAACTAAACCTTTTTCTTTTATATAACTGTGAGGCCTAAGTAGTATCAATAGATTGCCAGTAAATTGGATTGAGATGAGTCTAGTAGTAGAGAATGTGCTTTAATACCAAGCTGATCTGAAATTCTGGAGCTATTCACATGCTTTACAGAGATTTGATTCTGAGGTAAATTTCTGAATATAAAAAATACTTTTAAGTTAGGATTATGGGTGAGTTAAAAAGGAGTTACTTTGGGAAAAAACACGCAAAATGGGAAAAAATATTTGTATATCATTTGTCAGATAAGGAGCTTGTATCCAGAATACATAATAATTTTTTACAACTCAACAATAAAAAGACAGACAACCGGGTTAAAAGGAGGACAAAGGATTTGATACACATTTCCTCAAAGAAGATATATAAATGACCAGTAAACAAATGAAGTGATACTCAGCATAATTAGTCATTAGGGAAATGCAAATCAAAACCATAAGGAGATACCACTTCATACCCACTAGAGTGGCTATAATAAAAAAAAAGACGGACAGTAACAAGCTGTGGCATGGATGTGGAAAAATTGGAACCCTCATACATTGCTGGTGGGAGTATAAAGTGGTGCAGCCTCGTCAAAAAACAGTTTGGCATTTCCTGAACACGTAGTTAGCGTATGGCAGTTAAACAGTTACTGTGTAACTCAGGAGATCCACTCCTAGGAATGTATATACACCCAAGACAATTGAAGATATGTATCCACTCAAAATGTTGTCCGTGGATGTTCATGGTAGCATTATTCATAACAGCCAAAAAGTGGAAAGAACCCAAATGTCCCTGAACTGAGGAATGGGTAAACAAAAAAATTGTATCTTTATACAAAGAAATGTTATTTGGCCATAAAAATCAGTGAAGGTATGATACATGCTACAACGTAAATAAGCCTTGAAAACAAGCTAAGGAAAAAAAAACAGATGCAAAAGGCCATATGTTGTATGATTCCATTTCTATGAAATGTCTAGAATAGATCAGAGAGTAGTGATTTCTAGGGGGCAGTGGGGGGGTAGGGAGTAACTATTAATGGGTACTGGTTTCTTTGAGGGGGAAGGAAAATGATCTGAAATTAGATGTTGCTGATGGCTGCTCAACTCCAAATATACTAAAAACCACTGAGTTGCACACTTTAAAGGGGTGAATTTTATGGTATGTGAATTATATCTCAGTAAAGTGGGTTTTTTTAATTTAGCCTGAAAATTTTTAAAAAGAGTTGTTTAGGGCCGGCCCCGTGGCTTGGCGGTTGAGTGCACGCGCTCCACTGCTGGCTGCCGGGGTTCCGATCCCCGGCTCGCACCGACGCACCGCTTCTCTGGCCATGCTGAGGCTGCGTCCCACATACAGCAACTAGAAGGATGTGCAACTATGACATACAACTATCTACTGGGGCTTTGGGGGAAAAATAAATATATAAAATTATAAAAAAAAAAAGTTGTTTAATTAGTCTGAGATTAAGCTGCAATTGAGTTACTTACTTCTTAAGTGTCAGTTCCACATTTCTTTCAAAGCTTTTCCTATAATTTTATCTTTTTTGCTGTTTAATGTTTAGTGTTTGGTATTTTGACTTTTTTTTTCTTTAAACAAGTTCTGGTTAAAATTTAGGTTGTGCCTTTGTGCTGTAGACAGGAGTAGGACCAAGGGAGTCAAGACATTCATCCCTACCTGATGTTTTTTGCCTTGATAACACAAGTGGTCATAATCTGTCCAGGATTTCTCTTAAGAGAAAAAAATGTCCATGCGAATATCTAGGAAGAGGAAGCAAAAATGTTGAAAAAATTAATTTTATATTTTGTTTTATGTTTAGTTATGGTAAGGTAAGTTTAAGAAAAAGTAATATGTAAATGAAGCCCTTTCAAAAACTTCTAAGAGGATGTTTAACAGCTTTCATCTCTTCATGTGAGATGTTAAATTATAATGTTCACTTTTACTAACAAATAATTTATCATTACAGACAGATTTGACCAATTTTGGGCCATCAATCGCAAACTCATGGAATATCCTGCAGAAGAAAATGGATTTCGTTATATCCCTTTTAGAATATATCAGGTAAGAAATAACATTTTTAGCAATACCAACTTATGAAAGCCTTGAACATCTTACTTCTTGAAGCATGCTCGTCAAAACTCTTTAAGTTTGTGTAGTAACTGAAGAATATTGGCGCTTTCCAGATCTCTGCCTTTTGGTGGCAATCAAATCAGAGACTGCACTGAAATATTTAACTTATATACAGTTGATCCTCATTATTCACAGATTCTGTATTTGCAGATTTGCTTACTTTCTAAAATTTATTTGTATCCCCAAAGTCAGTGCTCAGCAGTGCTCTCGTGGACGTGTACAGAGCTGTGAAAAATTTGATTTGCCCGATGCCCACATTCCCAGTGATGCTGTTCCTTCTTTTCTGCTCTCTAACTGTAAACAAGTGACTTTTCCCAGTCTACTTAGTGCCATGTGTTTCACATTTTTGTGCTTTTTGTTGGTGATTTTGCTGTTTGAAATGGCTCCCAAGCATAGTGGTGAAGTGCTGTCTTTAAACAGAAACACACATAAAACAAGGTTATGTACTGATCAGTTGAAGAATGTGTTGGGACCAGAGGCTTGCAGTATCCCAACCCTTTATTTCTCCTAGGAACAGTGGTTCAGTATTTGCTAATTCAGTGTTTGCAGTGACTTTATAAAATGTGATTAGTGCAATTAAGGAGACTGGACTGTATTTGTTATAGATGGTGAGTTTTCAGTGTTGTGGAACAAAACAGGTAGTAGACTTTCCTCACAGCACACTCTCATGGAGTAAAGAAACTCTCTGTTTCTGTAGAGTACTTTAAAACTGTTGTGTGCTTTGCACATAGCAAAACTGTACATATTTGTTGAATGAATGGTATTCCAGAAAGCAAGTTACCTATTGTCATGAAAAAGCGGTTGAGAATAGGAATTGAAAACATAATATCACAGACATAGATTCTAATCTAGCAGGACTTCCATTCAAACTCAAAGAGCTTGTGTCATAACTTCCCTTTGTAGCCATTTTCAGTAGCCCATAGTCTTTACTCGTAGTTACTTATATAATTTTTTAATTTTTTATAGAGCCATCAATTCATAACTGTGTTCAAAGAGGAAAACAAATTGTCTAATTGAAAACAAGTAAACAAATAAAAATTCCAATATACTCAAAGAATGGAAAGTATTTCTGATTTAAATAAGATTACTTTTCATTGATTTCATTAACATAATGGCAAATAGACTATTTTTAGATCATAGATTCATAATATGTACAATAGAAATAAAATGAAAAACGCCTGATGGCCTAAGACCAAATGATCTAATTAGCCACACTCCTCTGCTTTCTTTTTTTAGTAGGAAAATAAAATTTTAATTCTACCAGTCTTTGTTAAGCACATATATTACACAGTGGGTTTGGAAATACCATAGCTTATTTCTTATACTTAATATCTTGTATCAGGAAGAATTTGAGGCAATTTACAAGAATATATAATCACACAATAGAAAAGAATTTAAAATCAAAGTCACTGAAAATATAAAATGGAACCTCAGCATGAAATCACCTAAGGTATAGATGAGTAATATTCTCAAATTTATTAAAATTGGCCTGCAAATTTGACCCTGAGCTTCCTTGTAGCCAGAGCAAGGGGGAAAAAATGTGGTGAAATATATGTGAAGTAAATGTGATGAAATTGGTTTCATCATAAGGTGAAAACCTACGAGGTCATCAGGGAAAGCTAAACTTTCTTAAATTACATAGGAAAGAAATTTCTCATGTGGCTTGATTTAGAGGGGGTGGGGCAATATCCTTTATAACTTAGCCACAGTAAAACTATAATAATATTTCCATAAAGCCACTTTCTAAAGTGTCAGTCAGCAATAGCTAAAGACAATGTATCATAAGCCATGGACCACCCACAGTATAATAAAGAATTGGATCAAGTAATGGGAAGGCTAACTGAAAAGATTTTTAGGTTATTATATGGAAGAATGTGTTTATCAAATAAGAAGGAAAGTAATTGATGGAGCAAGGCAGTTAGGGATTGGGATTACCAGTAAGGGTTAACTCAGCAGAGGAGAAGTTTGCAGAGAACTGTTAAGGAAAAGGAGGGGGAAATTGTTGCTGCTCATATGGGAAAGCCTCAGTCTTCTCTGTACAGTGAGAAATAAGCCATCTGCTGAGGAGAGGGGTGCGACAGGTTTGGAAACTGTTGTGTTTGACAGTGGCGAATGAAACAGTTCCTGTATTTGCATAAAATAATGTGAGAAAGGTGGCAGGAAGCCTAGTTGTTTGTATTAAGAGGAGAAATATCTCATATTAGATGAATCTGTACTGACCACCTAGGTATTCCCTAGGAGAAACTTGATACAGACATCTTTGAAGGCAAGGTTAGAGTAAAAAACAGTCTATATAATATGTTTTGTATACTGTAAGTGCTTCATAAGTACTTATTTAATTGAGTCCTGGGGTGTTAAAAGCACCAAGGATCACGTAATTTTAAAGCTGAAAAAAGACTTGATAGTTCAAATGATCCAAAACTGAAAAAGCTATCAGTTTCCTCGATTTTAAATGTATGGTGGCTTTAACAGGAATATTGCTATTGTAGTAGCTGACAAAAAGAAAGCACTTTTAAAATTAACCAAAATGATGGGAGAAGAGTAGGAGCAAGTGGAAAAGAGCTGCTGGAAGGGTTGCATAAAAAAACAGTGCGTGATAAGTCATGATCACAATTTTACCTCATTCACTTAGTAGAAAATTATTCTGACCTCTTTTTACTGCGACTTCCTAGTCTGACAATTTGTGACTACATGTAAACCTCACTGAGCTAAGAAGGTTGTAAAATATTGGAGAGATAAAGGCTAAAGCCCTTGTCCTTTGAATAAAAAGTTGTGTTTCCTAGAAAGAGCACTGAACTAGAATGGATGCCTCTGAGGCTCTGTGGGAGGTCTGACACTGACTAGCTGTGTATCCATGGGAGGTTACCCAGCCTTGCTGGGCCTTTGTTTCCTTATCCATAAAATGAAAGGGGCGTGAGCAAGTGAATTTATACCTCTGGTTGAAGTTGTTCTTTAAAGATGCCATATTACAGGTTTATATAATTATATCAGTGACATTTGTTTTTTAAAACATTTTAAACTCCTGACTTTAGAGCAAATTTATCATTTTTACAACAAACATAGTCTTTTCCTTTATGGCATTGTTTTGACTGAAGTCCTTTAGGGTACCTTGTAACTTAATCATTTCTAAAAATGAGATTTATACTTTTCAAGTGGTTCATCTTTTTCATGAAGGCAAGGTAATTGTTTTGTTCATGCCTTGTGTCCAGGGTCTAGAAAGGTGCCTGACATGTAGGAGGCATTTGTGAATATTTGTTAATTCATTAAATTAGTTGATTTGAGGCTATTCTGTTATACCATGAGCTTCATAGTAGCGTACCGTAATGCATCCCCAGGGCCTAGCAAAGAATCTTATTTGTGGAATTTAGTTGAATAAAATACACCATAGACATTCCCAAAAGAGGAGTTCTCAATATTTTGAGATGTATACCTTCTAGCACTTATTTGGATGGTTAGGTTCTGGCATGTATAGTCAACTAGACTATAGTTTCTACATGTATTGTAAATACTTTTAAGCTCCTATAGGGAAAGTGTGTTATACTATTATTATTTAATGTAGAGATTATTATTGTCAGAATAATAGTGCATCTGTACAGAGGGAAGGTCTTCCTTTCTGTATCTATCATTCTGTTCTGGGGAAAATTGTCAGATGTATCCGTACCTGTTACTGTGGTATCAAAACACAGAAGGATTTAAAGAGAGGGGGAAAGAGAAAGAGAAAATGTGTATGTGAAGAGAAAAAATGGTTTTTGTAAAGTTCTATAATTAGATAGAAAGTGGGAAGCTAGAGAATTCTCAAAATTTGCTTGTCAAAACCTGGCTGCCAGGTGGGGACTGTGTTAGGACAGAGCTTGCTGCCTGATCTTTCCTATGTCAAGAAGTTAGCAGTTTTTCCTCAAACAGAAGACAGAGCCTGAGGACTTGATTGGTTCTCAGTTGACCTACATAACTTTCCTGTTGGCTTTCCTCTTTCCAATTAGGTTCTTATTTGAATTTGATTAACATTTTAGGAGTGAGATATATAAGTGAATATAAAAATTTACGTGTCTTAGTTTTTGCCAATTGGTCATTTTCTGGCTTTTCCCATTTCCCTATTTTGTACTTTTGAATCTTCATTCATGCCTTGACCAAAGGAAGATGGGCTTTGCTCTGCATTTTCCTAATTATATGATCTAAAAGTAATACCGGATTTCTGTTGCTGATTCCTTTCTAGTTGATTAGTTTGGATGGCTGGATATTCCATTGATTAAGTTTAGTGGCTTTTATTTATGCAGCATTTTGATTAATCTACACTTTTCATTTCTTTAGCATACTAAATATAAATCTCTGAACTATTTGAGACCTTAAATTAGTAAGTAAATTTAAATAAAACCTGAAAATCAAGGTTTATTAATAAGATAAATGAAGGACATAATTTTTACTAAAATATTTATTTTTCTTTGCAGAATCCTAATAAAATTCCTGTAACTGGTGATATTCTTTGTAGAGTGACATTTTGTACAGATTGTTGGAAAACTAGTTCTTTTTCATCTGTAATTCCATTTTCATGGGCTCAAAAATGACTATAATCTAGTGGCAGAATTTTAGTGGTAAAAGTAAAATAGGTCCAAAAGTAGTCTAGAGATCCATTACAGACCCAAATGTGTCATTTCTGTCATTTACATAACAGTTTAGTTTGGTGTGTGAGTTTCAGGTCTGTGTTCCTGAAACCAGGTGCTTCATAGTAGCTAGTATTCTAGAGATGAGGTTAATGGCAGGAAGTGTTTCAGAAATGTAACTAAAATGTTATTTAGAATAGCACATGTAAACAGATGGCAATTAATGAGAGTATCTGTTAAAAAGATTTGTGAAATGAGTGTGAAGTCCTTGGGCATTGGTGTTTAGGTTGTAGAGTAAAAATTAGGCCTATTATTTCTGTTTTTCAAGAAGCAGTGGATTCGTAAATGTTATCCTGCCAACATTATACTTTGTGTGAGAAAGGTTTGTCTTATTCATTCATTCATTCAACAAGTTTATTTACTCACAGATGTTTGCATACCATGCCCTGTACTATGCACAGGGGATACAAGTGGTGATTAATATACATCATTCTTTATAGAGCTTATAGTCTAGAGGTAGAAATAAACTAATCAAGTAAGTATACAAACAAATGTAAAATCGCAGCTGTGATTGGTGCTGTGAAGGAGAGGAATATAGTGCACTAAAAGCCTAGTTCCTGTAAGGGGTATTTGATCTAGTTTGGGAGGACAGAGAAGTCTTCCTTGATGAAGTGTTACATCTTTTGAGATCTGACAAATGGTTGGAATTAAGGTAGGCAAAGAGTTATGAGAAGACCTTTCTAGGCAGAGGGGACGTTGTATGTATCACAGCCTGTTGGTCTTGAGCAGAGTTGGGGGGCAAGGGGAATAAGGCTGCAAAGGTAAGGGTCAGACCATATTAAGGAGTTTTTTCTTTATCCTGTAAATATTTTTAATAATCTGAATATCTGTTCATATTTATTCAATAAAGATGATTTAATCACCTACCTTGTTCTATATGTTATTCTAGAGGTTTTAAATAAATTCATAGAATCCCCTTAGGAACAACATACCAATATTATTCTTACTTTTAAACAAAAACATGAAGCTGATAAACAATGCTTGTTTTCTGATAGTTAAAATCGTTCCTAGTTGTCTTTGGAAGAAGTTGTTCGTCAGTTATATAATAGTAAAATAAATTAGAATTTGAACTTAGTTTTGTTCTCTTTCATAATTCCCAGAACTCTACTCTTTCCTGTTATTTTCTTAGTATTTCAGTGTAAAATTGTTCATTTATGACATTAAAACTCCATTAATATTTTAATTCAGTTGGGAAGTTTACTAGCCATTTTACTTAAGCAAATCTGTTTAACTTTTATTTTAATGTGCTAAAATATTTAAGAATCTAAGAGTTTAGAGTTTGAGGGGAGAAAGAGTACATTTTGAAAAATGGAAACCAGGATGTCAGAGATTAACTTGACGCTTCCTACACTGAAGAAGGAGCCAAAATTTTAAATTTGTTTTTAGAAATACTGATTTATGAATTTTGAAAAGTGAGGATAATAGAAATGTGTGGCAAATTATGGCAGTGTTGGTTAGGATTCCTTCTTGAGGGTTGTGGCAGTTTTGGTGAGAAATTATAATTCTTTTCTTTCATTGTTTTCCATTTTAGTTGATATTTTGCAATAACATCTAGCAGAAAGGCTAGAGAACAAGAGGGAATTATTGGGCAGTAAACTGAGTATTATTGCTTTTAATTTTTTTGGTCATTTAAAAGAAACACGAATAATTGTAATACATTTTGAACTGTGTAGAGATATTTAATATCTTTAGCAGGATAGAGTGTAAATATTCTCTGTTCTACAGCTTAATTTATGTGACTTAATTTTTTGAGAGTTAGTTATAATACTGTTCCTTTAAAAATTTTTTTTTTGTTTATAATCGTGGTTAAATTACATATAATATAAAATTTGCTATCTTATCCATTTTTAAGTGTGTACTTCAGTGGTGTTACGTACATTCACATTGTTGTACATCCAGTCCCTAAAACACTTTTCATCTTGCAAAACCAAAACTCTATACCCATTAAATAAGAACTACGAATTTGACATTTCACTTAGCATATTGTCATCAAGGTTTATCTGTGTTGTAGCATGTATGTATATACCATGTTTTGTTTATCCATTCATCCATCTATGGACACTAGGGTTGCTTCCACTTTTTGGCTGTTGTGAATAATGCTGCTATAAACATGAGTATATTAGTCAGGGTTCTCCAGAGAAACAGTAGAATGGAGAGAGAGAGTTTGAGTCCAGTGGCATTCTGCTAACAGAATTCCTTCTTGCTCAAAGGAGGTGAATCTTTATTTTATTAAGGCGTTCATCTGATTGGATGAGGCTCACCCGCATTATGGAGGAAAATCTGCTTTACTCGAAGCCCACCAATTTAAATGTTAATCTCATCTAAAAAACACCTTGACAGAATAATCCAGAATAATGTTTGATGACACATCTGGGCATCATGGCCTAACCAGGTTGACACATAAAATTAACCATCACAATAGGTATACAAATATCTCCTTGAGACCTGCTTTCAGTTCTTTTGAGTATATACCCAGAAGTGGAATTGCTGGATCATGTGTTCTATTTTTAAGTTTTTGAAGAACTGCCATACTGTTTTCCATAGTGGCTGCACCATCTACATTTCTACCAATAATGCGCAAGGGTTCCAGTTTCTCTACATCTTCACCAACAGTTGTTAGTTTCTGCTTTTTGTTTTAATACTTTTTTTTTTTTTTTATTTTTCCCCGAAGCCCCAGTAGATAGTTGTGTGTCATAGCTGCACATCCTTCTAGTTGCTGTATGTGGGACGCGGCCTCAGCATGGCCGGAGAAGCGGTGCGTCGGTGCGTGCCCGGGATCCGAACCCGGGCCGCCAGCAGCGGAGTGCGCGCACTTAACCACTAAGCCACGGGGCTGGCCCCTGTTTTTTGTTTTAAGTTGCCATCTGAATGGATGTGAGGTAGTATTTCATTGTGGTTTTGATTTGCATTTCCCTGCTGATGAGTGATGTTGAACATCTTTTCATGTGCTTGTTGGATATTTGTATATCTTTGGAATGTCTATTCAAGTCTTCTGCCCATTTTTAATAGAGTTGGTTTTTTTGTTGATGTTGAGTTGTGGGACCTAATTTATTGTTTTTCATGGCTAAATTATATTCAGTCTATGGGTATACTATAATATGTTCAGTATTCCCTTTTGAGGAGGTTTCTATTTGTTTCCAGTTTTTGTCACTACAAGCAGTGCTGCAGTAAACAGCATTATATACATATTCTTTTGGGTCTATAGAATAGATACCCAAGAATGGATTTTTGAGTCAAAAGGTAGGGATTATATAATTTAAAAAAAAATGCTGCCGTGTTACCTTCCAAAAATGTATCAATTCAGATTTCTATCAACAAGATATGAGAGTGTGCTTCTCCCCTTGTATCTCTGCCAGCAATAAGCATTATAATTCTTTGATGTATAGCAGTTTTATGGGTATATAGAGATATCTCATTTTTACTTCAGTTAGTTTTTCCCTCACACTTAGTGAGTTGATGTATCCACACTTAGTGAGTTGATGTATCCATTCACCTTTATTGGCTGTTTGGATTTGTTTTTCCATAAATTGCCTCATAGTTTGTATTTCCCATTTTTCTCTTGGGTTATTTATCTTATTTGATAAAAGATTATTTTACACATATTTTATAAGAGATTATACATATTAACCATTTTTCTGTCAAATAATTTGTTGAAAATAATCACAACTGTACAATTTGTCTTGATTTTTCTGGTATCTTTATATAAGAAAAGTTTTTAACTCTTTATATATCCAATTATATCTTTCTTTTTCTTAGTACTATATGAATTTCTTTCTTTGTTAAGAAGGCCCCACCCCATACACCTGCAGGTTATACATAGTTTTCTTATCTAGCTTTTCTCATAAGATTGATTTTTTAATGTGTGTCTTTAATTCATCTGGAACTTATTTTCATATACTATGTGAGATATACAGGTACAGTTTTATTTTCTTCCAGGTGATAACTGGTTATAATAGAATCTTTTATTATATAAACTAAGGGTTAGCAAACTTTTTCTTTAAAGAGCCAGATAGTAAATATTTTTGGCCAGATGGTCTCTGTTGCTGCTATGTAACTGTAACTTGAAAGCATCCATAGACAATTTGCAGATGATGGACAGGGCTGTATTCCAATAAAACTTTATTTACAAAAACAGGCAAAGGGCACAGTTTGGCTTGCAGGCCATAGTGTATTGATTCCCGATAGAAACTTTCTTTTTCCTACTGGATAAAAATGCCACCTCTACTTTACGATAAGATAGTTTGACTAGTGGGATCTATTTCTGCATTCTCTATTCCATTCCATTGGTATATTTGTTTGTTTTCATGCCAGTATTATTTTTATTTGATTTTAGTCTTCTGACATCTGCTGATGCAATTCATTCTTACCTGTTTTTATACTTTTCATGATTATTCTCCATCATTAATTTCTCCATGTGACTTTTTTTTTTTTTAAAGTTTTTTTTTTATTTTATTTATTTTCCCCCCCAAAGCCCCAGTGGATAGTTGTATGTCATAGCTGCACATCCTTCTAGTTGCTGTATGTGGGACTTGGCCTCAGGATGGACGGAGAAGTGGTGCCTCGGTGCGCACCCGGGATCCGAACCCGGGCCACCAGCATCAGAGCGCGCGCACTTAACCACCAAGCCACGGGGACGGCCCCTCCATGTGACTTTTAAAATCGTTTTATTCTATTCCCCATAGTGTCCTGTTCAGTTATAAGTGGAAATACATTAAATTTCTCTCTTAATTTTGGTAGAATTCACCTTCTTATGTTCTTAAATCTTCCCAGTTAAGAACATGGTACATCTTTCTTATTATTCAGATTTTGTTTTATGTTCTGTGTAGATTTTTAAGTTTTCTTCAAATAGGCCCTGTGCCTTTCTTTTTAATTTATTTCTACATGTTTTGTAAATTTTGTTTTTCTTTATTTCATTTCCATTTCTAGATATTTATTTATGGCATCAGCCAAAAAAACAAAAACAAACAATACCTCTTACCACTCTATTTTTATCAACCATTTCTTTTTCTTGCTTTATTGCATTGCTAGTATGCATTCCCAAGACAGTGTTGTATAATAATGATCTTAGCAGACATTTCTGTTTGGTTTCTGGTCTTAATTAATACGGTTTTAATATTTCATCATTTAGAATGATACGTAGTTTTATCACATTAAGTAATTTCCTTCTGGAGTTTTTAATTAGAAATGAATGCTAAATTATTTGCTAGTGTAATTAAGTTACTGTGTTTTTTGTCCTTTTTAATTTGGTTCTTCTATTTTTTCATTCCATTAATGTTAACCTCCCCTTCCCTGCAGCTCATAATCATATTATTATAAGATATTATCCATTTTCTTCGCTGAGACACTCTATTACTACTTTTCCTCCCCATTACTACTTTTCCTCCCCAGAAGATGAAACCTTTAGACTAGTCTCTCTTCCGTATGGTCCTCCAGTCTTCCACTCTACAGAAACCTTTATACCACTGTTACTTCCTGGCTTTCTAACACCTAGTTTTTGCTAAAATGGTTTAGTACCTTTAATTTTAGGCTATTACTGGATTTTCCCTCACAGATTCTTTTATTTCAAGGATACTTATTTAGCATTTATATTTGATATCCAAGGTATCAGTTCCTGACAGGGCTATAGGAGAAGTCTTGCTGTTCCTAGTCTTCTCTTTCTTTACCTGTCTCAAGAGTAAAAAGGATTCAGCCTGTTATTCAGCTTTTCATTAGTTGTGGGAGATCCGTATGCTTGCTGGTCCTTAGGCTCATGTCCACCCAGAGAGGAGAACACTGCAGAGGTTTGTAGCTCCCTCCAGGTAGGCCCTGCTTGCCCACTCACCCCAGCAGCCGCTTTTGCTCAGGAGAGCTGCTGTGTTGGGTAGGAGATAGAGTTGGGAGTAGAAGGGAGAGGGGGAAGCATTAAGCTTCCGTGCTCCCAGAATCCCCTCCATGTATAGTTGTTAATATGTTATTTTTCATATAAGGACTTATATAACAGTAATCCTTGGGGAAAGGTATCTAATACTTAATTCACACCCTAGCTATGGCAGTAGCATGCTAAGACATACATTGAGACATCTGTACTTAAAAATAGCATTTGTATCTCGTATGTAAAGAAAGATAAGAAAGTATAGAATAAATGCTCAGTTCTTAAAATAACTTCACTTCTGATCCAAGTGAAGATAACAGTTATGATAAATAACTTGTAAGTTGAAGACATATCATTTATTTTCAACTTTTTGTGTAGATATGAATCTAAGGTCGGTTTATGAAGTCAATTTCATTTCTTCCCAGAGTATTTTAAACACTTATTAAACAGTTTAGTAAACACGGAGAAGAAGCTGAACCTCCACACTATGCTTATATCTTTGTGCTCTTCTCAGTGCCTTACACATAATAGGTGCTCAATAAATACACAAATTATATGAACAAACAAAGGAAGTCCTAATCACCTATGAAAGCGGAGGTCATAATAAATTATACTGTAATGTTCATACCATACATTTTTACTGTAGAATTCTGGGCTGGATTTTCTGTTAGGCAATAACTATCATTTTCTACTATTGCTCTCAAGTTGTAGAACCAAACAATATGGGATGTTATAATAATAAAAATCCATCTTATATCTGTATAGTACTTTATATTTTGTAAAATACCTTCATACTACCTCATTTGATCTTCACAACACCCTTGTGTAGATAGGACAAATATTTCTTTTTTATAAGGTGGAAGTTAATCAGATAAAGGACACACACCTAGTGAGCAGTGGAGCAAGGACTAGAGTGCAAATCTGTCTCAAAATAGTCTATACACATGCACATTTTATAAAGGAATCTTTTTTTTGCAAGAAATTGAATGTTAATATTGAGGCTTTAACAGTTGCATATGGGATTAATGTTTTATGGACATAGGTTGGTTCAATTAATTCATTGGAGAATTGTGCTTTGAATTTTACTAAATTAAAGAAATAGTCCAGCATTCTTTTCTTTTTTTGGTTTAGTTTTGTCTTAATTTAAAATTTCCTTTTTGTGTAATGTATTTCAATGCCAACTTTCAAATTTAAATTAGTTGGAATCTTAGTTATTTAAAATACTGAATTCATGAAGTTCTAGAACAGACAAAACTCATCTGTAGTGACAAAAAGTAGTTGCTTGGGGTGCAGGTCTGGGACAAGTGGGGAGGATGGGGTGGAGATGGACTAATAAGAGGCAAGAGGGAACTTTAGGGGGTGATGGAAATGTCCTCTGTCTTGTTAGGGCAATGGTCTTGAAACTGTAACACTTTTTTACGGTTTGAACTACACATTAAAAATGTGTTCATTTTATTGTATGTAATTTTATACCTCAGTAAAATGAAGTTTTAAAATTAGGCAATCGGTCAGATTATGGACCGGTGAGAGTCTGGGAATTTCTTACATAATGATTGTATCTAAGCTGTAAATTAATCAGCTTAGGCCCCTCCTTCTTGTTAGGTTAGGTTCTTGCCATATGCTCAGGTTCTGGGTTTCTTTTTGTTTTGTTTTTTAATTGTTGTTGTTGTTTGTTTTTACCTTAACCTGTTAAAAAATTCTTTGCCGTCTGGTTTGAGTTGATTCCTTATCCCCTTCCCCCAGTGTAAATTGCAATGAATCTCTTTCTTTCCTAATTTTACATGAGAGGATTTTGTTCCTATCTTGTATTTCAGTCATCAATTTGTGGTCATATCTTGACATTAATCAGAATAGTACAGGAACAGTTATAGTGTTATATATTAGTTATCAGACAAGTTGTCTTAATTTTCTTGTATGCCTAGCTATTAAATTATTTTCCACAGTGTACATCTGAAATCTTAAGGGCTTTCAGAGCCGCAAGGTACTGATAGGAATTGGAGAGAAGTTATAGGTAGCAGTAAATAACTAGAATGACATAGAGTTAAGGTGTGACCTTAGAGATTTCTGAAGATGCTTGACACTAGAACAGAGAATTACTATGTAACTTTAAGTGTAAAATGTTGTATGAAATTTACCCCAATATTCTAATGTGGTTTTTTTTTTTAGGTATAATTCACATACCATAGAATTTACCACTTTAAAGTGTACAATTTTAGTGTATTCACAAAGTTGTGCAGCCATCACCACTGTCTAATTTTAGAACATTTGTATCACCTCAAAGAGAAATCCCATACTCATTAGCTGTCACCCCTATTTCCTCCTCTCCTTGGCCCCTGACAACTATGAATCTACTTTCTGTCTTTTTGGACATGCTATTATGGACATATAAATGTAATCATATAACATGTCCTTTAAATGTAATCATACAACATGTCCTTTTGTGTCTGCCTTCTTTCATGTGGCATAATATTTTCAAGGTTCATCCATCTTGTAGAATGTACGTTATTCTTTTTTATGACTGAATAACGTTCCACTGTACAGATATACCACATTTTATTTATCCATTCATCAGTTGATGAACATTTGGGTGGTTTCCACTTTTGCGATATTATGAATAACGCTCCGGTGAACATTCATGTACACATTTTGGGATGGACATGTTTTCAGTTCTCCTGAGTTTATACCTAGGAGTAGAACTAATAGGTCGTATGGTAAGTATATGTTTAATCTTATGAGGAGCTGCCCAACTGTTTTCCCAAATTAGCTGCACCACTAGCAATGTACGAACGTTTCAATTTCTCCATATCTCTGCCAACACTTGTTATTGTACATCTTTTTGATTATAGTCATCCTAAGTGCTTATGAAGGGGTATCAAATTGTGATTTTGATTTGCATTTCCCTAATGACTGTTTCCCTAATGACTAATAATGTCAAGCATCTTTTCATGTGCTTACTGGCCGTTTGTATGTCTTCTTAGGAGAAATATCTCTTTAAATCCTTTGCTCATTTTTAAATTGTGTTGTCTTTTCATTGTTAAGTTGTTAAGAGTTCTTTATATATTCTGAATACTAGACCTTTACTAGATAGATGCTTTACAAATATTTTCTTCGGTTCTGTGGGCTTTTTGCTTTCTTGGTGGTGTCCTTTGAAGCAGAAAAGTTTTTAATTTTGATGAAGTCCAGTTCATTTTTTCTTTGGTTGCTTATGCTTTTATGTTGTCATATCTAAGAAACCGTTTCCTAATAACAAGGTGATGAAGATTTTCTCCTGTGTTTTCTGGTAAGTTTTATGGTTTTAGTTCTTTAATTTAGATCTTTGATCCATTTTGAGTCAATTTTTGTATATAGTACGAGGTGGGGAGTCCAACTTCATTCTTTTGTTATGTGGATATTCCAGTTCTCCAAGCACGATTTGTTGAAGATTTCTCTTTCCCTCCTTGGATTGTCTTGACACGCTTGTTGAAAATAATTGTGTGGGTTTATATCCAGACTCTCAACTGTATTCCATTGATTATATGTCTGTCCTTACGCCCTTACCACACTGTCTTGAATTCTGTAGCTTTGTAGTAAGTTTTGAAATTGAGAAGTATGAGTCCTACATCTTTGTTCTCTTTTTCAACATTATTTTGGCTGTTCTGGAGCTTTTGCATTTCCATGAGAACTAAGATCAGTTTCTGCAAAAAAGTCACCTGGGATTTTGATAGGAATTGTATAGAATATGTAGATTAATTTGTGGAGTATCGCTGTCTTAACAAACAGTCTTAAGTCTTCCAATCTGTGAACACAGGATTTCTTTCCATTTATTTAGTTCTTCAGTTTGTTTCAACAATGTTTTGTGGTTTTCAGTGTACAAGTCTCACATTTATTTGTTAAATTTATTCCTATGTATTTTTCTTTTTGATCTGATTGTTTTTATTATTATCATTTTTGGATTGTTCATTGCTAGTGTATATAAATAATATTGATTTTTGAATGTTGATCTTGTATCCTGCAGTCTCTTTGAACTTGTTTGTTACAATAACTCTAATAATTTTGTTTGCTGATTCCTTAGAATTTTCTATATAGGTTGTCACTACAAATAGAGATAATTCTTCCTTTCAAATTTGAATGCTTTTATTTCTTTTTCTTGCCTAATTTCCCTGACTGGAATCCCCAGTACAGTGGCAAAAGCAGACATTGTCATCTTGTTCCTGATCGTGGTGGGGAGAGCTTAGAGTCTTTCACTGTTAAATATGATATTAATCTGTAAATTTCTCTTAGATACCTTTTATAAGATTGAGTTCCCTACTATTCATATTTTGTTGAGTATTTTTATCGTTAAACGGTGTTGGATTTTTGTCAAGTGTGTTTTCTGTGTCTGTTCAGGTGATTATGTGGGGTTTTTTCCTTTATTCTATAAATATGATGTATTGCACATTGGTTGAATTTCTTTGTTGAACCAACGTTGTATTCCTGGGGTAAATCCCATTTGGTTATAATCTGTAACACATGTAGCTGGATTTGGTTTGCCAATTTTTTGTTGAGAATTTTTTATCTATATTCATAAGGATTATTGATCTCTAATATTCTTATCTTTGATGTCTTTATCTGGTTTTGATATCAGGATAATACTGGCCTCATAGAATGAGTTGGGAAGTGTTCCCTCTTCTAGTTTTTGGAAGAATTTGTGGAAGATTGGTGTTAAATCTTTAAATAACTGGTAGAATTCACCCATGAAGCCACCTGGGCCTGGGTGGGAAGTTTTTAAAATTACTAATTCAATCTCTTATCTGCTATAGATCCGTTCAGAATTTTGACAGTTTTTGCCAGTGTTCTCATTGTTTTTATGGAGGAGAGCATATTTAAGGTCCTTACTCCACTATTACTGATGACATCACCACTTCTAATGATTCTTAACCTTCGGATTTAGATAGGTGGATTTGTGTTGAAATTTAGGGAAGAGAATAAAGATTGAGGAGTTTTCTAAGGTTTTTCTTGTTTTTTTGTTTTTTAAATCTGTTCTTTCTAATTATTTCTAAATACAAAAATTTTAACTCAGTATATTGCTTAAGAGCGTGAATATTGTATAAATGATAGATGATTACTTTTTGCAAAAGTTGCATATTCTTGATTCCAGTCATGTGCCACATAATGATGTTTTGGTCAATAACAGACTGCATATATGATGGTGGTCCATAAGATTGGTACCAAATAGCCTACGTGTGTAGTAGGCTGTACCATCTAGGTTTGTGTAAGTACACTCTGTGATATTTGCATAATGACTAAATCGCCTAACGATGCATTTTCTCGGAACGTGTCCCCTTCATTAAGTGATGCATGACTGTATTTTGGAATTCTTTTTTTCCCACGTACGTTCTCCAATAAAGAACTTTGAAAAATTTGAAGAATCTGTAATATTCATTAACATAGCAAGTGGTTAAGATAGAGACGTTTTCATTTAGGCAATTTTAAGTTTATATCCCAGCTAGCTGTGTGATTTGGGGCATTCACCTTACATCTCTGGACCTCAATTTTATCATCTATAAAATAGGGGTAATAATATTTCGTAGGGTTTTATGAAGATTAAATGTAATACTTCTAATACAGTATTGTGTTTGGTACATAGTAAATAATTTGCAGATTATTTGCTGTTATTATTAGATGTTATTGACTTAAATCATGACAGTTTTCCTGTGAATTATTTTATCAGCAATGATAATGGCTTGCCATGCCTCCTATATTCTTTTTTTTTTTTTTTGTGAGGAAGATTAGCCCTGAGCTAACACCTATTGCCAATCTTCCTCTTTTTTGCTGAGGAAGATTGGCCCTGGGCTAACATCTGTGCCCATCTTCCCCTTCTTTATGTGGGACGCCTGCCACAGTGTGGCTTGATAGGTGGTGCGTAGGTCCACGCCTGGGATCTGAACCTGTGAACCCTGGGCTGCTGGAAGCGGAGCCTGTGAACTTAACCACTATCCCACCAGGCCGACCCCTATATTCTTTCATTTTTATGACTAGTGGAACATATCTGACAAATAGCTCACTCCATTATTTATAAATACACTTATCAATCTATTTCTGGTCTTAACATAGTCTTCTCTGTGAGGCTCTATCTGGTCCCCAAAATCTATTTCTCGTCACTACCAAATACTAACACAACTTACCCCTTCTGTTTCAGTTTCCTATTTCTTTACCCCTTTCCTTCAAGTTCCTAGACTCAATACCTTGCAACCACTTTTGATCGGTTTCCTAGACTTGTACCTTATAATATACCAGAACCATTATCCCCTTCTTGCCATTTGCACTAACTTTTAGTTCCTGGTAGTTTGATTTTCATAAAACATAGCTAGACTCCAATCAAGTAACATCATGTATTGTTCCCCGAAACGTACTTGCTGTTTTATTTTCTTACTCACTCCTCCTAGGAACAGCCCCTACTCCCAGAATGCTTCTAAACTCATCTCAAATGTCACCTCTACCAAGAAGTCTTTCTTGACTTCTCCATATTTTCCCCCAGCCCTTCATACCATGTAGAAATTATTTCTTCCTTCTCTGAGCTTTGTTTTAAAACATTTCCTTCTAACTTTTTTTATGGCAAACGTAATTATAGAATATTAGAGCTGGAGGAAGCCTTAGGAATCATCTAATTCCACCCCCTAAGTTTAGAAGTAGGACAACTTGCACAAAACTGTTGCCCATTGTTCAACTGGATATTTGATGGCAAGGACAGAAGTAGAACTTGAGTCTTGGGTTTCCAGCCTAGTTCTTTTTCTATACGCAGCATTGTAATATAATATAGACATTTCTTAAGCCATTTTGGAATATTTCACTATGGATCTGTTGAAGTCTATGTAGTTTCTCTGTAAGCAGTAACCCGTGAATTCCTGGAGGACAAGGAATTCTTTCATTTCTCTCTGTATCTTTATAGATGTTTCTCAGAGACTATTTCCTACTAGATTCAATGAATGAATAATAGTTTGCTTTGGTATTAATATTCTTAACATAAAACTCAAATGATATTCCTTACTACACCTTTTAAAAGAAATTGGTAAATTGAGGCCTGTAGGGGGCAGCCCAACACAGCGAGTTTTGATTGCCTTGCTAAAAGCTGCTCTCTGATACCGTTTTAGACTTATGTGGATTTTTGAAAAACGAAAGCAACTATTCTAAGCTTATTTCGCGGGTATATTTTAAAACAATTGTCACGTATAGGAATGAGAACTTTTTGATGCAGATAACTTGCTGTTTTGTTTTTAAAGGTTGGATGAGAGCAAATGGTATTTATTAAAGCTTTTTAAAAATTTGCTTTATTTATTAATTTCAAAATAACACAGATAATCTGATGGCAAATGTCCCTAATTTGTTGCAAGAGAGGTTAAAATATGCAAAGTTATTGTTATCCCAAACTACTAAAGTTATTTTTAAATGAAGTCAACGTTTTCTCATTAGTAATTTGTTGTACTAAGCTAGGTTATTGTTTCATTTAATATTTTCAAGATTAAAAAATATTGCTGGTAATTAAAATAAACTATAAACAACAATAATAGCTAACATTTGTTTAGTACTTTATTGTGTGCCAGATACTACTTTAAATATTTCGCATGTATTAATTCATTTAATCCTCACTCTGGTCCTCTGGGATATGTGCTGGCACTATCTTCATTGTATAGATGAGGTAATTGAGATAAAGATTGGTTATTGAAACTTGCCCAGGGTCAGTCAGCTTAGTGGAAGAGCTGGGATTTCAACCCAGGCAGTCTGACTCCAGAGCCCACACTCTTCATCACTGTTCCCTTTGATATATTGTTAATTTCATTACTTTTATTTTCTTACTCCTTTCTATCATAACTTTCCATTTGAGACTATTTTCCAGTTTTTACACACATCAGGCTTCTTATTACTCCACCCTTTCTGTTGCTTCCTGCCTTTAGTCCTTTTTTTCTTCTAATAGAGAAAATGCATGGCAGAAAGTAAAAACATAACATCCTCCCTTGAGTGCGAAGAGATTGAAACAGATAGCTAAAATTGTGCGGTTTTCTTTCTCTTTTATTTACAGAATGTTCTTTTTCCAATTACCAATTAAGCAGTTTTTAGTGATCAGATTAAAACATGAACTCTCAAATTTAGGAATAGAATGAACTTTACTCCCCATGCTTAAGCATGTAGTACTATGGGGTAATTTTAGAAGCCAAGATATGAAATACTTCGTTTTAAAAGAGAGATGGATTGTGATAAGATGGTCTTAATTATTTCACTAAAAATGATTTTTTAGATCCCTCCACAAAGAAATTCTTGTTGTAATAAGGTGTCTAGTATTTTATTATGGTGTTCTAACATGTAAAAATTAACCTTATTATGAGTTATTGGTATTTATTTTCTTTCTCATTCTCTCCTTTTGATAATTTCACCTCTCCTTAATACTGCTTTGAGAATATGGGTAGATATAGTACAAATAAGTTAGACTCCAATGGGTCAGTTTGAAATTTGACAAAAGCTTAGGTTAATATGAGATGGCTTAAGAAGTTATAACTGTTGGCTAAAATGGAAATAGAGCAGTGTCATGCCTGAAGTATTTAATAATATTTATATCACAGAATAAGATCTTAGTGTATAACTCTTTTAAGAAGATATTTTTAAATTAAGCTTACTTTTTGGTATTATTAATTATTTGTTAAGGCACCTCAGACTGTAGTTAATGTTTGAGTTTCTTGGAGGAATTGTAAACCCTGGAAATACACTCGAAAGAGAGAACTTATACCCTAGGGTCGTCAGCCAGAGCCTTGCAGCTGCTTTAATGATTGTCTTAAAGTCTTCCGATCTTTCCTTAACTGACGTGGATTTTATTAGTTTCCCGAGTTACTGCTGGCCTAATAAGATCTTGGCAGTTGTAAGCCTCAGTTTAGTCTCTGTCCAGAAAATCTTCATTCTTTCAACCTTACTATTCAAAAAAAATCTCTAAGATCCAAATTGATTTCTTTGTGTCACTATCACATTTTTCTTTCAGTCTTTCTTTCCGTCCCAGAGAATGCTAACACCCAGAAATAATGCCCCGTCGTAGGGTGATCATTTAATCTATTGACAATTTCATGGTGTAAGAAAATTTGCTTAATCACTTATCTATTCCAATAGTGAAAACTACCTTCTCATTTTTTTTCTGTTCTTCTCATAAATGATTTTCATATAACATGCCAGAACACACAACACCTGTCTGTTAAGAACAGAATTACTAGGCTTTGATTCTTAGTAGTGGTTCCTTCTTTTGGGTAAATATGAGAGTTGCTTTTGGTCTAATTACTCATACTTTTAAAATAACTACTTACTAATAATTTCAAGTAAGCATTATCTAGAATGATTATTTAGGAATATTAGAAGGAATAACCAATTGAAAAATACAAAGACTACAATCCTCTTCTTTATATCTGACCTGAGCCTGGAAAATTTGTTTGACATTTCATATCCTGGTATCAGACTCTTTGATGAGGTATATGTCTTAGTCGTTGGGTCATACTCATTTCTGTTTTGTTTTGTTTTTAATTTTCAAGGTTTTTGGGGGGTTTATATAATACTTCTGCTTTGTGATACATGCAGGTTGTTGTTAATAACAAGACAAGTACTAAGGAGGTGATATAAATACAGATATGTATGTATATTAATGTGTGCGTCGATTATATTGATGTTACATTTAGATGCAGGTATGGATATATACATATTTGAAACTCCTCTAATCTTTAGGCAAGCTGCTGCTTTTGCAGATTGTGATATATTAAAATGTTAATTATCAGTTAAGAAATATGGTCTAGTATAAACATTCAATTGTATTATCTTACTTTGATGCCTTGGGAACATTTTACAGAATATATCTTGTCTTAAACAGGATGTATCTCTCAAAGATCTGCTTAAAAAAGACTATAAATTTAAAGAAAAGTCAGTGCTGGTTCAAAGAGCCACTGTTTTGAGAGTATTGCTTAGAGGAGATGGGAGTAGGGCGAGGTGTCTGTCGATGGAATGATGAGTCTTATCGTAATTAAGTTCAATGGAATTGGATCTACATTTGGAAACCATATTTGAGTAGACCAATTGTCTACCTTGGGTGTGATCTTTTCATGAATGGCACCTGTCTGCATGCATATGTTGTGACAATTATGTACACAATACAAATTAAAATTGTACTAGTTGTGAAATTATAGGAATTAATAAACTAAGAATTTCAAATGATTGAGTTCACTAGTGAGTGATTTGTGTATTAGATATATGAGTTAGTGTGTGAAACTTTGAAAAGTCAAACTAATGGACATTACTTATTATTGAACTTCACTTAACCATGTTTTACACCATATTAAACTTGTGTTCATAACATCGTAAATAGAAATTACATTTGAAATGTAGAAAATTAGCATATATTAAGAAGTAGCATGTTTTCAAAGCTAAGGACTCATAAATCCAATGTAGTACTTATTAACATTTTATTTTTCTAGATTTTTCAAAGCATAGATAAGAGGAACATTGGTTATTTCATATATACAAAAGGAAAGAATTTCTCCTGCTAGTTTAAAATTTGAAAGAAATAATATTTCAATAGGCCCTTCCACCTTTTAGTCTTTTCTTCCTTTCTCTCTTTTCTTTTCCTCTTCCTTTTTTCTTTTTCTTCGTCTTTCTGTCCCACCTTACCTCCTTTACAGAGTCCTTCCTTTTTTCTGCCTCACTAATCTGAAAAGTGTTTTTTCTACGTAGTAAAGCATTTCCTATTGTAATTAAAGTTTTAAAGTTTACTTTTAAAAGCAGAGCTTTGCTAGAGGAAAAATACCTCTATTAGCTTACATTTAAAATCCTTTTCATCATGATGAGGGTAATTATCTGTTTCTTCTAAGAAGTAAGCCATAGCTAATTTGACTCTGCATATGTGTTTAAAGTAACTTAGAATAACTTGGGACAGTTCTGACGTCTGCTTATGTAATGCAGCATCCATACTCTTCACTAGGTGTTCATTTTAGCTACAGATGCTTCATATAAAACAGGGTAGAGTAGCTTTCAAAAGGATCTGCACATCAAAGTGTAACTTGAACTCTGGTTTTTACATTGCTTGAGGAATTCTTAATGGAGTAGAACTAACAAATTTGCTTTTCCCCCAACACATTATCATTTTAAAGTTTTAAATAGTTGTATTACTTTAGAATGGTTGAACAATGTCCACATTAAGTATTATTGTAATTCATATTCTGTGTCATAAGAAAGGTTTTCTTTAATTGTAATTAATTCTGGAGAATAATGATGCTGCTTCTGTAACTGTAAATAAAATTCCTTAAATAAAGCACTATATTTTGAGTTGGAATACCACATTCTTTCACTCATTTGTAGTTTTACTGATACCTAGTCATGAGGCCAAGTTATCATCTTTTAAGACCTGGTTCCTAAGACGGCTTTAAAATAAGTACAATGATTATAGCTTTTAGCCACAATGTATCCTCTTTTGCTAGTGAATTCTTGGAAGCAGAATGCCTCTTGTTCAACTCCTCACCATAGTCTCTTTTGCATTTCTCATATAGATAAACTGTCACTTAAATTACATAAGAATTAATCTTTGGATGTATATGATCCTCTTAGAACCCTATTTAAAAATCACCATGTCAGTGTACTCAGTAACAAAATGGTTATGCTATTTTAAAACTTCTGTTATGGAAAAGAAACCTGTAATTTGACTCACTGAATTGATAGTATTGGATTATTATCTTGAAATAAAATACTGTTGGGATACGTTAGTCTACTTTGGATTCTATAGACAGTTCTCTCTTCGTTTATTGTGTCCCAAAAATTTGAATCTTTTATGGACGTAGGGACTTGTATTATAAATAATAAGATTCCTAAGATAGGCCATGTAGTTACTAATAAGGTTGAACTATTATAGCAGTGTTGTAAACCCTAATCTGTGTTTATAGTATTGTTCCTTTACATTCCAGATTCTAACTCAAGAATCTGCAAAAGGAAGAGTTCCCTTTTACTGCAGAGTCCCTCCTCCCCATTCAGGTCACAGCAGTGTGGCTGGGAATCAGAGGTTCCAAGCTAGTAAGGAAGGAAGGAAGAAGATGAGGAGTTCGTTTGCCACCCTGACTGGTGGAGAGGGTTCTGGGAAAGCTCAGAAGCAATAGTCATGAGTCAACTATCTGGGCAGCAGTCTATCAATAAGGACATTTTTTATGATCCAGACACTGTATTTGTTAAGATAGATTACTTACTTCCATTTCGTATAACCCCCTATTAAATTCTGTATCTATCTTAGTAAACCTTCCCCCTTTTTAACTAGCAATTTTTAGTTTCATAATTTTTTGGCTTCATTTTAATTATCAGAACATTAATTTTAAATGGGTCTTGGTGAACAATTAAGGCAAAGTTATTTCAGTTCCCACAGACAACCTTAAAATTTATATAACTTTTTAAAACCTGTAATTTTTCTGAATTAATGAGGGCAGGCATATTTCTCTGATCCTTATTGTTTGGGGGCTTTGGACCTCCTTTTAATTTTTAAAAAATTTTGGGGGGAAATATAATTATTATTTTTTAATAACTCATGAAACATATAGTATGAATAGTTGTAAATTAAACTACGTTGAATCTGAGCTATCACTCCAGAAGAGAATCCATGAGGACTTTATACATTACGTTTTCTTTTCAATGACAGCTTTATTGAGGTATAAGTTTTTTGTTGTTTTTTTTTTTAATTTTTTTATTGCAGTAACATTGGTTTATAACATGAGGTATAAGCTTTGATACTTTTAAAGTATTCATTGATTTTCTTTTTTTTTTTTTTTTACAATATTTGCAGAGTTGGTGCAATCGTCACTACTGTATAATTCCAGAACACTTTTATCACGCCAAAAAGAAACCCCATACTGCTTTAGCACTCACTCCTCATTCCCCCTTCTGCCCATGACAGCCGCTAATCAACTTGCTGTCTCTGTGGATTTGCCTATTCTGAACATTTTGTGTAAACAGAATCTTATATGGCATTTTATGTCTGGCTTCCTTCACTTGCCTTTTATTTCTGTGGCTTGTCAGTGTTGTAGCATGTTTCAGTACCTTTTTGTGGCCAAGTAATATTCCATTGTGTGGAGATATAATATTTTGTTTATCCATTCACCAGCTGATGAACATTTGGATTGTTTCTACCTTTTGGCTATTGTGAATAAATGATGCTATGAACATTAATTTACAAGTCTTTGTGTGGACATATATTTTCAGTTTTCTTTGTTAGATTCTTAGGAGTGAAGTTGCTGGGTTATGTGGTAATTCTATGTTTAATCTTTTGAGGAACTGCCTGACTGTTTTCCAAAGCATCTGAACCATTTCACATTTTCACCAACAGTGTGTGAGGGTTCCAATTTGTCTACATCCTTGCCAACACTTGTTACTTTCTATCGTTTTAATTATAGCCATCTAATTTTTATTTTGACTTGCACTTCCCTAATTACTAATGATGTTAAACATCTTTTTATGTGCTTACTGGCCATTTGTATGTCATCTTAGAAGAAATTTCTTTAAATCCTTTGCTTGTTTTTTAACTGAGTTGTCTTTTTATTGTTGAGTTGTAGGAGTTCTTTATATATTCTGGATACTAGTCCCTTATCAGATATATGGTTTGCAAATGTTTTCTCCCATACTGTGGGTTTTCTTTTCATTTTCTTTTTTTTTTCTTAATTTAATTTTTTGAGGTAACATTGGTTTATAACATAAATTTCAGGTATACATCATGATATTTTGACTTCTGTGTAGACTGTGTTATTGTGTGCACCACCTGAAGTCTAATTGCCATTCTTCAATGTACACATGTGCCCTTTCACCCCTTTAACCCTCCCCTCTGGTAACCACCAATCTGTTCTCTTTATCTATGTGTTTGTTTGTTGTTTTTTTAATCTTCCATGTATGAATGAAATCATACAGTATTTTTGGCTTTCTCCCTCTGACTTATTCTGCTTAGCTTAATGCCCTCAAGGTCCATCCATGTTGTTGCAAATGGGAAGATTCCATCTTTTTTATGGTTGAGTAGTATTCCATTGTGCATATATACCACGTCTTCTTTATCCTTTTGGCCCTTGGTGGGGACCTAGGTTGCTTCCAAGTCTTAGCTATTGTGAAAAATGCTACAATGAACATAGGGGTGCATGTATCTTTTCGAATTAGTGTTTTGAGTTAATTTTTGTGTAAGTTAATGGTCTACTTTTTTGCATGTGGCTGTCCGGTTTTCCTAACACCATTTATTGAAGAGACTTCCCTTTCTCCATGTATGTTCTTGGCTCCTTTGTTGAAAATTAGCCGTCCATAGATGTGTGGGTTTATTTCTGGGCTCTCAGTTCTGTTCTGTTGATCTCTGTGTCTGTTTTTGTGCCAGTACTGTTCTGGTTACTATAGCTTTGTAGTTTATTTTGAAATCAGGGAGTGTGATACCTCCAGCTTTGTTCTTTTCCTTTGCTTTATGGTACCTTTGAAATCCAGATTTTTTAATTTTGATGAAGTCTAGCTTTTTGTTTCTTTGGTTGCTTGTGCTTTCAGGTTGTCATATCTAAGAAACCATTGCCTAATCCAAGGCCATAAAGATTTCCTCCTGTGTTTTCTTCTAAGTGTTTTATAGTTTTAGTACTTTGCTTTTTTTCATATGTTCTTCAGAGTAGTCAAGCGCTATGATTCTGAGTTTCTTAATTAAATTAGAAGATTACTTCATCAGGGAGGGCTGTAAAATATTTGTCACTTTTATTTGCTACTTCTAAAAAATTCATAAGAATTTATGAAATCTGCTTTTTTTTTTATTGATGTTTTAATAGTTTTTAACATTGTAAAATTTTGGGTTATACATTTTTGTTTGTCCATCACCATATATGTGACTCCCTTCACCCCTTGTGCCCACCCCCGACCCCCCACCCCCCACCCCCCACCCCCCACCCCCCTTGCCCCTGGTAACCACAATACAGTTTTCTCTGTCCATGTGTTGGTTTATATTCCACATATGAGTGAGATAATACAGTGTTTGTCTTTCTCTTTCTGGCTTATTTCACTTAACATAATACGCTCCAGGCCCATCCATGTTGTTGCAAATGGGATGATTTTGTCTTTTTTTATGGCTGAGTAGTATTCCATTGTATATACATACCACATTTTCTTAATCCAGTCGTCAGTCGAGGGACACTTAGGTTGCTTCCACTTCTTGGCTGTGGTGAATAATGCTGCAATGAACATAGGGGTGCATAAGCCTCTTTGGATTGTTGATTTCAGGTTCATTGGATAGTTTCTCAGTAATGGGATGGCTGGGTCATAGGGCATCTCTATTTTTAATTCTTTGAGGAATCTCCATACTGTTTTCCATAGAGGCTGCACCACTTTGCATTCCCACCAGCTGTGTATGAGGGTTCCTGTTTCTCCACATCCTCTCCAACACTTGTTTTTTGTCTTGGTGATTATAGCCATTCTAACGGGTGTGAGGTGATATCTTAGTGTTGTTTTGATTTGCGTTTCCCTGATGATTAGTGATGTTGAACTTCTTTTCATGTGTCTATTGGCCATCTGTATATCTTCTTTGGAGAAGTGTCTGTTCATTTCCTCTGCCCATTTTTTGATTGGGTTGTTTGTTTTTTTGTTGTTGAGTTGTGTGAGTTCTTTATATATTATGGAGATCAACCCCTTGTCAGGTATATGTTTTGCAAATGTTCTCTCCCAGCTGGTGGGTTGTCTGTTCATCTTGATTCTGGTTTCGTTTGTCTTATAGAAGCTCTTTAATCTGATAAAGTCCCACTTGTTTATATTTTCTTTAGTTTCCCTAGTCTGGGTAGGGAAAACTGTCATCCGAAAAGATTCCTTTGTGACCAGTGTCAAATAGTGTGTTGCCTATATTTTCTTCTATGAGCTTTATAGTTTCAGGTCTCACCTTCAGGTCTTTGATCCATTTTGAGTTAATTTTTGTGAATGGTGATAGTAGATGGTCCACTTTCATTCTTTTGCATGTGGCTGTCCAGTTTTCCCAACACCATTTATTGAAGAGACTTTCCTTTCTCCATTGTATGTTCTTGGCACCTTTGTCGAAAATTAGCTGTCCGTATATGTGTGGTTTTATTTCTGGGCTTTCACTTCTGTTCCATTGATCTGTGTGTCTGTTTTTGTACCAGTACCATGCTGTTTTGATTACTCTTGCTTTGTAGTATGTTTTGAAGTCAGGGATTGTGATGCCTCCTGCTTTGTTCTTTTTTCTTAGGATTGCTTTAGCTATTCAGGGTCTTTTGTTGCCCCATATAAATTTTAGTATTCTTTTTTCTATTTCTGTGAAGAATGTCATTGGGATTCTGGAAATCTGGCTTTTGATGATACTTCATTGCGATAAATTTTTAAAAATTGTTAGTATGTCAGAAACAAAATTACCAGCATTTCCACGTTATAAACTTTATTTAGCATTCACTGAAAAACCCAAAGACCATGCTCAGAGGGCTGAGGATCTTCGTAGAGCTTCACAATCTCCTAATCCAGATTTAGAAATACTCTTCTAGTGGATAAGTCCCTTGACTAGACATCAAGAGAACAGAATTTCAGTTCTGAGGTCAGCACAACTCTTTTACTCAGATGTTTCTTCTTGGTTCCTTGATTTCTTTATTTGTATAAATTAAAAGCGATGTGTAATTATTTTATGTAAGTATACTATAAAGATAAAAGTAGTCCATATAGAAAAGTGTCCTTTCATTCTTCAGTAGAAATCAGTTTATTAATTATATCACTCTTGTATTAGCCTATCTTTTTAGTGTGGCTTTGGATAAAATTAGCAAAGATATTTTAAAGCTCTTATAGACCATGAATTTCTACTATGATCCCTTGGTTTTGAAATCTTTGGGGAGAAACTGTAGCAGTAGTAAGATAATTATTACTAAAAACATCAATCCTAGCACTTTTATAGGAAGCTTCTCATTTGGCCACTGTACTGATAATTTCATATAAAAAATTTAAAAGCAATGAGACATTTTATAAATTGGCTCATAAACAGTATCAAATTGATCTCAATCTTGAGTAAGAGAGAAATAGTGCCTCCTTGTAACACCTTTAATTCAGTGAAAGGATATGAGGAAGACACGAACTATTGCCTGTATTTGAAGAAAATTTGTCTTAACTATTTATGTGACAAAATATATTTGGCATTGTCTAGACAGAATTATGATAAATATAACAATTTAAGTAAGACAAAACATAAACTTAAAACCAGATGTGTGGATATAATTCTGATGGGTGCTTTCATTTAATCATAGTCTCAATTAAGACAGTATTGCTTTGAGGATTATGTGTCCCTGACTATAATAATGACAGCTTTTCAAATGTTAATTATTATTTTTTAGTGTTGTCGGGAATATTAAAAGTGGACTTCAGACTCTGGTAGCATAACTACAGAAAAGTGGTTATTTTCAAGTCTCCTATTTCCCTACATAAAGGATAAAAGTAGTCTGATTAAGTGACACAGACTCCCCCCACCCGCTCCCCTTCCTGTTCCCCCACTTCCCACCACCAAAAGGACTGTTTACTGTAAAGGTCTGAAAGCATTCATTTGAAATGGTCTGTTCTTTTTACTTAATGAGGTATTGTAATTGTGTATATTCTTAAGCTAATTTTAATATGAGGCTTCTTTTGAAAAGCATGTGATGCAAAATTTGATATGCATGAATATATTTTAGGCCAAATATGCATGTGACAGTTCGAAGCACATATCATGTGTCGTTGTTGGTAAAGTCTGGCTGCATATCCTGTGTAAACCCCTGTTTTCTTTTTCTTTGTGCCACGTATTTATTCTAATTAACAAGACTTCAAAGGGAACTGATGGTTGCATACCAGTTATTTTTCATTTTCTCTGTTATTGATTCTGTAAAGACTAAATAAACTAACCTTTCTTTGGTTCCACATTTAACAGTGGTTTAAAAGAGATGACTGAAAAGAACTAATCATTGTTAAGCACCTGTTGCCTTAGATGTTTTATGTGTCTCATCTTATTTAATTATCACAGCAATCATTCAAAGATATATATTATTCCCAGTTTTCAAATTCAAAAGCAGACTCTCAAAGACTGATGTAATTTGCCCTACGTGTACAGTCAGTGTGTTGTGAGTTGGGATTCCAACTTAGCCTTTGCTAATTCCACTGCATTTGACATTCCAACTTCCATGTGCTAAGCTCTTAGCCCACTTTTCTCCCCTTATCCACTGATTTCTCACAGACACCGTTATCTTCCAGCTGCCCTCTGAATACTTGAGTGGGGAGGGGGCATATGAAAGGGAAGGATTGGTACTGCACTCTGCCTGAAATGGCCTTATGTTTTTCTCTATTTTAGAAATATTATGTATTTCAAGTTGGAAGCTTGAAGACCTTCTGTATTCTCTCCTTTGTTTTCATCCTCTTGAAACTCCCTACTGTTTTAATGCATTCCATTCTACCACACCTAGCATATTTTACTTTGTACTTACTGTTGTATCTTCCACTCTTAGAAAATGAAATTATGTAACCACTTATGGTTTTTTGTTTCTATTTTTGTTTTTGCTCTAGCTGCCAAAAAGTTCAGAGTTAAATTTTGTGCTCAGGCTTTTGAATTTTCTCTCATAGCACTTTGTACATATTTCTGTAGTCATGTAACACTGTATTATGACAGTTTATGTGTACTTTCTTCATCTTTGTATCCACCAACACAGTGAGACCCTAGTAAGCGCTCAGTAAATGTGTAATGAATGAAGATTTCTGATATAATTTACCCCTGCCCTCTGGTCATTTAGTCAGAGATCCTGGACCTGGGTGTTACTGCTGGGATAATTCTATCTAACCTACGTATGTGTTAATAATTTTTGTTATTATTATATACAACAGCCTCAAGTATATTTGTAACATAGACAGGAAATAAATATAATATTCTTCATTGCAATTTATTTATCTTTATATCCTTGTAATGCCTGTCATCACTATTAATGGAATATCAGCGACTACCTTATTCTCTAAAGTAAAGTATTGTGGGTTGTTTTTACTAAGGATCTGTAAGAAAAGTTTTATTGATCTTCATAATTGTCACCATTTTGGTAATAGTGAAGCTTTTACTACTTACTGTGTAAGGCTTTTCAAAAATAGTAAATTCAGTTCATTCTTTTAAAATTGTGTGTCAAGCAAAAATACACTGATTTTTTTGGTGGGGTTTTTGATACTGGAGGTAGCTTTTGTGCATGGACGGCATACTTACAGTTATTTATGTTTTATTAGAGTTGTAAATTGTAAAATCTAGTTTTTCTAATGCCTTTCAGTTAAATTTCTGCTGGTTATATAATTTTTGTATAAAAATGAAAGCAATCGTTTTCACTTCTTGATATTTCTATAATTCATCCTTTTCTAGATTTAATTCTTCTAAAACACGTATTACTACTTATATAGTTAATGAAACAAATCAAATTATATTCTTTATTAATGATTACATAGACATTACTAATTCCAGTTATCATTCAGTATAGCTGATTTTTTAAAAACGTGCAAATCTAACAAGTGACGTCCTTTGATATATTTATGCAACTCTTGTAAATCAAATAAATTTTACTTATAAATGTAGTAGATCATCCTGATTATTTCAGAGGGCTTAAAAGCAAAACATACAGACAGAGTAGCTGATGATATCAAAACTTGTTCCTACAGGGCCGGCCCAGTGGCTTGGCGGTTGGGTGCTTGTGCTCTGCTGCTGGCTGCCTGGGTTCGGGTCTTGGGCGCACACCGACACACCGCTTCTCCAGCCATGCTGAGGCTGCGTCCCACCTACAGCAACTAGAGGGATGTGCAACTATGACATACAACTATCTACTGGGGCTTTGGGAGAAAAAAAGCGGAGGAGGATTGGCAATAGATGTTAGCTCAGAGCCCGTCTTCCTCAGCAAAAAGAGGAGGATTAGCATGGATGTTAGCTCAGGGCTGATCTTCCTCACAAAAAAAAAAAAAACTTGTTGCTACACCTGGAAAAATACAACATATGTAAAGTAGCAATATGATATTTGTTTCTTCAGCCCAACCAAGGAGAATAGAATGCCCATCTCAGGCTCACTGGAGCAAATGATACTATGGATTCAGTTTACAGTGATTCAGGTCGTTGGTCGGAGATCTTGAACCTGGGTACTACTCCTCTGATGATTCTGTCCAAGCCATTTTAACAAACTGTGCCCCTTGTCATCATCAGGTTCTGCCTGCATAGGAGACCCTCAACCCAACCCTCCCCTTCCGCGACACACGTTCCCCACCCACCCCCTCAGCTACCCCCAGCTTTTAATTAAGGCCGTTTGTAAGTTTCACAACCCAGTGAATCATCATGCATCTACTGGACGTCTTTTAGGTTGTATCCTTGCTGAATTTTTTTTTTTTTTTTTTTTGCAGGAAAAGATTCGCCCTGAGCTAACATCTGTTGCCAATTTTCCTGTTTTTTTTTTCTCCCCAAAGCCCCAGTGCGTGGTTGTATATCCTAGTTTTAAGTTGTTACCTTGCTGAATTTTTATGTTCTTCTCTTTGATAACTTTTAATCACTTTGTTTCACTGACTAGAATCTCCTTTTACTGTCTGATGGGATTCTTCCTCCTCTTTATGGTCATTGACTCTGTGGTCAGTGAGCTAGATATGTACCCTTTAGCTGTAAATTGTCATTTTTAACAAAACCAACATTTATAATCCATATTATTTGTTGATACAGTATATATAACCAAAACAGCAAAATTAGCGCTAATGCCATGTACTGACAGGGTGACTACAAGATCAGAATATCTTCTTATAATTGTACGTGTTTTATATTATGACTCAATACACAATACTTATTAGGGGGCTGGCCCACGGGTGTAGTGGTTAAGTTCATGCTCTCTGCTTCGGCGGCCCTGGGGTTCATGGGTTCAGATCCCAGGCTCGGACCTGCACACCGCTTATCAAGCCATGCTGTGGTAGCAACCCACGTACTAAATAGAGGAAGATTGGCACAGATTTTAGTTCAGGGACAGTCTTCCTCAAGCAAAAAAAAAAAAGAGGAAGATTGGCAACAGATGTTAGCTCACCAAAAAAAACAAAAACAAACCATTAGTATTAAATAAATTTCTATTGAGTGTCAGGTCACATTTAGTAAGAACAGTAACAGCACTTTAGTAAGAACAGTAACAGCACTTACTGAACATTTACTGTGTGCTAAATGTTCTGAATGCTTTATGTGAATTAACGTGTAATCTTCACATGCAATTCTAAGAAATAATACAGAAAGATCTATATACCATTCACCCAGTTTCCCCCACTGGTGACATCTTGTATAACTATAGTACAGTATCACTACCAAGAAATTGACATTGATACAATCCACAAACCTTATTTGTATTTCATTAGTTTTGTTCCAACACAAGTATCTCTCAGGCTACCCTTCTATAGCTATAACCTCCTACCTCACTTCCTCCTCTCCCTAACCTGAGAACCACTAATTTGTTCTCCATTTCTAAAGTTTAATCATTTTACTAGTGTTATATAGATGGAATCATACCATATGTAACGTTTTGAGATTGGCTTTTTTCATGCAACATAATTCCCTTGAGCGCCATACAAGTTGTTGCATGTATTAGTAGGGTTTTTGTTTTGTTTTGTTTTATTGCTGAGTAGTATTCTGTGGTATAGATATACCACAGATAGTTGAACTATTTGCCTGTTGAAAGACATGGGGATTGTTTCCAGTTTGGGGGTATTATAAGTAAAGCTGCTATGAACATTTGTGTACAAGTTTTTTTGAGAACATAAGTTTGCATTTCTCTTAGAATACTCAAGAGTACAGTTGCTGGGTCATATGGTAGATGCATGTTTAGTTTTATAAGAAACTACCATCTCTTTTCCAGAGGGGCTGTACCATTTTACGTTTGTGCCAGCAACGTATGAGTGATGTAGTTTCTCCACGTGCTCACTGGCATTTGGTATTATTACTATTTTTTATTTTAGACATTCTAGTAAGTGAATAGTGATATTGCATTGTGGTATTGCAATTTACATTTCCTTAATGGCTAACCATGTGTCAAACATCTTTTTATATGCTTATTTTTCATCTGTATATCCTCTTTGGTGAAATGTCTGTTTGTGTCTTTTGCCCATTTTCTAATTCCTTGCTTTTTTTACTGTTGAATTTTTACGGTTCTTTATATATTATAGGTAAAAGACCTTTGTTGGATATGTGATTTACAGGTATTTTCTCCCAGTCTGTGTCTTGTCTTTTCATCATCTTCATAGGATCTTTTACAGAGAAAAAGATTTTTTATTTTGATGAGGTCCAGGTTATCAGTATTTCCTTTTGTGGATCTTGCTTTTGATGTTAAGTTCTAGACTAGTATTGAATTTAGTCCTAATATGACTCTGCCTTTTTTTTCCCTTGCCATATAAAAAACGTTGCAACATAAGTTGAATTTCATGATTCTGGATCTTTTAGCATCCAGACAAGTGAACTTAAAGAAAATAGATTGACACTAAAAGGAAATAAAACTTGAATCTGCTAAATTGGGGTAGTGTTAAGTTAAAATATCCATTACAGTGTTCTGAAATTGTTGATGATGATGATGGTGTGTTTTGGGGTATGTGTTTAGGTGATCATGTGTATCAGGATTGTGCTGTACATGTATTTTATTTTATTTTTGGTTTTTTGTGAGGAGATCAGCCCTGTGCTAACGTCTGCCAATCCTCCTCTTTTTTTGCTGAGGAAAACTGGCCCTGGGCTAACATCCGCCAATCCTCCTCTTTTTGCTGAGGAAAACTGGCCCTGGGCTAACGTCTGCCAATCCTCCTCTTTTTTTGCTGAGGAAGACTGGCCTTGGGCTAACATCCGTGCCCATCTTCCTCCACTTTATATGGGACGCCGCCACAGCATGGCCTGCCAAGCAGTGCCTTGGTGCGCGCCCGGGATCCGAACCCGCGAACCCCGGGCTGCCGCAGCAGAGCACGAGCACTTAACCGCTTGCGCCACCGGGCTGGCCCCTGTGCATGTGTTTTATTATCTCAAAAACTCTGCAATGTAGATATTATCTCCATTTATGCTTGTGTATGTGTGTGTGTACATACATATATAATTATTCCTGTGTTACAGTTGAGGAAACTGAAGTTCAGGAATGTTAGGTAATTGTGCCCATGGTCCTATAATAAATGACAGAACCTGGACTTAAAGCCAGTTCTTTTTTTGGCTCCAAAGCCTACACTCTAACAACTGCATTGCATTTTTTGTTGCAAAGTGTACCTTATGTAACTCATGAGAATCAAACTTGACCTTAGTGCTATGGTTCTGCCTGTTACTCTTAAAGTCTATCTACTGTCTGATTTTCAACCTGCTATAGTAAGTCAGCATTTCTTGTTTTATCAACTTTAGTGTTAACCTATTTGGTTAACCCATTTGGGTATATTGGAAATAGACCTTTTCTCTGTGTTTTATTTCTTAGATATAAAATTGATAATATCATGATCAGCCTGCAGTTTACACTATTGTTGTAACACACATCGTCTATAAGAATTTGTGTCACTCTTGAACTGTCAGTTTAAGAAAATTTATAATATTCCCTAAAATTTTATAAATTTAACTTAAAATTTTTACAAATTTGGTTCCTCTGCTTCCATTCAATGTATCTCCAAGGTAAATCAACAACATAGCTTTTCCATGTAGGAAAAAGTTATTGTTCATTGGTGAGGGTACACGAGTAGAGGAGGGATGGGGAGAAGCCAGCCAGTAGCACCCCACTTTTATATTCCATTTGGTATAGTGAAGAAATGACTAACGTATATATTTTAAAATGTAACAAAGGCAGTTTCAAAGATGACTTTACCAAGTCATATTATTTCTCATGAGACAGTAATGCTGTTTCTTGGAAGTCACTGAAATAGTTTATATATTACAAATAAATGGCTAGATTAAGTAAGTATTGTGCTATATTCCTTTTATAGTGGCTTTCTTGTCTGTCAGGCTAAGATTCAAATTACTATGAATATTGTTAGCATTGTCTGGTTTCATGTATACTAAATCAGAGTTCACAGAATTCATGTTCATGGAGCTTTTTGTATTTCTAAAATTCTTGCTATATTCAAAAGAAAGATAGCTTTTAAGTACTTCCTAGCCTAACTTCGTCTTCTTTGCTAAACTACAGCTTAGATTTAATGAGATATGTTCAGAAATTTGCATGAATCTACCCTCCATTCTCATTGCCCCTCGGAACCTCTGTATAGTACTTGAATGCATGATCTGTCTGTGGAGGCCTTTTTTTTTAAGGGTAGATAACTCCCGAAATTGAATATTTTCCATAATCTTTGGTGTGACTTAGACACTTAATTGCTCTTTTCTAGAGTACTAAATTTTTAAGAGTAAGAATATAAGTTTTTAAAGACACTCTAATAAATATTAAACAAAATGTTCATTAGATTTTTGATTGGAGTATTTTGGGTCTTCATCTTTTAAAATAAGGTTTTTGTTGTATGAGAAACAGCACTTTACTTTGATGAGAGTTTTCTTGGTTACCATTCCTTTTGTTTGTTTGTTTTTGTGTGAGGAAGATCAGCCCTGTGGTAAGATCTGCCAATCCTCCTCTTTTTTTTTTTTTTTTTTTGCTGAGGAAGACTGGCCCTGAGCTAACATCCGTGCCCATCTTCCTCCACTTTATATGGGATGCCGCCACAGTGTAGCTCGACAAGCGGTGCGTCGGTGCGTGCCAGGATCCAAACCGGCGAACCCCAGGCCACCACAGCAGAGCACGCGCATTTAACCGCTTGTGCCACCAGGCCAGCCCCTCTTGGTTACCATTCTACAGAATATACTTAGAATATGTTAATAGGACTGACGCTTCCTCCCTCCTCCCAAGCAAATAGCATCATTAGAAAGGTTGTTGAAGTTATGCCTTTATTATAACTCCTCAGATTTGGGAGTACCTAAGCCACCTCATAATTCTGTCACTAAGTAGTAGGGAGTGAATGAATCTTAAAAGATTTCTTTGACTTTGCTGAAAACCTTAGTATTTTCGGATTGGACTATGAATGATACATTTTAACTTTGTTTTTTTAATTGGAGATACAGTCCTGCCCCTCTTTTTCTACTTACCCAGTCGTCATCACATAGTCTTGCATTATTCAGCCAGCCTTTCACCACCACTGGTCAACTTGATGTTACCTCACCTGTCAACCTGGAGTTACCTCTTAGCCAGGTCATCCTACACAGCACTGCTCGCCATTAGCCTTCAGGAAAAGCGTCTTTCATCACATCACTTCCTTTGCTAAAACGTCTTAAAAGCTGCTTCATTGCCTGGAAGATAGAAAGCCCTAAGTGGGTGGTGGCTATTTTAAATTATTACTGCATTTCTTTCTTCTCTGGACTCCCCTAACCCTTATTATCTTCACATAGTTAATCATTTCCCGCCCCACCCCCCCAAAGCCCCAGTAGATAGTTGTGTGTCATAGCTGCACATCCTTCTAGTTGCTGTATGTGGGACGCGGCCTCAGCATGGCCAGAGAAGTGGTGCGTCGGTGCGCGCCCGGAATTCCAACCCGGGCCACCGGCAGCGGAGCGCGCGCACTTAACTGCTAAGCCACAGGCCGGCCCTCACATAGTTAATCCTTGATTGTGCATGATACCATTCTCAGTTTCATCTTGTGTGAAAAGTGTGAGCTTCCTAGATTGAAGGATATCAATCATACTTTAAAAAAAATAATCCCTAAAGAGTTCAGTTATCGAAATGAATTGCATTGTATTCAGTGTGTATTAGTTATCAAGATTTTAGTTTTCTACAGTTTTTTTTTCATACTTGTCCACAGACAACTGTATTATTGGAGTACCGTTTTTAACATCTGTTAGGTATCCACTGAGTACACAATGTAAAGCTAGGAAAGGTATCACATGCTTGCGCCATGTCTGTGTTTTCTAACATTTTAGTTTATGTCCACACTTAAAACCAGATTATTTTTTACCAAATCTGTAACAGTTGTATCAAAGAAGTTGAGATATACCTCTGTGATTAAAAAAAAAGACAAACTTGTTTTTATTGGCTAGGTTATTTGAAATCATTTTCTCATAAAATATAAGACATTATTCTGTTCTTCTAGGTTTTTATGATTTTTTCCCTCTTGGAAGCTAAAAAACTTACCACATTAAAATGAGATAACAGTTGGGGGGTGTTTTTATTCTCTTTGACATTTATTTATTTATTCATTTACTCTGTGCTTGGCACAGTTCTTCCATTATTCTCACAACAAACTTAAGAAATATGGAATGTCCCAAATTTCCAAAGAAACGGGCTACAAGATCACAGAGCTCATAAACTATAGTGCTGTTCCTAGACTGGCTGATCCCAGAGCCTCTGTACTCTGCAATGATGAGGCGTCCATCATTGTTGTTGTGCTCCTATACAGGCAGTTTCGGAAAAATGAAACTTAATTTTAAATGTGGGTAAAACATTTAAATTATTAGCAATAAATTATGACGTAGTGCTAATAACAATTGTCAGAGGAAATGCTGCATCTACCATTTTGAAAATTTTCAAACAGAAAAGTTAAAATAGTAAAACAATTAAGACCATATACCCTTCACCTAGATTCACCAGTAATTAACATTTCTCCACGTTTGCTCGCCTTTCTCTCTCTCTCTCTCAAGTTTCAGACATCTTGGTACCTTATCCCTCCTTGAGCCTGAATTTCTTAAAAATTAGGTTGTTGTCCTTATAACCGTTATCACACCTAAGAAATTTGACATTAATTCCATGTTACCTGTTGTTCATTCAGTATTTCCCCAGTTATTCAAAAAATGTCTTTTATAGCTGATTTTCTTTTTGTAATTTCCTTCTCCAATCCAGTATTCAGTCAAGGTTTATTTTTTTGTATTTGGTTTTATATCTTGCCAATCTCTTTTAATCTTTTTGTTTTGTTTTTTAATGTCTTTGACTTTTTTCAGGAGTCCAGGCCAGTGTCTTTAGAATGTCATGCATTCTGAATCTGATTGTTTCCTCGTGATTAGATTTACTTAAGTGTTTTGGCAATAATACAACATTTGTGATGATGTATGCTTCTGATTACACTATATCAGAAGGCGTCTAATGCCAGCTTTAAAGTTCTGATCTATTAATTTATAATTCTCAGCAATAAAGACCTAATTGTTTGAATTCTTTTTTCACTTTTCAAATAGACAACAACTGAACGACCTTTCATTCAGAAGCTTTTTCGACCTGTGGCTGCAGATGGACAATTGCATACACTAGGAGATCTCCTCAAAGAAGTTTGTCCTTCTGCAGTTGCTCCTGAAGGTAATATAATCTGCAACATTAAAACCTTTCTTTAATTTCTCTTTGTTACTGAGGTAACATAAGCATTCTGCACTTATAAATAACATTTACTGGTTACTTCAGGAAAATATTTTCATTATTTTTAGGGAAAAATCTTTTGAGACAGAAGCACTTAATATTTAATTTATTATTTTATAAATTATTGACACTAACAAAATAAGGAATTGACTCTCTTTGGCAAAATAAAATACACCATTTTTAAATTACCTTCTTATCACATCTCTGGTAGCCTGGGTCTTTCATTTGTGGGTTCAGTTCTGGTATATATTATTTTCAATCTTGCATTGTGTTTCTTCATTCTAAAGAAATAAGAGATGGTAAAAAAATTTTCTTACCTTTGGTTGATATTTTGAGTAAAAAATACTGAATAATGGGTAAGTATTTTATTTCAGTTCTCTACTACTTTGTAATGTTTTACTCAACATAGTTCTCTTAGGCTTTGACATTTCAGGTCCAGTCAAGAACTTGTCCTGTTTCATAGTCCTCATTTTGTAGCTTAGTTTAAAATTGTTTTCCAGTAGGCAAAGGAAAACTATAAAAAGTGCTGAATTCTGTTTTCTTACTTGCAGCATAAGGAATGCTAAGAAAATGCAGAAAACAGTGAGAGAAAAAAAATATACTGTAGTCCCCCAATTCACAGAGACCACTCTTGACATACACATGCGTATGTACACTTGAATATTTGAAAGGGGAGTGTGTGTGTGTGTGTGTATAAAATTATATGTCTTGCTGCTTTTTTCACCTAATGGAATATGAGCATATTTTTAATCATTAAAAATTCTTTAAAGCTATTTTTTAAAGAGCAACACTAAGGGCCTTCATATCGATGTACCATCATTTGATCCTCCCTCTGTTACTGAAGGACTTGTAATCCTAGTCCTATTAATTTATCACTAAGCTATAGGGGAAATTTCAGTGGCGTATTACCGTATTTGTTAATATATTGCAAAGACTTGTATTTATTATGCAGTCATGTGCCATATAACAACGTTTCAGTCAACTATGGACTGCATATATACAACAGTGGTCTCATAAGATTAGTGCCCTGTAGCCTAGGTATGTCGTAGGCTATACCATCTAGGTTTGTGTAAGTACACTCTTGATGTTTGCACAACTACAAAATTGCCTAACGATATGTTTCTCTAAATGTATCCCTGTGGTTAAGCGACACATGACTGTACAGAGAAAAATTCCAAACTTGCTACTTTAAATTCTTTATGGAAAGAGGTAAGGCATTAGTAAATATAAAAGTAATACTTTAGTAGATAATGCTGTTTTTCTTATTAACATATTCTAAATTGGGATGATTGCAGTGTTATTTACATGACTTGAAACTATATCTTACAGTTCAAGAAGCATATAGTAACTAAGGAAATGGTTTACCTAATAAGTAGAAATAGCAACAGAGTAGGATTGGGGGGAATGTTGATATTTCAGCCTAAATGACTAAACAAAGAATATGGAGCTGAAAACATGTGTCATTGGTCTGTGAATATAGCTGTTTTCTTTAATCAAATATGCTTGCCTTTCCTGGCATTCCTATGTGATCTAGCTCTTCTGTAATGCACAAAGGCTCAATAGGAGGGGTGAAGAGGGATAGCCAAAATACCATCAGAACCAGTACCAGAAGGGGTTTATGAGAAAGATCATCGACCACTACTCAAAGTTATTGAACTTGAACAGATTTCATTGATTTAGGAGGTTATAAATATATTTTACAAGATCTCACTGTATCATTTGTCATCACTGTACTCTACTAGACTATAGTCAAGGTTTTTGATAGTGTCTTACACATCCTTGTATCTCTAGTGTTGGGGTAAATGTTCACTCAGTATTCCAATTACTGAATTCTTTCTTTGTGTCATTATTTGAAACATTATTTATGATCATTAAATTATGGTATAATTAGCATTAAGTTGATTATAATACTATCTTAGAATCCTAATTTATCTTTATTGCTGTGTAATTTTAGTTTTTAGTAAGAGTTTCAGTTAAATAATTTATTTGGCAATTCGGTGATTTTTATTTTTAGTGAATTTATCGAGTTCTGCAGCCATCACCACAATCTAGTTTTAGAACAGTTCCGTCACCTCAAAAGTTCTCTGTGCTTGTTCACAGCTAATTTCTGCTCCCACTGCAGAAGACAACTACTGGTCTGTTTTCTGTCTGTAATTTGCCTCTTTTGGATGTTTCACATGAGTGGAATCATACAAAATTGCAAATGGTTTTTTTCACTTAGTGTAATGTTTTTGGGTTTCATCCAAATTATGGGATGTATCAGTAGTTTGTTCCTTTTTATTGCTGTATAGTATTCTGTTGGGTGTATATATAACATTTTGTTTATTCATTGACCATTTGATGGGCACTTGGATTATTTCCAGCTTTTCAGTGTATGAATAATGCTGCTACGATCATTTGCATGTCTGTGTGTGGACATATGTTTTCATTTTTCTTGGGTAGATTCCTAGGAGTGGAATGGCTGGGCCCTATGGTAAGTTTGTGTTTAATTTTTTTAAGAAACTGCTAAACTTTTATAAACTGGCTGCGCCGTTTTACAGTTCTATCAGCAATGTATGGGGGTACCAGTTTCTTCACATCCTCACCAGCATGTTTTTTTGTCTTACTATAGCCATCCTAGTGGTTATGTAGTGGTATCTCATCATGGTTTTAATTTTTATTTCTCTAATGACTAATGATATTGAGTGTGTTTTCATGTGTGTATTATTTGTGGATATATTTGATGATATGTCTATTCAAATCCTTTTCTCATTTTTTCAGATTGTCTTCTTATTACTGAGTTTGAGAGTCATTTATATATTCTGGATACAAGTCCTTTATCAGATGTATGATTTGCAATTATTTTCTCCTAGTCTGTGACTTGTCTTTTTATTTTCTTTTGAAGAGGAAAAGTATTTAATTTTGATGAAGTCCTATTTATCAAGGTTTTTTTTAATGTTTTGTGTTCAGTTAAATAATTTAAAAATATATTTTTATACTGTTGAAAATCAAAAAGTATTTAAAGGAATTTAGTGAAAAGTCTCTCACTCAGCTCCTATTCACTAAACCCTAATCCAGTTCCCCTCCAGAAACAACCAATGTTGCCATTTTTCTGTATATCCTTACAGAGATAGTTAAGTAAACTTTTTATTTTTGAACTCAAGTCACAGAAGTTTTGAGTGGGCAAGTCCCAGTAACTTTTATTGATTCAAGAATAATCTTACTGTTCAGTTCATTTTCTCCATGCTGTAAGGGTTTGTTTGTTTAATCCATTTCATGTCTATCTATTTTATGTCTATTTTGTTACATTCTTAAGGATTTGGGACTATAGACTAGTTTTTCCATTTGAAGTGTAATTCAGAGACTAATCATTTTTATTGCTAACAGAGATGGGACCCATAAGCCTCATACTTGCCCCTACAGCAAGCATTGGCTTTCAGTCATTTATTTCTCTGTACTGTATTTTTATCCTTTTTTGAGTACTTTGTAGTATTTTAAAGAACATTGAAAAACTACTTTTATCAATTGAGTCTTTGAAATTTAAGCTAAAGCTTAGTATTTAAATGTCTACCTCTGTTCTTAGATGTGTTTTTGTTTTTTATTTTTTGCTGAGGACGATTAGCCCTGAGCTAACATCTGTTGCCAATCTCCCTCTTTTTTTTGCTTGAAGATTAGCCCTGAGCTAACATCTGTGTCAGTCTTCCTCTATTTTATATGTGGGTCACCCCCACAGCGTGGCTGACGAGTGGTGTAGATCTGAGCCCAGGATCCAAACCCATGAACCCAGACCACCAAAGCGGAGCACACCAAACTTAACTACTAGGCCATGGGGCCAGCCCCTCTCAGATATTTTTTGACAATCTACTTTCAAAAACATTATGTCATTTAAAATTTACTTCTTTATAAGAAGTAAATTGACTGTTGAGAGAGAATATCACAATGAAACGCAAAACCTTGGAAGAAAACTGTTCTACTATAATGATCTGTCCCCCAGTCAGCAGCTTAGTTGTCAACCAATACACAGAATGAAAAGAGAAAACTTACTTGAGGAGAGCAGGAAGAAATTGGTTGGGTGTTAATTTTGTATTTGACATCTTTAAAGAATCATATAACTGTAGAACCTTAGAGTTAATTTAGTTCAGTCTCAATTTTTTAGATGATTTGTTACAAGTCTCTTAGCTACCTAATTGCAGAACTAGGTTTAGAACTCAAGTCTCCATCTCCTGGTCCATTGGGTTTTCCACTTTACTGTGCTACCGTTTGTTTTCATTTTCACTTTTTCAACCTTTTAACTTTTTTGTTTAGTTTAAAATAACATTCTGAAATGTTTGCTTTTTCCTAACTCGTTATTCTGTGATTTGTGTTTTAGTACCTAATCTCATCCTTATAGTATTTTCTGGTATCTTAGGAACCTGAACTTCCATTTTTGTGATTTTGTTCATTTTGTTATTTTAGATTTCCTGTATATAGTTCTGGCCACTCTTGTTGAATTTATTAAAATGGTGGCTATGACGTTCAGGCACGTAAATGAAGAGCAGTCATGTGCTTTGAGCTGATGCACTCTGTCGGGAGCACCTTCGTGCTCTTCTGCCTCTTACACCTAGATCACAACAATACATACAAAGTTAACATAGCCCTGCTCAAGAATGGCATGCAAATTTGTGAGGCTTTTTATTGCTTTACAAACTGTTTATTCTCTACTAAATTTTTGGCGTGCTCTAGCTGCACGTCTATTCCTGAAGAATACACAGTGTGATTTCCCTTGTATTTTCTTGAAGCTGGGGCTATGACGTAGCCAGCCACTCACAACTCTGATCCACAAACCTACCTCTTAGGCGATTTCAGATGCTGTAGGTGGTTATCTTTGTGTGACAGACTGCTTCCCACCCAGACTGTCACGTGCTTATATTGATCGGACAACACACACATACCACACACACACTTCACTGAAATGATATAAGTAGCACCTATAGTTTTGAGTTACTTTTGATGGTACCCTTCATACCAGGAGGAGGCCACATTTCTAACACCAGTATCTTATCTGGAAAAACTTTTATTTACCTCTTCCTTTTGTCACCTCATACTGGAAATAACTGTCATTTCAGGATCTGTCAGGAGTATCCAAAACATCATCACTGTTTCAGTAAAGAGCTGTTTGTTGTCGGGTCAGTACACCTGTGGTATTGTCAAACGTGAAGCATTTTGAAACACCTGCACCCGACTTAAGTTGAAAGCGAAAGACGTTAAGATTGGGTGTGTATGGATAAGAACTGGCTGTCATCACATGATAAAAAGAGAAAGTACTTCATAAAAGTTATGTGGCACCATTGTCTACTACTCCTTACAACAAGTGATTCATGCATGAAAGAATTTTACCTTATTTCATCATATGAAAGTAGAATGTGCTAATATTTATGAAGACGTGCTTTAGGTCATTGTTCTCGTGGAGTAACTAATGATGAGCTGCTGTGTGTGTTTCTTTTTTTGTTTTGTTTTGTTTTGTAAGTGGCGAGAGGAGTTAGCCAAGTTAGAGGGAACAGGAAGTAACCAAAGGTGAGCTCAGGTAAATTTTTTCTGTGGTGTTAGCTGTAGTTAAAATGACTCAGAGAGCTAAGCTTCTGTACCAGACCTGAAGTAAAATATTTTTTTCTTTGTTCATTAAAAACAACATATAAAAAAATAAAAATTTAAAATCATAGCTTTTATTCTTTTACTTTGGAGAATGTAAAACGTCTATAAGTTTTGCTCAATTATATTTTAATTTCCCATTTTTTTCTTCATTTCCCATTCTAATGTAATTATATAAAATTCTGGTAAGTTAAGCTTATGAGGATAAAAGTGTCCATTTTTGCTTTTATAAATTGAGTTCAAGGTTCCAGTTGATCAGTCCTCTTTGACAGTTGGGCTGTTTTAATCCCAAATTCATGTTTGATATTGTACAAATGGAGTGTATATGTAGGGGAAAGGCTTACATTCCATGAAAATTAGTAAAGTTTCCCTGCATCTCTCTTACCAACAAGTACAATCCTGTAGCCACTTGCCTTTTTCCATTTCCATTGCTGCTCTGCTTCCTCAGAATTTATTTACTCCTTGAGACCCTTCCCAACTTCAGTTTAACTTTTAATTTCCATTTGATGTTGTAGATTTCATTATTCCTCAGTCAGTTACTTTGTATCATACTGTCTTCTGGCACTGGAGATACTAAGATATGTAAGACATAGTCCCTGCTTTTAAGAAACTTTGGTACCATTGGAGTGGGCAGAAAGATGCACAGATGTGGTGTGTGCAGTCATGGAGATATGCAAAGAATATTAGGAAGCACCTGGTATTGCTGTCTTATCCATTCTGGAGGAAGTAGTGAAGACTATGCTAAGTCTTAAAAGATGAGCAGAAATTAGACAGATGAAAAGGAGGGACCAGGTCACACATACCACATGACTACTATAGAAGTAGAATTGTTCACCAGCTACCCAGGGGCTGGTTGCTAAGGAGTAATATCTGGTCTAAAATGCTGGTCTAGAATTTCCCCATTTTTTTTTGCTGAGGAGCAAGTCATGTTTTTCTACTTCTCTCCCATAAATGTGCAGAAAATTTTCAGTGATATCAGGAAAGCACTGAGGACCTAAGTGACTAAGATTGATCTATTATTTGCTTGGTTAGTATATTGGAAGATAATTTTAACAACTTGAGGCTGAGAGAGTCATAATATGCCATTTAGTTAGTCTAACTTAAAATTTATACCACTTTATTTTATTTTTTTGTGTGTGTGAGGAAGATCGGCCCTGAGCTAACATCTGCCAATCCTCTTCTTTTTGCTGAGGAAGACTGGCCCTGGGCTAATATCTATGCCCATCTTCCTCCACTTTCTATGGGACGCTGCCACAGGATGGCTTGACAAGCGGTGCGTCGGCGCGCCCGGGATCTGAACCGGCGAACCCCGGGCCGCCGCAGTGGAGTGTGCGCGCTTAACCGCTTGCGCCACCGAGCCATCCCCAATATACCACTTTATTTTTGATATGCTTTTTTTTTTGTGAGGAATATTAGCCCTGAGCTAACATCTGTTGCCAGTCCTCCTCTTTTTGCTGGGCAAGCTTGGTCCTGGGCTAACATCCGTGCCTATCTTCCTCTATTTTATATGTGGGATGCCTGCCACAGCATGGCTTGATGAGCAGTGTGTAGGTCTGTGCCCGGGATCTGAACCTGCAAACCCTGGGCCACCGAAATGGAGCACACGAACTTAACCACTATGCCACCAGGCCGGCCCCTTGATACGCTTTATGAGAAACCACAGAATAGTTTTTACAAAAAGTAAGAAAAGATGAGGCATTCACATTTTTTCTCCTTTGCCCCAAAGAGGTAGTATTTCATTTCTCAAATTCACACCACAGAAACATAAAGCCTACAAACACCCAAACTTCATCAGACGGGGGGTTTAGGGAGTAAGAATAATAATGGTTTTACAAGTTCAGTAATTCTTTTTTTACTCATGTAGAATTTGTTTTCATTCTAGTGTCCCTTTGTACCTTCACACTGTTTGATTTGGAAGATCATTTAGTTGTTTTTGTTGTTGTTTTTAATGGATCCAGGTTTCTTATTCTATAAAATAAGGATGTTTCCTGCTACCTGCCTCGTAGGATGATTGTAGGGTTTAAATGAACAAAAATATAAGTGAGATTTCATAGTCTCATGTTTTTCTGAGGCTTTACAGTTAACATATTTTTTTGTTTTTTTACAGTTTTGTTAATTTTTTTTTTTTTTTTTAACAAATAACTGTACTCATAAGAAATTTATAAAGTGAACTTAGAAAGAAGCAGTTTTGGGGCCAGCCAGGTGGCATAGTGGTTAAGTTTTCATGCTCCACTTCCACAGCCTGGGATTCACAGGTTTGGATCCTGGGCGTGGACCTACGCTCATCAAGCCATGCTGTGGTGGTGTCCCACATTCTAAAAATAGAGGAAGATTGGCACAGATGTTAGCTCAGCAACAATCTTCCTCAAGCAAAAAGAGGAAGATTGGCAACAGATGTTAGCTCAGGACCAATCTTCCTCACCAAAAAAAAAAGGAAAAAGAAAGAAGCAGTTTTGTTTTTCTTATTGGTGTTTGTAGATAACCCCACTCCAAAGAGACAAGTAGTTGTTGATGTTCAGCCTATGCACAGAAGGTATAAATACATGATGAAACCAGTATTGTAACTGCTTATACCTCAGATTGTAGCAAGAGTTCCATGCCACTGGTTTTTACTTTTTTTAGAAAATAACTTCTGGACATGATTAGAAATGCCAGAAGTGTGGCTCTATAATAAGGAAGAAACAAGGTCGTTTTACTAAGGCATCTCCATAGTCACTGCAGCCAGCTCGATTATCATAGACTTGTTAAAATATATTAAAAATAAAAATCTTAAGGCAAGAGGTTCGAAAGTGTTGCTGCTAGTGAAAGTTTTCCATTGAAGACTATAAGCAAAGGATCACACATTTATTTGAATTTTCAGCTATTCACAAGTAACCCAGGATGGCCCCTTTGTAACTGCTGAGATACTGTGAGCCTGGCTTGTGGGACTGGGTCACTGGTCACTCACCCTTTCAGTCTCATCCTAACTCTCTCTGCTCTTTATTGTTTCTCTCTCTCTCGTTGGATGTGTTTTTTATGTAAAATATATATATATATGATATAGTGCCATTCACAGTGGGAACTCAAAAAGTTCTTCAGACATAGCCCTCATGAGCAAAGATCTACTATACTCAAGTTTGGACAAAAGCAGTTTGTTACACTCAGTTTAAACTTGGTAATTATAATCTATTTTCTTAAATTTATCATTATGCCATCAAATTCTAAACTAAAATGAGTCTAATTCTTTGCCTTGATTGTTTCCTTCTCCCTTCATCTGTGCTTTTTCCCAACACATGGGCAATCTTGATGATACAGAATCTGTTAATAACTTAATCCACTGACATGTCTTTTCTAAAATCAAAGAAATAATAAACTGATTATTTTCATTATTCTCTGTTACGATAATGACAAGATTACAGAACCTGTCAGAAGATGCCTCTGATTTTCCCTTCAATGATTGTTCTTTATCTAAATCTCAAGAAGTTAAGTGAATTAACCTGACTTTTTCAAAAGTAGGAACAGACACACAATTAATATTTCATCTTTAGCACTAGACAACAAAATTCTCTTAACCAAATAATAAACACATGCAGGCAGTTAAAAGCTAGGCATCTCTTCATTAAAACAAGTCCTGTGAGACTTCATTGTGGCCCTATGTGTAAACAGTGTAATTATTGCCTATATTTTAAATAAAACAATTAATTCTGAACTGTTCTGTAATTCATACTTGACAAATGTGAATGGGCCCTGTTAAACTCAACTAGAATTAGTGGGTCATTTTGTGTAGGCAGATCAAAAACATTTGAACCTATATTTTCAAAATTTTATTTTGCTTTTTGATTTTTTTTAAATGAACAAGTTTTAATTTCCAACTTTTACCACATTTTTATCTTATGAGGAAGCTTTTAATCAGTTTATTAAAATAGTTTTACAATCACTTAATTTAATACAATTTTCTTTTTATAATTATAGCTAATTATATGGGATTTTTTTTTAGTTTAAATTTTGGTTTATGTCCTCGTTAAGAAATATAAAGACTATAAAAAAGACAATGAAAGAATTAACATGGAAATGTTTTGAAAATCTTCTTTAAGATGTTAAGAGTTGAGGCTCTGGGAATATTTTGGGCAGAAATAATTTTTTTAAAGGTATAAAATATAAAACTTATACATGGAAAGAGATATGTGGTATTTATTAACTGTGATATTATATGTTCATTAAGACCTGTACTTCTAAGTGAGTATAGATCCGGGAGAAGTTAATGTAAGTATTTTTAAATGGGTTTGTATTTCTCTGATAAACAGCACTCTCCTGTTTGTGATCATAGGATAAAAGCTCTGTGTGCTTGTATATGTTCATTTTTACTGCTACATCATGTAGTGTGCTCTTAAGATTGAAATCTCATTCCCCAGGAAGCATTTCTGTCTAAGATTAATTGCCCTTTTAAAATCAGCGTTTGATGTATTCCTTTGGCTATATCCTGGCTAGGTTTAACCCTCTTTGACCTGACCTCACTGACTATTACCGCCGAGGCTGAGTCAAAATCCTTCAGCATGATGTATGCACCTCAGATTTCTGCCTGTGGTTTTTCATGTCGATGGATTCAATTAGTTGGCGTTTTACTAATGAACATATCAGAGGTTAAAGAATTTGTCAGACAGAACAAAATTGTTTCGACTAGCAGTAATCAAAAAGCTCATCGCTTCATTTGTTTAAAACTTTTTCAGAAGTATTCATTATTTTTCAGAAGTCTTACCTTCAGCATCACACATTCCAGGATAGCAAATCAAGTCGTTTTCTGCAGATAATAATTATGAAATATAAATGTGAAGCCACAAAGCTAAACACCATGGTTTTACAACTTTTGGCCTTAGATTTCTATTTTCCATATTCACAAGTATAAACTGCAAAAAAAAATTCTTAAACTGAAATTTTCTGATTTCAAAGCATTTTCCCTTGAAGGTATACCATACATTTCTTTAGCTTCCTTTAAAGTCAAAGAGATTTCACATATTTATTATACTTATTAACAGTAAGAATGAAACTCATGCATCTTGTCCAGAATCTCAAGTAATCTATTTTGAAAGACGTTTAGGTCATATTCCTTACTGAAGATTGGCTAAAATAAGGATTGAAATGAAGATTGGGATGGGCAATGTTATGAGCCATTGCTAATAGAAATCTCTAAAAGGCCGAGTCATCACAGACTATGAGCTCTCAAATAATGATATATTTAAAAATGGATAACAAAGATTTTGGAAGTTTTTTTCCCCCTACTTGAATGTTTTCATCTTTTTAAAAAACTAAGAACCTTACCTAGAGTCTATTAATAACATAACTATAGTACAATAGAGCTTATTTGACCTGTCGATGATGTGCTCCACTGAATGTACATGTTGAGAGCACTACTAAGTTAATCCAGAGGGTTTACAATATTTAAGGACTTTTTTTTTTTTTTTTTTTTTGGTGAGGAAGATTAGCCCTGAGCTAACATCTGTTGCCAGTCCTCCTGTCTGCTGAGGAAGATTCGCCCTGGGCTAATGTCCGTGCCCATCTTCCTCTACTTTATATGTGGGACGCCTGCCACAGCATGGCTTGATAAGTGGTGCATAGGTCCATGGCCAGAATCCAAACCTTCAAACCCCACGCCACCGAAGCAGAGCTCACGAACTTAACCACTATGCCACGGGGCCGGCCCCCTTAAGGAATTTTTTTAATGTCATGCATTTTGTGTTTGCATAATGATTGAGTCTTTGGGTTTTTGTTGTTGTCCTCTTTTTTTTTTTCTTAACACATTCATAAAATTTGCATGCCACACTGCATAATAATGGAGCTGTGTAATTCAGAGTATATATTAACATGAGGCTAGATTCTCACAGCCTTTGCATGCCAATCACATAATTGAATCCATGGTTTTTATATATCTTTTGATATACCTAGTACTAAAAGAACTACCTTATTCCCATAACTTTGTGTGCAGGAAGAGAATTACAATGAGTGTTTAATTTTTGTTACTAAACCATGATCTTTTAAAAACTGGTCTTCTGTCTTCAATTACTCTAAGTTTTTTGACGCTCTTATTTTTTTAAGGAGTGATCAGGAGGGAGGTATGGGGAAGAGTCACTCACTTTATTGAATACCTACTGTGTCCAAACCCTGCGCTGGGCTCTGGGCTGAGTGCTTTACTTGGATATCCTGTTTAGTCCTCCATGCAACACTGGAGATTAGAATTCTTTATCCACACTGTAAGAGGAGGAAACTGAGACTCAGGAGGTTAAGTGATTTGCCTAAGAATTCAAAACTAGTGAATTATGCTGATTTGAACGTTTAGGCATGAAAGACTCATATACTAGAACTGGAAGTCATGTTAGTGATCCTATATTCTAGACCAGTGGTTTACAAACTGACCCATGGAGTTAACATCAGAAACCACCGTGGATCGTAAATCAGCAAGCAGCAAGGAGACAGGCTCAGTCCCACATCGAAGCTGCCCCACCTTCACCTGTGTTATTGGGGTTTCTGCATAAGATTTTGTTTGAAGAAAAATTCTACATGTATTATTATAAGATTTATTCAACAAAACATTTAAAAACAGATTTTACCCCAGAGATTGATTCAGGTCTGGAGAGGGGCCCAGCTTATATTTTTTTCAAATCTTCCAAATGATTCTGATGGTCAGCCAGATTTACAAACCATGGATCTAGACAGACACCTTCATTTTATATATACAGAAATAACCAAAAGGAGATATGAGGCCTGCCCAGTCCTTCCTTACCAGAACGAGAGTTCAAGTTGCCCACCTCCTAGTTCATCCTTCAGTAGCACCTTGTTCACTATCGTACATAGTTGGCCCTTTCTCCTGTATGTCTCATTAATATTATATTCATTGTGTGTGTGTGTGTATACAGACATCATTTTTTGTATATATATACACATAAGAAGTTACCATTTTTTTAAGTTCATTATTTTCATTAATGACTTGTGTGGATAACGTAAATTTTCTTCTTTTTGCTTCTATATGTAATTCTTACCATTCTAATCATACAACGCAAATCTGTTTGAAGGTATTTTTCTTAAAATGTCACACAACTCTAAAAATGCTCACTTTAAGGTAGGTACTAGTTAAGAATTGAGTTTTCATTAGGCTATTGGTAATAATACAAAATTATATGATACTTTTATATTCTTTTATAATATTTGGACATATATAAATAAGATAAATATAAGAAATGAAATTTTATTCTGATATTCTCTGTATTGATATATGATCTCTTCAGATTTAATATCTAACTCTTAAAGTGAATTGAATTCCTCCTCTACCTAAAGAAAATGCATGTTTCTAACCTGTGTTTCTGGCCTTTTCCTTAATTCACACACCCAAAATATTTATGAAGGTCTATCCTTGTATTTACAAGGTGAATTAAAATAAATAGGTTTAAAAATTGCTGTGTGGTGGGCTGGCCCCGTGGCTTAGCGGTTAAGTGTGCACGCTCCACTACTGGTGGCCTGGGTTCGGATCCCGGGCACGCACCAATGCACCGCTTCTCCGGCCATGCTGAGGCCGCGTCCCACATACAGCAACTAGAAGGATGTGCAACTATGACATACAACTATCTGCTGGGGCTTTGGGGAAAAAAAAAAGAGGAGGATTGGCAATAGATGTTAGCTCAGAGCCGGTCTTCCTCACCAAAAAGAGGAGGATTAGCATAGATGTTAGCTCAGGGCTGATCTTCCTCACAAAAAAAAAAAAAAAAGAAAAAAAAATTGCTGTGTGGACATTCTACAAAATAATGATGTGTACTCTTCAGAATTGTCATGGTTAAGAAATGCAAGGGGCCAGCCCAGTAGTGTATCGGTTAGGTTTGCTCGTTCTACTTCCATGGCCCGGAGTTTGCCAGTTCGGATCGTGGGCGCAGACCTACTCACCACTCGTCAAGCCATGCTGAGGCGGTCTCTCACATAGAGGAACTAGAAGGACCTACAACTAGGATACACAGCTATATACTGGGGCTTTGAAGAGAAAAAAAGAAAAAGGAGGATTGGCAACAGATGTTAGCTCAGGGCCAATGTTCCTCAAAAAAAAAAAAAGAAAAGAAAAGAAAGGCTAAAAACTGTCCAGATTAAAGGAGGGTTTAGAGACATGAAAATTAAATGATATCTTGATTCCTGGACTGGTCCTAGACTGGAGAAAAAAAATAATTGGGGTAGTTGATAAAATTTGAAATGACTACGTAATAGTATTATGTCAATGTTAAATTTTTTTATTTTGATAACTGTACTTGTGGTTATGTAAAAGAATGTCTTTATTAGAAAGTACAAACTAAAATATTTAGGGGTAAAAGGCTCAGTGTTTCTAATTTACTCTCAAATGATTCAGAAAATAATTATGCACACAGAATGATAAAGCAAATGGGGCAAAATGTAAACAATTGATGAATCTGGGTGAAGGGGAATTCCTTGTACTGTTCTTGCAACTTCTCCATAAGTTTGAAATTATATCAGAGTTACCCCCAAAAAGTGCCCTGTATGAGAGAATTTCATATAGAACTAGTTACTTGATTGCTGTCTCAAATGTTTGCCTACTTTAAAGCATCAAGCTCACTTTTAAAAAAATCTGAGTGGGTGAGGTGTGGAATAACATTTTCTCCTGAGTCATTTGCTTTGTAGTGACATATTTCTTATTCCCAAGTATTAAATTCTAGATTCCCATTTTGAAACACAAAGACATATTTACCAAAAACATGATTTACTTTAGTAATATCATCAAGCATTTCCTTTCTACTGTTAAGAAAAAAAAAAGAAACATCTGCTAATTTTTCACTGCTTCATTTTGTTAGTTCTGATATTGCCAAAATGTCCAGTCATGCTTTATTGTAACTTATCGTAGCGTGAATTTAGGTGATAGTATGATATACTCCTTGGCTTATCTGGAAACATTTTGACTTTTTGTTTTAATAACTAAAACACTTTTTTTTTTTTTTGAGGAAGGTTGGCCCTGAGCTAACATCTCTGGCCAATCTTCCTCCTTTTTTCTCCCCAAAGCCCCAGTAGATAGTAGTATGTCATAGCTGTACATCCTTCTAGTTGCTCTATGTGGGACACTGCCACAGCATGGCTTGATGAGCGGTGCATAGACCTGCGCCCAGGATCCGAACCCACAAACCCTGGGGCCACCGAACGAACTTATTAACCCCTACAACACCCAGCCGGCCCCTGCTAAAACAGTCTTTATAGGTAGAGCTCTTTCCACTTAGTGTAGTGATAGCCATCAGAAACTATTCTCAAAACATTAGTTTCGGCGGTGTATTCTACCAGCAGTAAAATTATTTAAGCTCTGAAAACATTTATTGATTAATTACTAAGTGTTGGGCACCCTGCTAAGTATTGGGGATATAGTGATGAATAAGAGAGGAACTTTAGTTACTAGTGATCTACCAGATAGTTACAACTATCTGGTGATAGTTGTGTTATTGGGGGAAGTCAGAAAACAAAAAAAGATTATATTTGGACAAATGTAGGCAGTGACAAAATATTTAAAATCTTAAACCGTTGTGTTGAGGGAAATGACAGCCCTAGATCCACTTCCTTAGTTGTCTAAATTTAGTTAGTGACACTTTTATGTTACAGGTTAAAAGTGGCCCCAATTTAACCCAGAGAATCAGTGCTGCCTGTTCAGGTTTCTGATAATGTGATTTATGTTTGTTATACAAAGTGTTTGAATAGTGCTTATGTTCTCCACCTTCTGTTGTACAACTTATAAGCTCCATGTACCCTTTTGTGTACAGGGTTGGTTTTCTGTCTTTTAAAACACACTGGTCATAAGTAGATTGTATGCCATGTTGTATTTGCTCCCATGTTTAAATATTGCTTTAGGCACAGTATTTTGGATGTTGAGTTGTGACTTGTTTCTTCTAGTACTGTGTTTGGATATCCGAAGGTGTCTCTGGCTTAAGGAAAAACTTTACAGATAAGGAACTTTTACTCTTACACCGCTGCTCTTTCATTTTTTGACTCAGTGCTAAGTAGGAGGAAGATTCTGAGAATATTAAAATATTTCAAAGAAATATATAATAAGAATATGAAGAAAACCTACACCGGAAATGTTTTCAAATATTCTAAGAAAGATTTAATACAGTAAAACCTTCGCAATCTAGAACTTAAAAAGAATGAATCATTCCAGATAGCTGAGGGTTTATCCATTTGAATACCAACATTTTAAAATCTTCTCAGAGTACTAATACCATGCTTTCTATAGTATTCTGTATATTGCTTAATCTTTTATTTATAGATGATTCCCATCATTGTGAAAACTAATTATTGTGTTAATACTGTGATCACCATTGTGTGAAAGGATATATAGATGCAACAAAGATTGGAAGAAAAATCAAAACAGTGAAAGCATTTTTTAGGTTGGTATCTTTAAGGTGATATCTTTTTCCAAAATTATTTTAAACTCTGACAGTGATTTAGGGGTTTGTTTGGAATTTTTATTTGGTTATCTTTGGGGTTGATAGTATGTTTTTTAGGTTTTTATTTGGGCACATTCTTTTTTTATGAATTCTCTGTGGTGTTTTTGTGTTCTCTCTTATTGTCAGTCTGTTGACTGGTCACCTCCTAGGACTGTGCTGCCTCTAACAGGAAGTTTAAATATTTCTTCAAAGGGGTCTCTTGTTTCAGGTGCCAGGCAAGCCATTATCACCATACATCATCAACCCATTTTGCCTAGACATGAGAGCGCTAGGGATGCAAAAGTCATTTTGAACAGAGCCAAAGGGGAAAAGTAGGATATTTCCCTGTCATATAGTTCCATGAATTCCCTGTTTCCTTGTTGTCTTCTGTCTCCAGGAAGTTGAGGTTTGGACATTGTATTTTGAAGAGATTAAAAGAGACAAACGAAGAATTGTGCTAAAGGAGTGACACAAAGTTTCTTGAAGGTTCTATGTTTGGTTTTGTTTTTCAAAAGAGGAGTTTGGTTTGCTTTCTTTGTTTTCCTATAACAACCAAGGGTGCTTCTGTTTACTTTAAAGATTGTCAGTACATCATACCAAAATCATAAAAGGTACAAAACTAACCTTAAATTTAATTTGTAGTAAAATTTGAATTTCAAAGAGAAGTGTGAATTGCAGCAGCCTTTTATTAGCTAATAGGTGTTAACAAAAATCAGTCAAGTTTCTTGACTCCAAATCAGGAATCCCTGAGTCAGACTCTTTGTTCCTTCTCATTAAGACTGTAACTCTTATTCTAGAGTGTCTCTAAAACTTTCTCATATATATTTAAACAACTTTACTGCAAATTAACCTACAACTCCCCTCTGTTTTATTAAACATCTTCCTAAACACTCATCTTATTCTTGATGATTTTTAGTTACTTTTCTACTTTACATATTTTAAATATGTATTGACCCACTTCATTTGACCCGTTTTTAATAGCCAGATAGTACAGTTTTTAATGTGTAACTAAAATAAATTTTGGTCAATGGGTACAAATGGGCTGTTTTCTCCACTGTAGTTTCATTAACGTCAATCTTAGGTAAGCACAGTAATTAAGAAAGAATGAATACTTTCACATATAGCAACAGAATTTTTATCAGAATTCATTGTAACCCTCAGGTTTCTGTTTTGGGTGATACATATTGCAACATTTGAACTTTCTCCATGTCCACATTTCCTGCTCGGGAGGCAGACCAGGTTTAATCTGTTAGAGCTGTAAAATCCATTTAATTCACTAAGGATTCTCAAAAAGCAGCAGAGTATTTTTTTTTTTGAACTGTTTTGACTCTTACTGATTATTGTTGGATTTCTTTCTTGGAATAGATGGGGAAAAAAAGAACCAAGTGATGATTCATGGAATTGAGCCAATGTTGGAAACACCTCTGCAGTGGCTGAGTGAACATCTGAGCTACCCAGATAATTTTCTTCATATTAGTATCATCCCGCAACCAACAGATTGAAGGATCAACTATTTGCCTGAGCGGAATCACCCTGAAACAGGATTTGCCAGAGCATGTCACCTTTCTGCTTCAATCAGGTTTGGTGGAGGCAGCCTGACCAGAAACACTACTACAAGCCAAACAGGAAAAAGATTCCATGTCAGATAAGGGCACTTGGGCTGGTCTTATTTTGCATCACCATTGCTTTCCTCCACTGCCGTCATTAAACCTCAGCTGCGACATGAAAGACTTTACAAGACCACTGCAAGTCTTCTGTTTTCTTGTAAAATATAATGAAGCCGAAACCTTCGGCCTAAGAAGAAAATGGAAATATGTGCCATTCGATTCATATTTCTGATTAACAAATAAACAGGGGTATTTCCTAAGGTGACCATGGTTGAACTTTAGCTTGAGGGAGTGGAAACATTGGTTTAATTTTCAAGAGAATTAGACTCAAGAAAGTAAAAGAGAAATTCTGTTATCAATAACTTGCAGTAATTTTTTGTAAAAGATCAAATTACAGTAAACCCATCTTTCCTTAATGAAAATTTCCTATGTTTACAGTCTGTCTATTGGTATGCAAACAATCTTGTAACTTTGATAATGAACAGCAAGAGATTTTTAAATAAAGCATCTAAATATGTTTTGTCATTTAATAACATACCATTTTGTCACTTTTCCAGCACTTTCTGACTCACATACAGTAGATCACTTTTTACTCTATGTGTTACCATTCAGACTAGTCATCATTGGCATGGAGAGGATGTAGGCCATAGGATAACTTGTCTCAGGAGCTGCCATAGAAGTTCTTGTTGCATTTTTAAATCTATGTTCTTTACACGTGCAAGATATAAATAATGTTATCATTTATCTTTGCTGTTTTATCACTGTAAACCTGTCAAATCATAGTAGGCTAAGCATCTGTTTAAGATAATTTTGCATTTTTGGAAAGACCTATTCCTTTCCAAGCTAATGTTTTTCATTGGCTTCAGGTCTAATATTTCACTGTGGTCCCTGGCAGCCAGTCTTTGAAGTCTAAAGATTACTAGTCTCCTGACTGCAGTAGCTTTCCCTTAACTTTACCAAAAATATTCAGAGGTTACTGGAGTTCTTATTCAATATAAGGAAATTTTTGCTGCACTTTATTGCCACGCTGCTGGGATTCTACCAGCTGAACATACTTGTGCATTATACTTTGTTTCTTGTGAGCCAGCTTGCTGTCCATATTGAATGTCGACCCATTTGAGTTTGCTAAAAGACATAAGGTCATGCAATAGTGGTTTTAGATTCCATAATAAAAGTGCTTTTCTTATAAAAAATTGTATGAACGTTGAAGTGAGAGCCTGCTAGTGCTCACTGCTTCCTTTTTCTTTTTGTGATTTTCACTGATTAATAGCAGATTTATTCACAGAATGAGATAAAGTTAGTCAAAGGTCAAATATGCTGGAGTGGAATGTATAATGCTCAATCAAAAAGAAAAACGTAGGGTACCAATGTGATCGGAGAAAAACAGAAGCAAGTGGCAAATAATTAGCTAATGTCAATAAAATGAAAAGTACCATTTTAGTAAAGGAAGAAAAAATAGCAATATTTGAGTTACTTAAAGACAAAAAACCCACTGACTTGTATTTTTTCAAAAGAGGTTGATCTGAATATGATTGTTCACATTAAAAGTGTTTATTCGTCTATTCAGTTTGGGGGTTTTCCCCCTTGATGTTTTGACAGACTGAAGTGAGCTTCAGCGAGCAAAAGGATCAAAATGCCAGGGAGTGCTAAGCGGTGAAGAAGAAAGTGTGGTGAGAACGGTAAGCCGTAGTAGCTTTCCGCAGACAGGACCAGTGTAAAGTCTCTGCAGTGGGCTCAAGGGAGCGCTGGTCTTTACTTCCAGATTTGAAAGTAAATTTTATCAAGCCATTGCCCACTTTTACTCACTTGTTCGTTATTACACCAGCATCATAACTGTATTACTCCACTGTAGTCCCAGGTAAGTCAAGCCTCCGATACCCAGAGGAAGAATAAAAACAGAGATTAGTGCTGGCTTAAATATCTATTTTTGTTTCTTTTTATTTGAATATTTAAATTTTATGGTTTATTAAAAAATTAAGTAAATTTTGTGTCTGTCGTTATTTTTAGAAGTTGGAAATGAAATTTGTATAAAGCAAGTTACCAGTTGGGGAAATCACTAAAATTTCTCTAGTCTTATACCTGTCATAAAAGTTTCTCAAAGAAATGGTAAAAGATATGAGGAATAAAAGAGAACATATGAAAGAAAATTGGAGAGGGCCAAAAATCTCCATGTGCTTGTTTAACTCATCCTTGGTAGTGACCCCACTAAGTAAAAGAAGATATGTTTTTAAATTATTGGCACTGTTAACTAGGAGGGAATAAACTCAGCCTAAATAAATTGCTTGTCCTTCCTAATGTCGTTTTTCATTTGGATGACCTAAGTTCTGACCATGGATAAAGTTGAATTGGTATGCACTTCATATATTTAGAGCCCCAAAGTAGCCTGCTCATTATTAAACAAGGTTGACCTACCATTCTTTATAGCATGGTGATGTATGGATTATATTCCAGTCAGTCTGAGGTGAACCCATGAGTGGACTAATCCTATTACATTTATCCCCTGTTCAATTGGAAACTAGATAGGGACTGATCATTTGCTAAGAAAACAATATACAAGATTTGATATTGAGTGACAGTAACTTTTAATGGTTATCTTTCTGGGGTATGTTTATTTCATATAGGCTATGTAAGGTAACCTTTTCTTTCAATTTTCAGAAATTTGGTTTATGTGGGTCATTCCGAAGAACGACAGTCTCACTTTATTCATCATACTATTGATATTTAGGTCTGAGGTAAGTTGGATTTCCTGTTAGATGTGCCAACATAGTTGAAATAGAAGTGTAGAATCTGTGGGTATGACAGGGAAAAATCAAGTGTGATGATATTAAGAGTCAGTCACTGGGATGGAGTCAGTCAAAATACTTACCTGTCTTTTTGAGTTCCATCATTCTCCTAAGTGTTTTCTAAGTAATTCATTTCCTGGTCTGAAAATTTAAAATTCCCCATGTTGGGGAGGAGAGAAGAGAGGCATGCCTCTTTTCAGATAATTTGAAATTAAATGACACTGTGTAATTATAAAAATTCATTTACCATATAGCTTTATTTGGCAAAAGAATCCTTTAAATTTTCTCAAACATGAATTACAAATTCTCCACACTTATTAGCAAATGTAATACTACTGTAGAATCTAGTAGGAACAATATAGTAACCATAGTGTGAAAAAAGACTCAGTTTTTAGATCTTTTAAGTGGTTCATTAAGTATTCAGGTTTTTAAATAATTGTTTTTGTTAACTGAGAATGTGTTGGAGTGAACGAGAGAGGTAAAGATAAATCTGAAGATTTAGGAGCGTCAACATGCTTTGACATACCAATTGATTCTTCTGAAAGTGATTAATTTGGCTTCCCCTCTGTAGCTTCCCCACCCCCACATCACAAGGATAAATAAAGCATCACCAGCCTCTTTCCTCTTTGTTTTCCCCGGTTCCTAGTGGAGTGTGTATCACATCATTGGTGCTTTGCAAATGTGTATACAAAGGAGAAAAAATTAACTCAGGATTATTTAATGACACCTTAAAATCAATGTTGTATTTTCCTGTGAAAAATACCAGCTATAAAAATAGGAAGAACTTTGTTTAGAAATCAATATACAAAGTGCAGTTGGTTCAGGTTTGCATTACTGATGAAGACCTGCTTACTCAAATCACCTAGTTTCAGTAGGAACCACTGTGGATCACATCCTTGCGTCAGTCCACATTCATTTTAGGTGCAGCATAGACCGCAGTACATATCATCTGTTTCAACATCACTCTAATTTAAGCAGCCCCTAAAGTTGGAGCTATTCTCATCAAGCATCTGGAGGTATTTATTAATTCTGACCTTTTCATAAATGAGTGGATTGTGTCTTGCTTTTGCCTCTAGACTTGACTTCTGAAAATGTAACGCATTTTTAGCAAGGGAAATGTGTTAGACCTCTGAGCAAGGTTATTCAAACTAAGGTAGGCTATCAGATCCATGTTCGTGAAAAGCTTTAAGAGAAATATTTGGGTTTCAATTTTTTATATTGAGTCGAAAAGGTATCTGTCTGCTTCACATATTACTTAGAAGATGCTAATGAACTTTATAACCTTTACTGTGGTTTGTAATAAATCTTTATGTGGTATTTGTTACTACTCACACTGAGTGTAAACTCCATAAGAATAGAGACCAGATCTGTTTGGCTCAGTATTGTATTCCTAGGACCTAGCACTGTGCCTGGAATATAGTGGACTGTACTAAATACTTGTTGAATGGAAGTTTGGAAAAAGCTTCATAATACAAAGCACATTGATATATTAAAAGCTCTGAGGAGTTCTAAGGTTGAAAGACCTATTTGATCCAGCATTCTCCAAACTTTCTTAATTATAGGATTTTTCCCCCTAGTACCACATCATATTGAACTCTAGTTTGGGAAATGCTGCATTAAATCATTAGATCCTAATGACTTCGAGTTTATAGCATAAGGCTTTTCCGTCCTTTTCTGGCAACTCTGTTTGAAAGATGCTTTAAAGCTTCTGACTCCAAACAAAATATCTCAAGCCTGTTCCTTCCATCTTCCAGATATGTCCCATTTTTGTCAGTGTCACTCTTGAAATTCATTCACCAAGTGTAACCTGAGTATCTAATTTCATGCCAAGCAATGTACCATGTGCAAGCGATGCAGTAGTTTAGAGTCATAGTGCCACTATCAGGTGGATAGTCTGGCTGCTCAGCAGTGCCATTATTTGACAAGACACATTCAAGTAAGGTTTAGTACAAGCTGTGAACCACAGTTCTCTTTATAAATACATCTGTCCAAATACAAACAAACACTAAGGTAAGTGGTCAATGGACTGAAGAAAACTTCTTAATCCTTAAGTATGAGGGTAAGCAGGAGTCAAAGGTGAGTAACTGCTCTCAGGGAGCCACCATAAGGCTCACCAAAAGAGCCAGGGAGCTGAAATGTAGCATTCTAGGAAAATAATCACCAAGAGCCCCAGATGGAGTGCCTAAGGCCAAGCCAAGAGAGGCTGGCTTCCCAGATGGGTGGTTTTCTGTGGCACTGGCATATGTGGCAGGCATTTCTGATCTCTAGGGGGATACTGTACTTGTTTGGGATGTGATGACTTTGTCTTTTTGTGTTGTCTAGTGCACATTTTCCAAATAATAAGTGATGTTGCTGAAAGCTTACATCCGTAACTTGGATGTCGATATTCTTGTTACTGCAACTGTTGGTTTTTAGCTTTGTTTTCCAGAGACAGTAACTCAATGACCTGTTAACTGTATCTGATCCATTTTGTGCAGGCCTAGGGAAAAAATTCATCCCCTGACTACTAGCCTTTTTCTGAGTATGCCATCTCAACCACACCTCCCTTAAGAATTTGGTCATTCCTAGTGCCTATATCTCTATAGCTCCTTTTGTCATGGTTTTGAAATTAATTATCATATAATATGAAATGTCAACTTATGCTGATGTCTCTGATGTACTGTAATGATGCTGATATTCAAGTGTGACATAAAGTTACTGATGACCTCTGATAGTATCAACTGGAGCCAACTTAAGATGAAGGATAGTCAAGTTGGGGAAAAATTTATTTATTTATTTATTTATTTATTTATTTATTTATTTATACATACATACATACATACATACATACAAGTCAGGTAAAAGCTAAGTTACTTCTGGACTACATCATGCATGAAACATTAGAGTAAGAAAATAGAAATGCCAGATAGATTGTGATTAGCAATAGTCCAACTCAAATATATGGTGGACGTCTTTCATTCTAGGCAGAACAAAGCATTCATGTTAGTCTTAAAGGAGAACATTGAGGACATCTCAGTAAAACCAACTCTAATTGCTAATTCTGTGTGTTAGGCATCTTCTCCCAGATTTTATAGAATTCCACAATTCGTTTGTCTTTTCAAACATTTATTGAGCCAATAGGGTAGTGGGTGTTCCGGGAGGAACAAGACATGGTCTCTGACCTTAAGGAACCTCTGTAAGAGGAGAGAAGACAAAAATAACCATATCACATAATAGATGGAAATTGCAATGAGAAAGGTACAAATAAAGCACTGTGAGAAAATAGAGCTGAGAGAAGGATTTAGTTTGCGCTGACTAGATGGTATCCTACTTGACCTCTCAGAAGCATTTAACAATTGATCACACCTTCATTCTTGAAACACTTTCTTCACTGGACACCACAAGCTCCTGGTTTTCCTCCTACCTCAGTCCCTTTCTCATTTCCTTTGATGATTCTTTCTTCTATTCCTGATCCCTAAATGTTGAAATGACCCAGGGCTTAGGCTTTGGTCCTCTTCTCTGGCTACACTCAAAGCATGAGTTCATCCCACGGCTTTTGACACCATCCGTATGTTGTCTTCAATATTAACTTCTCCCCTGACTTACACCCAACCACCTACTTGACATCCATCTTAGATGTCTAATATTTGGTCAAAGCAAAACTCGCGACTTTCTGCTCAAACCCACTCTTTTCCATCTTAATAAATGTTACCCAGTTCCAAATCTTTTATTTGTAACCTAGTCATCTTTAATTCCTCTCATCTCTTCACATCCATTTGTAATCCATCAGCAAGCCCTAATGAGTCTACCTTAAAATATGCCCTGAATATGTTTACTTCTTACCACTTCCACTGTTACCACCTAAGTCTAAGCAACCATCGTCTCACCTGGACTATGACAGTAGCCTCTCATCTGGTCTCCCTGCTTCTATTCTTGCTCTCCTCAGGCTTTTCTTCAAAATATAGTATCCTTCTTAAAACAAATGGCAGTTCTTTGATCAAAATGTTACAGTGTCTACATCCCACCCAAAATAGATCTAAAATCCTTACCAAGTTCTGCTTGATCTGGTCCCTGTTACTCTGCGTCCACTACTTTATTATGTCTATGCTGGGCTCCTTGCCCCTTGGATAAGCCAAGATCATTCTCCCTCTAAAAACTCCGCACTGTATATGGCTATATAGCTAACAGTTATTGAGTGTATACAGTGTTCCAGGCACTTTTCTAAGTGCTTTTCAAGTGTTATTTAATTTAAGAGCCATATGAGATAGTTACTGATGTTATCCCCATGGGGAAACTGAGGCACGGGGCAATAAAGTAACTTGACTAGCATCATGAGGTGAGTGATAGAGCCAGGATTTAAACCCAGGCAGAATGGGCCCAGAGCCCACACTCTCACCCATCTCTTGCAGTTGCCTTGGCTTACTTTTGGTCTCACAACAGAATGTAAGCTCCACGAAGGCAAGGACATTCTTCTCTTTATCCCCACACCTCTAACACTTCACAAGGCCTTATTTAATATTTGTTGAATGCATAAGTTGCTATAACTTCTATCTGAGTACGTTTGAAAACTTCATTGAAGAAGGCTTTGGAGCTGGAGCTTGAAGAAAGGGAAATTCTTTCTTCAAGAAATTGGGAAAAGAGGGAAGGAGAGTGAGTGACAATGAGCTGAGTAGAAAAGCTCAGAGAAAAGGTTGTCCAAATGGACTGGAACCTAGATATCTTGAAGGAGAGAGGGAAAGATATGTTCTGTTCTGGCAAGATTGTAGAAAGCCTTGAGTACCAGGCTAAGGAGATGAGATTTTATTTGGTGTGCAATAAGAGTCACTGAATATTTTTCGTAGTTCATATGTTCAGAGCAACGTTTTGAGATGATGACTAGTGGCAGGGTTAGGGACGTTTAGAACAGGTTGAGTCTGAGAGACCAATGGGAGAAAGCTGCCATGATCAAGTCACCAACATCTCTTGACTATCAGGGTAGCCTTGGAAAATGGAGTGCCTACATCCACTCCTGCCCCTTCAACTCCTTTCTCCATCTGGCAGCCAGAAAGATCATTTAAAACTTCAACTCAGGTCCTCTGATATTGTGATTTATACTAAGAAAGGTATATTTGGTCTTCTAAAACTCTTGGAATTTCTTAGTGAAGAGAGCAATCAAAGTGTCTTTGGTTATGTTAATGAGGTGACTTTTGGACCACACCTGCTAATGGAGGCTGGTTGCCAGGAGAACCAACCATAGGATTAGAGGATTGGAACTTTCAGTCCCACACCCCTTAACCTCCCAGTAAGGGAGAGGGGCTGGAGGTTGACAGTCAATCGCCAGTGGTCAAGGGTTTAATCAATAGTGCTTATATAACAAAGCCTCCATAAAAACCCAAGATGACAGGGTTCCCAGAGCTTCTGGGTGGGTGAATTCATGGAGATTAGGGGAGAGTGGCACACTTTCCCACATACCTTGCTCTATGCATCTCTTCCATCTGGCTGTTCCTGAGTTATATCTTTTTATAATAAACCAGTAATCTAGTAAGCAAAATGTTTCTCTAAACTCTGTGAGCTGCTCTAGCAAATTAATTGAACCTAAGGAGGAAGGAGTCATGACAACTCCCAATCTATAGCTGGTTGGTCAGAAGCACAGCCAACAACCTGGGCTTGTACTTGGCATCTGAAGTGAGGGGAGGGGGCACTGTCTTGTGGGACTGAACTCTTAACCTGTAGAATATGATGCTTTCTCTGGGTAGATAGTGTCAGAATTGAGCTGAACTGTAGGACACCTTGCTGGTGTCTGGAGACTTGCTTGTTGGTAGTAAGGGGACCTCCACCCCTCACGCTAGAATCGGTACTAGAACCATCTTAGGTCCATTTTCTCATCTACTTGAAATCTTTAAATGGCTTCCTATTGTCTTTAGGGTACTCCAAAATCCTTATCATGATACAGGCTTTGCAAGACCTGGCTTCTCACTAGATTTATTCCCCAATACTCTTCCTCTTCTTCATGATCCAACCGTACTGTATCTCTTTCAGGTTCTCCAAAGCATGAAGCTCTCCCTTATTACAAACTCTTGCCTCGACTGTTCCTTCTCCCTGGAATGTCTCCTCTCTCCTGTTACCCCCTTTTGCTTGTTAATTCTTACTCTTCCTTTCTCTCGGTTCCTCAGGACTTTCCTCTCCAACTGACCAATCCTTCCTGGTAGGGTTGCCAAATGTAGCAGATAAAAACACAAGATTTCCAGTTAAAGTTGAATTTCAGATACACAAGAAAGAATTTTTTAGTAAAAGTATATCACATGCAATATTTGGGGCATACTTACACTAAAAAGAATTTGTCGTGTATCTGAAATTCAACTTTTAAGTGGATGTCTTGTACTTTATCTGGAAACCCTACTTCCCGAACTAGATTTGGTTATACCCTCCCCTAGCTCACTCTGCTTTTCCTCAGTATTTATCTCACTTGTATTAATCGCTCCATATCAGTGTTACCTAGCAGGCTGGAAGTTCCATAGGAGCAGGGATGGGACTGCTTTGTTCACCAATGCCTGACACAGTGCAACAGCATGTCATAGGCCCGAAATAAACATTAAATGGATGGAAAAAATACAAGACTATTGGAATTCTAAAGAGAGGCCAGGGCTGAAGATATTGTCTGGGAAGTTTCCTGCACGGAGGGGAACTTTGAAGCCCCCGGGGGGGGGGGGGGCAGGAAAAGTATAGAGCAGAAAGAGAAGACCTGGGGCTGAGCTGAGGGGAATGCCCAAGCTTGGGTGGCAAAAAGAGGAAGAAGGGCAGATGCTGGAGACAGTGGTGCTAAAGAAAGAATTCATAAACTACAGAGGGATCTAGGGAAGTAACAGAGACCAGGCCTTTGAATTTGGCCATTAAATACTTGAAACCTTCAGGAGAGCTGATTCAGGTCTGATAGCTATCAGGTTGCAGACTGCTCTTGAGAACTTTAGTGATGGAAAAAAACATTGTAGCTGAGCCGTTAGCATGGGGGAGAGAAAGGTGTGTGTATGTTTGTTTCATGCATAAGTGAGACCTCAGTGTGTCATTGGTGAAAGGGAAGGAACCAGTGGAACAAGGGTGAGCGTCCTGGCGGAAGGGGTAACACGATGTTCTAGGAAGAAGAGGACGATGGAGTCAGAAAGGAGGAAGGATGCCTCCCAAGTAAGAGGAGGAAGGTGGGAAGAATGATTATTACAGTCCTTTCTGATAAGTGTGACTCTCTGGTTGGTCTCAAAAAAGGTCACGTTGTCTTCATCACTAAAGACTGTATACAGTGTTCAATAAAGAGTATAACCTAAATTTCAACATAATTAAGGTTTCTTAGCCCAGAGCTTCTCAAACTTGAGTAGGCATAGGAATCATCACCTGAGACTTGTTTAAATGCCTATTGTGATGAGCAGGTGGGACAGGGCCTGAGATTCTGTATTTCCAACAAACACACGGGATGCTCTTGCTGCTGGTTCTTAGATCTTCCTTCCTTGCTTCCATGAAGGTTTTTTTTTCATGGCAGATGAATGGAAATGTTTTACATTTGGCTTAACCTTGCAGTGAAATCTGTGCAAGAAAAATTAGTCATCCTTTCTCCTAAAGTGAGCCATATCTTCCCACAAATGCATTCTAGTTTTAAATAACTCAGAGTGCTTATGTGTATCTCAAACATTACTTCCCTCAGAACTAAGAAAGGAGTTATCTTTGGAATTTGAAACCATATTGCTTTGGAATGTGAGAAAACAGAAAATTGCTTAAAAGCAGAATGTGATCTTGAAATATTACCCACAGTGAATTATTGATCAGTTATTTATTTGAGGGATCTATTGTTTGTTGATTCAAAGGGACTTGAGAAATCTTTTCTACAAATGTTTTTAGGGTGTTAGTGTGATTCATTATTAATGGTCTAGAGATGATTCTTAAATGTTTACATTTAACAAAGTAATGCTTTTTAACAGAAAACCACAATATAATTCATGTGCTATTTACAAAATAACTATAAGATTTATTTTTAAAATTAATTCCTAGTTTAGAATATATAAACTCTGATAAATGCCTTCCTTTTTCAATCCCATCAGTGTAATTCTGTCACTGCAGTGTAGAGCCTCATTTGAAGTGATGTTAAAAGCAAGGACTAGACAGGCAGAGGAGCTCACCTATCTGTCACCCAACAAGTGATAGATCCTGCAGAAAGCAAAAGGCTCAAAGACAATCCAAGCATAAATCAGAAAAAGATATTATTTAACCTGTAGCCAAAAAATTTTTTTTTATTCCTCCGGAATTATTCTAAAAAGTTTTTTCAGTTTCAAATACATTATACATGTACAGAATTCAAAAAGTCCCAAGAGTATACAGTGAAAGTCTCTCTCTCCTCTCTCCTGTGCCTCCTTCACAGAACTCCCCTCTGTTCCCCAGTTCCTTGTGTGTATTTCAGAGAGCAGCTAGGTATGTACACACCCCACATACAGTATAGTGACATACTATACTCACTGTTCTATAATTCCTCTTTTCACTTTATATATTTTGCAGATTATTTCATATTAATGCACATAGTGTGCCCTATTCTTGTTAATAGGTACATAATTGGGTATGATTTTCCATAATTTTCCCAAAATTTGAATTTTTTTTTATAAACAAGTTTGTATATGCAAGTGAATGTGTTGAGCATTTAGGACGGTTAAGGAGGAATGTCAGTAGCTACCTCCAAGGAAATATCCCTCTAAACCATCTCCTTACATTTCCTGAGACTATATAGAAGGCTTGAAGGCTCTGCTAACTCTATCCATCCCCACAGTGCTATGAGCCTCTGCTGGGTTTAATAGGACACTAGAACAGAGCAAGGGGAAGATGCCATACACTCCTGCTTGTCAGCAGACCTGCCCATTAATACCATCCAGAAATGCTTCAAGGAACTAAGCTTATGTCCTAGCACTTCATTGCCTGTGGATGAACATTAGGGCCATTCAAAACCAATGCTAACATCTGCATGCTTTCCAGAAGACCTGATGATGCAAACACCATCATCACCATGTACAAAAATGCAAATCTGGGAGGGACCTAGGAGACCTAATGTGACCACAGTGGTTCTGGAGTTCAAGTGGAATTCCAGTAGGACCTTGTCCATTTATTCAGTCACTCATCTATTCAACACACATTTTTTAACATTTACGATATTCCAGGCACAGTTCTAGGTTCTGGAGATATAAGGATGAAAGACAAACAAGGTTCCTGCATTTAGGGAGCTTACATTTCAGTGGAAAATATGTGAGTCCACCAACCAGACCTCCCTTACTTTCTCGTGCTTGTCATCAGTTTCTCTCATTACCTCCCCCCCAACACACACACACACCTCTCCTTCCTCTCTAGTCAACCTGTAAACCTGCCTGCTTTGCCCCTGGTCTTCACCACCCTGGACGCCCTGTCTATATTTGTCTACTCATCTTCCAAGTGTTTTAAGTGTCTTTTTTGTGCACAGCAGGATTTGAAGTGCTTTGTGGGTGCTCCATAAAACCGTCTAAGTGGAGGCCCTGCTCTTGGCAATAAGACTGAACTTTTATTTAAGTAAACTTTTAACTTTAGAACAGTTTTATAGTCACAGAAAAGTTGCAAAGATAATATACAGAGTTCCCATATACCCCTCACCCAGTTCCTCCTCTTGTTAGCATCTTACATTATGATGGTATATTTGTTACAATTAATGAACCAATATTGATACATTATTATTAACTAAAATTCATATTTTATTCAGATTTCCCTAGTTTTTCTACTAATTTCCTTTTTCTGTTCCAGGGTCTCATCCAGGATACCACACCGCATGTAGTTGTCATGTTTCCTTAATCCCTCTGGTCTGTGACCATCTCTAGTCTTGTTTTTCATGACATTTTGACAGATTTGAGGAGTACTAGTCAGGTATTTGGTAGAATATCCCTCTTTTGGGGTTTGTCTGATGCTTTTCTCATGGTTACGCCAGGGTTATGAGTTATTGGAGGAAGCCCACAGAGGTGAAGTGCCCTTCTCATCACATCGTGTCAGAGGGTACGTGCTGTGCACATGGATGAGGGTGAAATCAACCTTGAACACCTGGCCAAGGTCCTGTTGGCCAGGTTTCCCTATTGTAAAGTCACCTTGTTCCTCCTTTCCCTACTCTGTTTGGAAGCAAGTCACTCAGTGCAGCACCTCCTCCGTGCAGGTGCGTGGGGGAGGTGCGAGGAGAATTAAGCTCCACCTCCTGGAAAGTAGTATCTGTACAAATTATTTGAAATTCCTCTGTAAGAAAGATTTGTCTCGGGCCAGCCCCGTGGCTTAGCGGTTGGGTGCGTGCAGTCCGCTGCTGGTGGCCCGGGTTCGGGGTCGGGGCACGCACCGGTGCACCGCTTCTCCGGCCATGCTGAGGCCGCGTCCCACCTACAGCAACTGAAGGGATGTGCAACTATGATGTACAACTATCTACTGGGGTTTTGGGGAAAAAAAAGGAGGAGGATTGGCAATGGATGTTAGCTCGGGGCCGGTCTTCCTCAGCAAAAAGAGGAGGATTAGCATGGATGTTAGCTCAGGGCTGATCTTCCTCACAAAAAAAAAAAAAAGAAAAGAAAGATTTGTCTCTTCTCCCTCATGTATGTATTTAGTTAACCATTTATTTATATCAGTATGGACTTCTGTGGATATTTATTTAAATGCTTTGGATTATAATCTGATAGTAGGTTGTTTATTTTGTTGCTCAAATTGTTCCAGCTTTGGCCATTGGGAGCTCTTTCAGGTTGGCTCCTGTGTCCCTTTGACATGCCCCATCCTTTTGTTTTTTTGAGCATTTCTGTACTTCCTGGCACTACTTGGATATATCCTGCCCCAGCCCTAGAATCAGCCATTTCTCCAAGAAGCCCTGGTTCCTTTTATTGGAGAGGCTTATTTTTAAATCCAGGCCTCAGCATCACTTACCCACCCACCCACTCAGTCAATGAATATTTATGTATATTCTACTCTGAGGCTAATCATTGAATCAGATGCTGGATCTACAATGAGGCTCAAAGCGGACAAAGTCCCTGCCTTCAAAAGCTAGCAGTGTGGTGTGCGAGACAATGAGCACGTCCCAACGAAGAAATATATAATTTTAACTCTGATACATGCTGTGAAGGGAAGAAACAAGGGACTCAGATGAAAATTAACCTAAATCAGGGGCCTGGTTTCGATCAGGTGGCCAGAGAAGGCCCCTGTGAGTGGCTAACATTTAGATAGAAAGTTGAAGGATGAGAAAGATTCAGCCATTTAAAGGGCAGAGGGAGGAGTGTTTTCAAACCGGAGGTTAGTGGGTCTTGATAGCTTTTTAAAAAAAGGAATAGAAAATACCAGAAGTATTATGATATAAAATTAATATTGGCTTTATGTATGGGTTGATGTATTTACTGGTTCATGATATAAAATGCATTTCTCACTGGGGATTATCGTCAAAAAAAATTGGACAGCTAGTGTTTTAGAAGGAAATAAGAGCAGATTGAAAGCTCTGAAAAGAGAAAAGGCTTTAACATACTTGAGGATCTGAGAGAAGGCCAGCGTGCCTGTGGGGAACGAGCACAGGATGTGAGAAAAGGCCAAAGAAGTAAGGAGGCACGCAGCCACTAGCAGGCCTAGGAGGCCTTGGTGTTTCAATTAAGGAGTGATGGGAAGTCACTGGAGAGTTTTAAACAGGGAATTCTTGATATTTTTAAAATATCTTTTAGGCTCCTATGTGGAGAATGGAAGGAGACAGCAAAAGAGGAAGCAGGGGGCAGCCAGTGAGAAGGCTCTTACAGTGGCCCAAGCAAGCAGAGTCACTAGAATGTGCGTTCACGTTCCATTGTCAGTCTTATTCTCCCAACCACCAGAAAACTGCCTGGAACACAGCACACCTTCAATGTATACTTGTTGAACGAATATATTACACAATCATAGTAAAGATGGAGAGAAATGGATGAATCAAGACATTTGGAAAATGGCAAGTCTTGCTGATAGATTGGGTGTGGGAGAAATGGAGAGGGAGAGCCCTCCTTCACACATCTAACTCTGCCAAAACTCGCTTATGCTTTCTTCCTCTGCTGTTGGACTACATAGGGTAGTTACAGGATTCTTTTAACTGTTTAGACTGTTTCTACCTCTGTGCTTAGTCATACTGGCCAGAAGTGGAAATAACAGAATTTTTCAAGAGAAACCGAGATTGAGTAGAATCACAAAAACCAGTTCTTATCACAGATTTTCAGACCCGCAGGACTTTATAATCTTTGATGCCAAATCTCCGAACCTCTATGAGAGCCAATCACTAGCAAATGAAGATCCTCGGGGGGTACCAAAATTCCTTGGGCTTCAGCATTCTGACAGGAAGCTGGTGAGGTAATCATTTATGTAGCTGTGTTCCAAAGAACTGTCTCCCGCCTGATTTTTCATTATATTAAAAATGTATTGTGGCAAAATCCTTTCTTGACATTACTTTTCTTGACAGTGCTGATGCCTGAGATCTGCAGCTGGCTGCCCACTCCCCTGCTGGTTTCCTCAGCAGAATGCAGCCATCTCTGGTCACCATGGAGGGACTTAGGAAAGGATGAGTCCTAAGAGGACTGAGCCAACATGGAGCAGAAAACTGAAGGAGCCAAACCATGGAAACAGAAAAATGTGAGTCCTCGGGCCGGCCCCGTGGCTTAGCGGTTAAGTGCGTGCGCTCCGCTGCTGGTGGCCGGAGTTCGGATCCCGGGCGCGCACCAACGCACTGCTTCTCCCGCCATGCTGGGGCCGCGTCCCACATACAGCAACTAGAAGAATGTGCAACTATGACATACAGCTATCTACTGGGGCTTTGGGGGAATAAATAAATAAATAAAATTATTAAAAAAAAAAAAGAAAAATGTGAGTCCTCTCTGGAAAATCAGGCACCAGAAATGGGCGTGCTCCAGAAATGCTGATTAATTTTGAAGGCTTGGTCATCTTGGTCAAATGGGTTTTATGCTATTGACTGAGAAGCCAAAGCAACAATCAGATGTTACTGGGAATGATGCCAGTAGTGTTTGCATTGGTTAAGAATTTTCGTATGGCAGAATAGCAAACTCAAACTGGCTTAAGCAAACAAAGGGATTGCATTGGCTCACAGCCTGAAAACTCCAGAGAGCAATTGAGAATTTACACCCTCCTCACAATACCAGCTTCATGTCTGTTTTGTTCACAGCACTGCCTCCTCTGTGTGCTGGCTTCATCCTCAGGCTGGCACTTCTCTTGACACAAAGAGCTGAGGAAAGTTTGGACTTTGTATTCTCCAATACACCATCAGGGAAAAAAGGGATTGTCCCCTCTGGTAACCCAACAGAGGACTGAGGAAGATTTTCCCAGAAGCCCTAGCAAACATTTCCTCAAACATCATTTGCCTGGGTGGGGCCATATGCCCAGCCCTGGGCCAGTCACCATGGCCAGCTGATGGGTACTCCAACTGGCTTAAGCACATCAGGGCGCACCCCTGGGAGCTGGATACGTCTGCCTGTTAGAGAACAGGGAGGAAGTGAGGACGGGGTGGTTCCCTCAATGCAAAATGTGGGTGCTGTGGCATGGAAGGGGGAAATGGACACTGCAGAGGCAACCTATGAATGTTTACTATATCAACATCATTATTATTATGATAAAGGCCAAATTGGAGGCACTGCAGGTATAGATAAGAAAACTTTTGTTCAGAACCCCAGTCTGCCTGCTTCTAGGCAATACCTAGACAATACCTCAGGGAAGGTCAAATTCATATATCTAAAGGTGTCATATATAAGGTTACATATTTGAAAAAATAAAAATCAAGTGTGAGGTACTTTTTGTATTGAAGTACCAAATACAGTCGGTGCTGTCAAAGCCAAGACTGAGCCTACATTTCCGCTTAGCAGGACAGCAGATGGAAGGAAGACTTCCCTGGCCACCATGAGTGTTGGGCAAGTCAGGGCACATCTCATGTCTTCATCCCAAGAAAGAAGTTTCACTGGTTCAGAACCAAACTTAAGCAGCAGGTGTTCAGGGCTGGGGTGTTGAAGTTTCAGCTTTGATTTTTCTATGAAATTGTTCAGGTTATTAAAATGTCGGCCCTGTTCTCTTGTTTAAGAACTGGTTTCATTTCTAATGATGCAGCACCATCATGCCATTCCTTGATTTAGTCACAAGAACCAAAACTAATGTGTGGCTAGTTTCATGTCGTTTTTATAGCAGTTAGTACAGAGAACAACAGGCTCATGTGAAAACAGATGTATTTGCTATCTATTTCTCTATCTGCTACCTCTCAGACTCAAAACCCCATTTCTGAGATGGCTTGATCCTCTAGTTTGGTCCTTGTGGGAGAGGGTCCCGCGAGGACGAGAACCTGGCTCTTCTTCTCAGTGGGAACCATTTTTATAAGAAGAGTGCCATCCCCCAAACCGTATAAGAATTGTAAAGGGAAGTCAGAAAGAAACCTTTCTTCTCTTGAGAGAAGATTGCCTTGGCATTATTGTCTACTGTGAACACAGAGGAGGGTTCTTTATATGAGGAGCCTTTGTAAACTTCTTAAAGGCCTTGGGGTATTGCATGAGAAAGTGAACATGTATGTAGTATTTCTGGGAAAATCATTGCCTTAATAACGTTGCTAATACTCTCATAATGACAACACAACAGTCTCTTCACAAAGGTGTTATCATCTACCATGTCTCCACAAACAGGCTAAATAAATGTTTAGAGATGGAGAAACAGAGACATTGAATTTTCCATGGCTTCAGAGAGAGTTGTAGAATTTAATTAGAGTCCTGGGCTAACTTTTACTGTGTAATTGCTTGATCTCTCTGTATCCAAGTTTCCTGATGTATAAAATACAAATAATACTAATAATAAACACCTCATGGGGTGGTAGAGAGGATTATGTAAACTAATGCATGTGAAGTGCTTAGAAGAGCACCTGGTGTACAGTTTGCACTCAATAAATGTTAGTTGTTGTAATCATCATCACCTTCACTATCCATTTTTCTCAATTACAAGTTGAATGCCCTTGCCCCTTTGACTCACACACATACAACCAACCTCCTCCCCTACCTGGCCTCCCTCCAACCTCTTATTCATCTGATCTTTGATCTCAAGTTGTTCTCCAACATCTGTCTCAGACTAGGGCAAATCTTGCTTCTGTCAGAGCAAGCTGGCCTCTAGGGCCGTCTCACCAATCTTTCCTTGTTGCCTTTTAATGCTAAATATGACTCCTAGGGGCACCAATTTAAAAACAAAAAAAGATGTTGAATATTGAATTGCATATCATGTTTGGGTAGATCCAACTCACCTGAAAGACTGGATTTGGCAATCATGCCTCCTGTTCTTTGCTTTGATTTGGAACCTGTGCAATGCTGTAGTCAAGCCCAGGTAACCTTCTTGGCTCAGTTCTAAATTTTTCATCCAGTTTCACCAACATCGTTTAACTGAATTCCTGAATTTTTTTTTTTTTTTTTTTATTTCCACAAGGTGACATTGTCAAGAAAGCCTTCCTAGGGGTCGGCCCGGTGGCACAGGCAGTTAAGTGCGCGTGCTCCGGTGCAGCGGCCCGGGGTTCGCCGGTTCGGATCCTGGACGCGCACTGACACACCGCTTGTCAGACCATGCTGTGGCGGTGTCACATATAAAGTGGAGGAAGATGGGCATGGATGTTAGCCCAGGGCCAGTCTTCCTCAGCAAAAAAAGAGGAGGATTGGCAGATGTTAGCACAGGGCTGATCTTCCTCATAAAAAAGAAAAAAAAAAAAAAAAGAAAGCCTTCCGGTATTTCATTTCTTTGATTATCTTATTCATTCATTGTCTTTTTCAACCAGTAATCTCTTACTGTGTTCATCTGAGCAGTCCCAATAGTATTGGTGCTTTTTATTGCTTTGTGGATGTACATCTTGTCCCTTGAATTGTGAATTTCTTGAGGCCAAAAGCCATGGCTTCTATTTCTTTGCATCACCTGCAGGACCACAGGCAGGTCTGCATGAGGATTAACTCATGAAGGGGTGTGACTGCACATATGGATCTCACTGATCTTTTCCCGCAGCTTACATCCCCTTTCTTTTCTCCTAAGAGTCTCACAGGCCCTTTCTGCCTGAATGTAGTTAGGCCTTGAATAAGCAGAGACATGGATTTCGTTGTCAGGGGCTGGTCTGTCCTATATTTGGGGCTTTGAAGGTGATGCGCCCAAGGCTGTCCTAGGACCTGGCCTCTAACACCCTCTGTTGGTGTATGTGTTGGCAGGTTACCTGCCATTTCGTCATGTCTCCTCTTCATGTCTCATTGTGTTTTCCTCGGTCTAATGTCTCTCCTCCTACCCACAGTCTCATTCATCTGCCTTTCCCTGATTCTTTTCCTGGCTCATCCATACCCTGGCCTCTGTTCATGCGTTGGCCGTTATTCTTGCTTGATCCTTCTGTATGTCTCACTTTGGTTTCTGTTCCCCCTATTCTTTTTCTTTCACTTTCCCCCGCCCACTAGTCGTTTTTAACAGTGTCATCATGACTTACAGTGTGGGAACATGGCACTCACTGTCTCCCACATTACACAGCCGCCCCTGGCTTTCATGTGACCAACATTCCTTCCCTGAACCATCAGGCAGGATGGAAGCTTGGCCGCCGCCAGACGCCAGAGCCCAGCTCTCATAGTGGGTCCTGCTTCCTGCCCACCTCAGGAAGCAAGGCCAGGGCAGAAGATGGAGGCCACAGAGCAGTACCCCAGACTTCTTCTCAGCTTCTGCTGGGCAGTGTGAGCTGGGTGTGACCCAAGACACCACTCAGAACAGCCTCACTCTGTGAAAGCGTGAAACAGGAGGGTTCTCTGAAAGGAATGGTAAGAGCTGCGGGGAAGAGGTGGGGTAGCACGTATGACTGAGACCAGGGAGGCTTCTAGTGCTGACATGACTTGGCCTCTAATGCACAGAACTCAGCTGAAACACCCAAGCCAATAAATAACAGGGTCTCAGTCATAAGCAGAAAACGCTCTTCCCTTTTTCTTCCCTCAACCTCGCACATGCAGGCTTGTGCAATCTGTTCTTATGCAAAAATTTGCAAAATTGTCCAAGTGGAGGACAGGTCCAGGGTTTCTTGGCCATACCTCTTTTCCCAGAGGGTCAGCAGTCAGGCAGGACGGCTGGAACAACCTGGGTTGCCAGAGTAGGAGGGAAAGGGGACGTCAAGGCTTCCGGGAATGGGGCCGTGTACGACTCAGTTTCAGAGATCAAGAAATGTTCTCCTTACTTCAATCATGCAGACCGTATTTGGTCAAACACTCTCCCTGGGAGGCAGCTGCCCTTGAAGCTGTGGACCAGGGCGGCAATAAAGCTCCTGCCTGAGAAAGGATAGGTTCCTTTCTTACCCTTTCTGCCAACCATTCTATTTCTTGCTGGTTTGCTGCACTGACCCTCTGGTGGCAGCGTAGGGGGAGCCTGCAGCAGCCAGAGCAGCAGCAGCAGCAGAGTGAAAGTGATTGACATCCTGAGCTCCACAGTCCGCCTGGGTCTCTGCAGCACCTTGCTCCAGCATGACCTCCCCTTGCTGTCCTGCGGCTGCTGCTTTGTGAGGCAAGCTCAAGAGCCAGGTTGAGCAGGCTGGTTGAGGAAAGGAGTCAGCCAGGTCTCTTGGTATCTTCTCAAGTCCCAGAAAGAAAATACAGACCGAATCCTGGTGCCTTCTTTCTTTCTCTTCAGGGGCAAGTGGTGAAAGCCCACCCCCGGAGCGTCTCACCCATGACAGGGGGAAAGTGAATACAGCTCAACTCAAGATGGCATTTGTCTTCAAAGATCTTTTGCATCTCCCCACGTTACCTAGTGTAGTGCTAAGAATGCAGTCAATATTTAAGGACCATTCTGACATTTAAGTAAGGGCTGACCAAGGTCAAGGGAAAAGATAATGGGAATTTTGCCAAACAGGATCAAGGAATGCAATTTTTTTGAACTGTATTTTTAAAGAACTATTTTTATAGAACATTAGCTTTAGTTAGTATCAGCCCAGGTGTGCCAGTCGCCTATTTCCGACTGCCTTATTTCTGAACTAAGTGTATAACGTTACCCATATCAAGGATCTTGGATATCTTTTTCAATCGATTTTACAAGTTCACAGAACTGGACTTCTGTGGCCTTCAGACCTGGACCTGTGGAATACATGGATGATCCAATGAAGCACCAGAGGAAAATACTTTAACTTCTGTTTATACTCATGTTTTAATATAAAAGTGAAGAAAGAAATTAAGCTTTACTGTTACTAATAGCAATAGTAATAAATATGACTGATATTGACAATACATAGTCATAAGTATATGTGTACATAATTCACAAATATAAATACGAGGGGGATGCATGTTCAATTTTGTTTTGGATTGGATCGTATGAACAAAAATGTTTGGTGGGACTTTTGCTTCTGACCAATATGAATAACAGAGACCAAAATTACCCTCCAGTCTGAAACAACCCCTACAAAAACCAAACAAAATATATGAAAGAACAGTTTTCAAGACACTGGATGTCAGGCAATGAAGAGGTGCCTGAGAGCCAGGAAACTCGTGAGGTGAGTCCTCTGATTGTCTCAGCTGATAGCACTGAGCTCACATTGTTTAATAAACAGTTACATATCTTTAAAGAAAGAAAGTTTGGTGACTTTTTTACTAGACTTTAAACTCCTTGAGGACAGTGGCCACATCTTGTTCACGGTATATCCCCAGGACCTGAACAGAAGTTGTCACATTATAGTTGCTGAATGAACATGTGCTGAATGAATAGCTCCCCAGGGAAGCCCCAGAATGCTTGATCATAGATGATGGGCTTTTAGGGCCCAAATACACCTTAGAGCTGATCTAGTCCAGTTTCCTCATTATCTAGATGAGGAAATTGAGGTCCAAAGCAATGCAGTGACTTGTCCAAAGTGACTGAGCCCCTTAGTGGTGGAGTTACTGGGAAGATTCCTTCCTATAAACCAGCCCTTGAGTTAAGCTAGTCAGTAATCCAGAGCCCCAAGCTACAGAAGGGCCTTTCTTTAAAAGGCTGATTCTTGGTACTCACAGAGCAGGGACGTGATGGAGTTCTAGATGTTAAAGATAACATCTTGTTCAGAAACAAAAATAGGCATCAAGAATTATTGTAGGCAGAGCTGCTTGGAATGGAAGATATGGCCAGATACTGCTCAATTCTAGAAAAATGCTGAAACTTCCAGGTTGGACAGAGAGGCCAGAAGAGGATCATCACTAACATAAGCTCTGGCTGTCACCAGAGATTCTTTGAGACTCTACAGGAGACCTATCTACCTGGAAATTCCAGAAGATTCTGGACCTGATCCAGGCCAATCAGTGCTTCCCAGGATAGCCCTGGAGGCCCTGTCCTGGGAGTGGGGGGGGGGGGGTTGGCGTGTGGGCCCACAGAGAGCACTCCCATCTCAGGACCCCATTGCCCAACTGCTTGGCCCAACTGTGCTCTGGGACCCCAACTGAGAAGACTTAGTCCTTAGGGGATGCTTGGCAGTCAGTGGAGCACCTTCAGGCCACAAGATGTATTCTATCACAGAAAGATGTTCCTGCTCAGGACTGAAGGAGCCCCTGACACTGGGTACCCATCAGGTTGGAACAAAATCTCGTAGACTGGTTTTGACTGCTCTCTGAGGTTTGGTGCATAGTCAGGCAATCTTGGCTACATCACTTCTCTACCAGGGTTTGTCCTGAGTTCTGCTGGGAAGTGGCAGCTATCATCGAACCCTTTCACGTTGGGCTTCTCCTCAGTTCAAATCACGCCCGCTCCTCAAAGTCCTTGGAAAGGCAGCCCAGCTCTTTCTAAGCACTTTGTTGGGGGCCGGAAAATTCTAGGACATGTCAATGACTGCCTGATATTATCTTGAGAGTTTTAAGACTTGATCTGAGCCCAGTGTAGGAATGGACTTCTGCCCACCTGCAGATTCCTGCTACTACCTCTACCATCCAGAGTATATCTATGGGATAGACGGGCTGGAAGCTAATGCTTGGCTCTTGTTTCAAAGACTTTATAGTAGACTCACGGTTTGACACAGTGTTTCAACAGTGACATTTGGGCTTCACCTGACAAAATGAATGACAGGGTCTGAAAGTAAATGGTGATTTAAATGTGACTTAGGGAGACTTCTTTGTCCTGGAAACGCCAGGAGAGCTCTTCTAAAAAGGAATCTAACAAGAAATTATTATAGAGCTTAGAGTCACCTGAACAAGAATTGCTCTCTGATTTATACCCAATTTGGATGTGAATCTCCTCGGGCCTGGGCCGTTTAGCAGGAGGTCTCTGAACAAACCTGACCCAGGGGTAGGCCATTATAGGCTAAGCTGCACCTGTGCTGTGCTCCCCCTCAGCATGGAATCGTTAACTGAAGTCACTAGCAGAAGCCACAATGCAGAGCCCTGAAATGGAAAAGGCATGTTCCTGGTAGCCGGTGACAGTGACATATTTTCTGAGCACCTGGCGGGGTTGTTGTTAGTCTCCATTTTATAGATCAGGAAACAAAGGCATTGAAAGGTCAAGTAGGGCGCCCACTGTCACAGGTGACTCAGTAGCAAACTGGGCCCAAGATGCAAACTTTGTGCCTCCTGGGCCAGCATTCGGCTCTGCCTTGGATTCTGTGGTCTCAAGGAAGATGTTTCCTGCTTTAGCCACAGCAAGAGTTCTTTGTGACACTCATTTCGTGAATCTTGCCCTGACATTATCTGTTCTCTGCAGGTTTACTCAACAGCCAGAGACCCTGCCTTCTTCAGTCTCCCTTCATAGCTCCCCTTGGCCATCCTGTAGGCTGTACAGCTCCAATTGGCTTCTTGTAGACTCATCCCAGTTGGACTTTCCACTCACTCCAGCAAATCCACCAAAGTGGTCCCCTATGCCCTTGGCCTTGGCCATGCGAGCAACTTCCCCGCACACCATGGATCAGAGACATAGCCCTGCCTGGGGGCTCCCAGGCATGTTGCCTTCCTTACTGCTTCTGCTGCCCACACTGGTCTCTCTGGTTCCTTCAGGATCAACAGTTCCTTCATTGGCTCCCTGAGCCCTCTTTCTCATCTCTGTTCTCTACCTGGAAAACCCTCTCCTTCCCATACCATCAAGGCTCTTTCAGGAATTCTAGGCCCCTCTCAACTTTTCAAGAACTCATTCGTTTTCCCTTCCCTGCACTGTCTTCCTATATTCATTGAAGAAACATGATGGTCTCTCTAGCCACCAATTGCCCACAAAATTGATTTGGCCTCAACTCTCTCACAATGCCTCAACTTGATATTTAAGGTGATGTGGTAGCCAGAATTCTAAAATGGACCTGAGATTTCCTGTTTCCTCCATTGTGTGCACATCCTGTGAATATGATGGATTTTACTCCTATGATTGCATTATAACTTTAAGAAAGGGAGATTATCCTGGTGGGCCTGACCTAATCATAATGGGACTCCAATCCAGTGACCACAGGGAACTAAATTCTACCACCACCAAGAAAGAGCTGAAAGTGTACTATTCTCCCAGAGCCCCCAGACAGAAGCTCAGTAGGGCTAACACCTTGATTTCAACATTGTGTTAACTTGCGTAGAACCCAGTCATGCCGCGCCGGACTTCTGATTTATAAAACCACGAACTAATAAATAGGTATTGTTGTAAGCCACTAAATTGGTGGTGATTTGTTATGCACCAGTGGAAAATTAATATAGGTGAATATTTAATCATGTTAGAGATGAAGATTTTCCATGTTTGTCCTGGCACCAGAGTCTTAGATGAGGGGCTGCAGCCACCCTTGTGTTGACTGTCAGCCTTAGATTGCAGACTCCCACAGGAAGAGAGCCTGGACACCTGGTTCCCTCTGAATATAATTCAGCAGCAAATGGGATAGCTTGGTTCCCAGCATTCTGCTGCCAGCTCTGAGACAACGATGCACTTGGCCTTCCTGCACTCGGGGGCTTCTAATGGAGGAATCAGACCAGCACATAAAGAGTCTAATACAAAAGGAGGAGAAGGCATGGAGCAGAATGCTGGATAAAGATCAAGAGAAGGGATATCATATCCAATAAGTGAACCAAAAACAGCATGGAGGAAGTGGCATTTGACATGAGCCCTGAGGACTGAGTGGGGTTTTACCCTAGGGACAGAGGTAAGAAATTAAGAGTGAATTTTTATAGAAATAGTGCGTTTGACATTTCACACATCACGTGGTATGAGTTAGAATGGAAACAGTGTTCTGGGTCCATAGGGTGAAGGCTCTTGAGTTGTAGCGAGTAGTGTATGTGGGTTATTTGGCGAGGAATGAGGGGCCATGGAAAGTTTGGAGTCTGCGGTGGGATAGAATCAAGGTGGATTGAATGTGTAGGATGGATTACAGTCAATGCAGGTAGAAGATGGGGATTATTTGCAGACCAATACAGTAGAATAGGCAAAAGTCAATCAGAGCCTGCATGATGGCTCTGGCAGTGGGGACAGAAGGAAGGAGAAGAATGTCATAGTTATTGAGGAAGATAGAACTTCAATTGACAGAGTCACAAAATGAACATAGCATCCAGCACAGGTCCATCTATCAGTCCCTCCTTTCTCCATTCATCCCAATATTAAGATGTGTTATATGTCTCCTCTAGCCAATAATCTGTACCAGGTGCCACCAAAAAGGCAAAACCACTACATTTGGGAAGACAAGAATGACTGTGATACCAGGTGATAAATAGTAAATCCTGTAAGAGAGAAGCATGGTAAAGAACTACAGTACAGGCTCAGGAGGGAGCAAGATGGCACCCAGCTGCAGCCACAGAGTCCAAATGAATAACATGGAGTCATTGTTTTGCTTATATGTGGCAAATTTAGCAGGAGAGGGGTCTGTGCATTTTTCCTCTAAACTACCAATAAAACCTCACCTCATCCACACACACACACACACACACACACACACACCCCCAGCTGGAGTCTGCTGACTGTGTGACTTTCACAATGACAAACACGGAAAAACAGTTATTCCTGCAAATGCTTGGTTGCGTATTCTAGAAGACAACTTGGTAGCCACAAAATAGTCCTTTGGGCCATTCCTTAGACACTGACTTCCTTCATCTCCATCCCTGACTGACTGCCCGAGCTATGGTTGTTAGCTTGGTTTTATAGGGTAAGAGACACACAACGTCGTTTTTGTTCAGCCATCAGCAGACCAGTCAGGGGCAGACTAGGCCAACAGGGCTCTTCCTTCCCCCTCAGTTCTGGGTAAGCACACATCTTCCACCCTTACTTTAAAGGCAGACAATTTGTTTTTATCATCTGCCAAGACAGCTGAGGATGATTATTAATTAATCAAAAACACTGACTTTTAACTTCCCACGCTCTCTCCAGAGATGCTCCAGTGACAGCTCGCATCTGGACTTCAGAGTTGTTTAGATAGAAGTGGGCACCAGGCAGCAAAGACTCGTTTTTTCTGGTTTATTCTTTTTAAAACACAACTCTAGCTTAATCCCACTTAGCCAGTAAACTTGATTTTAAGGTGGTCTCATTTTGTGGGGTTTCTGTTGATCTTTTTATACAGCTTCCTTTGAAACCAGAAATGCAGTGTCAGGATTTCACAAAAAGGAAAATAAGTTCAGAGCACGTTTTCTGTTCATCAAAAGCTCAAACTGAAGCACCAGCAGCATGTTTCCATGAATAATGAACCACCATTGTCTTCCTCTGCTTGCAATCTTCTGTTCTGGTATTACCCGCCAAATTCAAGGTCTCAGTAATGAAGACCTAACAGTTTCTGAGAGCAAGTTTGAAATATCACAACAAAGGGTTGTCTGATTCAGTTGGCTGAGGTTTAAGCAACTGAATCCTTTTCCTCCATTCTAAGATGGCACTGTGGGCAGCCATCCCCCCATCTGTACTTCAGTTTTGTGGCTGTACACTGGTTTTCCATGAAAAAGGAAAGGGGAGGCAGAAGACAGCTTGCCTCAAATTATGCATCAAAGCTGAATGGCTACCTCTAAAGTGAGAGGGGGTGTGGCACTGGCTTCACCACTTGGCAGAGACTAGAATAAAAACTTTGATGCCTTTAGGGGCTGCACAGACTGATAAAAGATTTTAAACGAAACCAAATTTAGGAGGAAAGCATGCTTCACTTCCATTTACTGAGGGCCACATCTTCAGAGTCTCAAATTACCTGGAAGGAGTGTGTTGTCTTGTAAATGCAGCAATCCAAACTTGGGATAAGGGTTTTGTGAAACGTGGAGCAAGGCTCCCAGCTGTGACCACGCGCTGGCCTCCTGTCGTTTCTCTTCCCCATCTTCAGCGATACATGTTCCCGAAGCCCCCAACTTCTTGAAGACAACTCCTGAGAGCTGTCTTGCTAGTGCTCAAACCATCCAGGCTTTTGTTTCTCCTCTTTGTCCTCTGCCACCTGTCTTTTTCCTTGTCGTTGTTCATTAGCATCTCCACTGGAGGTGTGTGAGGGAAATAAAAGGAGATAAAAACTTCGCATGTCACAGTCCATTTGCTTCTTGTCAACAGCTCTGGTAAAAGGCAGAAGAGGAAGCTGTTGGCCAAGATAAGAGTTTAGATAAGGTTTAGGGATTATCAGTAAAATTCATTTATTCATGGTTACCCTCCGAATCACCTGAGGATAATGAGAGGGTGAGGGGGTTATCTTTATCATGCACTCTTTTTTGGGAAATTAGGAGAAAATTTTTGAGTCATTTCTAAAGGCTAGTCAAAATAACTTGATGAGATAAAAACAAGTATGGTACTTCATACCTTGGTAACAGAAAACTAGCTTAGGAACTAAATATGCACTCCACTGTTTAACTCTCAAGCCAACTGCCTCTGGAAGTGGAGAATTTCCTATCTCTAGTTAGGTGGGGAAAGAATTTAACTCATTCTCGGGTTAATAGGGGTCCTGGGACTGTGCTGCAGTTCTTTTGAATGGCTGGAAGAAGCAAATTGACTAGATAAGTTAGGGTCTTTGATAGAAAACAACTGAAACTAATTTAAGCCAAAAAGGTCATTTATTATAGAGACCCAGTGTGGGGGTTTCATAGGAGCACAGGGCCAGGCCTCTGAGAGGGGCTCCCTGAGGCCTGGAGGGCTTTAGGACTCTTGGCCCACAAATGTCCCTTTTTGTTTTTTTTTAAATCTATCCATCCTCTATCCATCCTTTAATCTATCCATCCGTCCTCTCATTTATACCCCAGCCCTCCCCCATTTTTTCCCCTTTCTCCTCCATAAATAGGGTAAGGAAAACAGCCAACTGGGCTCCCAAATTTCCACTTTTACAGGGCCGACCACAAAGAAACAGAGACCACTCTCTTTTGGTACTAGTTTAAAATCTCAGGAGAGAATGTCTGATTGGCCCAGCTTGAGTCAAGTATCCGCCTCTGGCCCAATCAGCTCTGAGGGGGGGGGCGGTCATGAGTATAAATATGGCTGCTGAGTCAGCAAGAGCAAGTGCTCAGGAGAAGTGTGCGGGTGACGGGGTAGGACCACTCAGTGTTTATTAACCCAACACAAGAAAAGGGAAATGGTACCCGTCCCGCTAGTGCTCACAACCTGGAGACGAAACCTACACATGTAGGAAGATAAACAATTAAAATCATTTAGTGCCAATTACTATAAGGATAAAAACCCTGATTAGAATGAACTCGTAGGAAATAACCAAAATGACCCATCTTCAATAGAACAGATAAATACATTAAGGATGTGCATAAAGTGGAACCCGCAACACGGCGGTGAAAATTAGTGAGCTGCAGCCTCATGTTTCAGTATGGATGAGTCTCAAAAGTATAATGATGCATGAAAAAAGCAAATCACAGAAAAATACAGACCAGATGATTTCACTTACATGAGGTTCAAAAACATGCAATATTGGACAGTATATTGTGTAGGGTTATATATGTGTATGGTAAACTATAAAGAAAAAAAAGAGAATGATAGACGAAATTCAGGACTGTGGTTACCTGCGAAGTGGAGAATGGAAATGTGCTCAGGAAGAGATCAACGGAGGGCTGCAAACAGGTTGATAATGTTCTTTTTCTTAAGCTGAGTGATAGATTTCACAGCATTAACTTAACTATTGTTTAATCTATACTTATGTACTTTTTTTGTTTATATGATATATTTTGTAATTAAAAACAAAATAAGTGAATGCCAGTAAGCAAGATTTCTGTCTAAGGAAGCTATTTCTCTGCCCTAGGTGATAGCCAACAGAGTTCTGCTTGCCTGGTCAGGGCACGATAGTGAGTAATTCTGTTTGTCAAATGATTTTCTGGTTTCTATCCATGTGACAACCACCCTGACAAGGAAAGTGTCTGGTGTGGCCTGTCAGCACTGTGGCCTGGAGAGTGCCTGAGGTACAGCCATGTTTTTCTCAGGTCCTTTGGCCTGATGTCAAGCTGCAACAATTATTCATCTCTACTCCCAAGTCAAACATCCCAACCACCTCTGCTGAAGAAAGCTACCTAACTGCTGAACATTCCCATTAAAACACAATTACAAACTGTTGGGCAGTTTCTTAAAGGGTTAGACATAGAACTACCTTATGGCCCAGCAACTCTACTCCTAGTATATATCCAAAAGAATTGAAAGCAGGGTCTTGAACAGATACTTGCACACCAATGTTCCTAGCAGCATTATTCCCAATAGCTAAGAAGTGAAAACAACCCCAGTGTCCATCAACAGATGCAAGGATAAACAAATATGCTATATCCATACAATGGAATATTATTCAGCCATTAAAGGAATGATGTTCTGAAACATGCTACACCCAGATGAACCCTGAAAACATTATGCTTAGTGAAATAAGTCAGACACAGAAGGATAAATATTGTATGGTGCCACTCATGTAGGATACGTAGAATAGTTCAATTCATAGAGACAGAAAGTAGAATGGTGGTTACCAAGGGCTGGCAGGAGGGGGAAGAGAAAGTCATTGTTCAATGGGTACAGAGTTTTTGTTGGGGATGATGAAAAAGTTTCAGGTATAGATAGCATGGTGGTTACACAACATCTGAAATGTATTTGATACCACTGAATTGTATGCTTACAAATGCTAAAGATGATAAATATGGTATGTATATTTTACTAAATTAAAAAAAAACACAATTACAGAGCACTGGGAAGGACATGCATCTGGATGGAGGAAAATGATAGTGGGGGAAGGTAGATAAGTGCACGGCATCTTTTTTCCTTGCTGAGATTTCTTCCTAAATTATCCTTGCTAATTCCCTGCAGAGTATCCAAACATCAGTTTATTTTCAATCCAGTCCTGCAGTCTCAGACCATAATTTCCAGCAATATTTTTAATGCAACAAAATGAAAACCTATGTGTGCCTCGTGGAGTGTGGTATCATGGGGTCCTGTCTGTGGTGGAAACAAGTCCGTGGATACAGGGCTAAGCAAGCCCCCGATTTCCTCCTGCCTGGATGTTAGAGGTGGGCCAGGGAGGTGGGACGAGAGGCCTGGAGGGCATTAGGAGGGTGGAGCCTCCTTCAGAGTGTGGTGAACAACAGCAATTTCGTGTTCGCAGCTAGTGAAGGCTGCATTTGGTGACTGGTTGTCATTCAGTGTTTCGGAGGAAGAGAAGGAGAATGAAAAAACGTGTGTGGTCAAGTCCATCTTCTGTTTTCTTTTAGTTTGCTGAGGCCCAGTGGTTGCCTCTGACATGGAGAATGTCCTTCTTTGTTTAAACAGGCGAAGATCATCCCCAGATCCACAGAATGGTGGGAGGAAAACATCGTGACCGGGTAGGTTAGGAATTGGGCTGTAAGGAACAGTGTACAGCTGGGGCCAGGCTAAGCCAGAGAGACGCTCAAGGGAACCAGGGCACCGACGCAGCGGGCCCTCCACAGGGGCCAGGGCCACATTCTGATCTCCGGGGGCCCTGGGCACTGTTGCCTTTGTGGGCCCCTCCCACCATGATAATAACAATATAAAAAATTATTTTTAATATAACTTCCACATTTTCTTCTCTTTTAAGCAAAATTTAATTGATTTTTGTGGGCCCTAAAAAATTCATTATTTTCCTGATGTGAGAAAAAAATTAAAACAGTTTCATAGGCCCCTACAAGTATCTCTGCCCTGGCACTGTGCCTACTGTGTGTAGCCTGGGAGCGACTGGGCATGACTTCTTATATCTTTTTCCTCTAGGGCTTATTCTCCTGGGGTAGGAAGGGAATTTGAGGTCATCTGTGCCACCTCCCGTGCAGGCAGAAATCCCACTAAGGCATCCTCAGGCGGGATCATGCAGTCTCCGCCTCCAGGTGCAGGATCCACGCAGCCTCTCTAAGTATAAGCAAGTTCTTAAGATTGAGCTCCCGACGGAAAACCTGTGTCTCTGTCACTTTCACCGGCTGCTCCTAATTCTGCCCAACTGGACCAACACAGAGCAAGTTTTAAGTCCTTTAAATATCTGAAGACAACTCCTAAGTGTCATGGCTACCCCTCAACCCAAGTTCTCCGCTCCAGATTAAGGACTCCCAGATCTTGTGTGACAGGATTTATACACCCCTCTTCTGCTGAGTGCCCTCCTCCGGACAAGGGCCAATGCCCCCGGATGTGGTCTGATCTGACCACACCTGTTCCCTCTGCTACAACACCATCACCCTTGTACTAGTGCCACCTATGAGCAGATAGATCACATGGTTGGAACACACAAACCCTGTGGTCAATTAAACGCCATGGTTCTTTGTTCCTCTCCCAAACTGAAGTGAAGGCAGTCTCTCCCATTCTCCGCTCCAGCCATTGATCTTATCAGCATGGAGACATAATGTATCCTCTTTGACTTGGTTCATGACCCATCCTGTCAAGATCCTAATCTCATCCAGGACAGAGGTTGTCCTTTCTCTGCTTGGCTCTCTGCAGATTTGACAAACATCCTTTCTTTGTCTTCATCCTGATGTGGCAGGAACCAAAAATTCTATTTTCGAATTTGCCAACAGTTTTTTCCTGTTAATGAAGGTTGAGGCTGGACCCTGACATGGTTGAAACTGAGAAATGTCCATTTCGGATTTGTGAGTGATTTTTGTGTTCTAGGGAAAAAGGAAATTTGCCCTTGGAGTTAATTTGTCCTTTTCTTCTGCAAGGAACTGTTTTGATGAGGGTTTTCTTTTTATTAAAGTCATCAGGTGTAAGGGGACAAACTCCAAGAGAGATGATCTGTCCTGGCCACACCGTAATGGGCCAGTCCTTGGGCATGAGGTAGCTAGGAAAGATAGTGGTGATGAGGATGGCCAGTGGCCTGTGAGCAGCTGATGTCTACTCGAAGTTTCTTTTTCTGCTCTGTAATTCCCTTATGTTATGCTGGAGCCCTCAGAAGATGCTGTTGAACTGTTGCTGTTTGCACTGTGCTTCAGATAACCATGAGGTGCCTTCGGGGAAACAGAGGCAGTTGGCGCTGACCAGAAGGAACAGAAATGAGAGACAATAAGAAATAATCAAGATGGATTTGGAGAACAAGGAAATACTCCCAGGGAGGCCCTGGAAGGTGAGAGGAGGAATGGGGGCATAGCTGGACTTTGACCTGGGTTATTCAGGAAAGGGTGACCTGTGAGGGCGGGAGACGTGGAATGTCGAGGTTACACAAGGCATTGCTTACAGTGAGCAGGAAGGGACCCAGGAGCTCAGCCACAGGAGGACGTCTTTCAGACACTGTCAATTTAACATTTCATATTAGCATTTAAGTAACACGCTTTGGGTGTGGATCCATACCTGGGGTATTTAATCAGTCCAACACACTTCCAGCTGTATTTTTGTCCTCCTACCTACTTGTCTGCTTCTTTATTTTCTGCAGATTTGGGGGGTTTCTTTTTAATTACAAAAGTAATCTGTGCTCCTCGTGAAAATCCAAATGATGCAGAAATATATTGGAAAACATTTTGGCAAATGTTATATTAAAATCAAGATGCACCAGGCCTGTGGCATTTGCCAGATCTCTTTGACAATGAGACTCTTGTTGGCTTGGCATGCTATCTGCCTTCTTGTCTGGCCTGGCTCCCTCTCCCAGCTCTAGAGCGTGGTCCTGAGGTCCATAAGCTGAATAGCTGGAGACACTTGAACTAGTAGGAGAATCACATTTGCTTTTAAGTTGCTCAAGGTGGTGTTGTCACTTAGCAACAGTATTTGAGGACCAAGCTAGGGTTTTATGAGTGGGAATGGAAATAGCATTTAGAAGAGTATTCTGTTAGTGTATATGGTAATATGTTGACTTCTGAATTTCTGCCTGTAAGCTAGTAGAGATCTGTTATTTTACCTGCCTTATATCCTTTCCCTCTACTTTTGCAAACAGCACCCCAATTTTCTTTTGGAGAACCACTCCTCCCCCATACTTGACCCTAGTAGTCTGTAAAGGGCCACCCCCATACCCTGGCTCCACGGACGAGCGTGTGACCTAGGCCTACACACCAAGAGTGACATGTCCTCCTATCACAGTGACCTTAGAGAGGGTCAGGGGGTCCAGTGGGCCAGCCATGGTCAATCCCAGGATTTTTTGCCTGTGCTGTCGATAAAGGAGGGCTCTCCACCTGAAGGGTTGCTCCGCTGGAGGAAGTCAGCCTAAACTCAAGTGGCCACCTTTGCCCCACATGGGAGCCCTGACTGAGGACCATGCCAGGCTGAGAGATGGAGAGACTCAGGTGCCAGTGACATTGTTAGTTCACAGGAGTCCAGTGGTACCTGACGTTACCCCTGGAATTCTCCATCCAAGCCAGTTTGCATGGAGTTTCTGTCACTGCAAACTCAGAGGCCAGAATAAAGTTAACCTTTTAACAACTGCACTAAAAATGATCTTCCTGGAAAAAATAATTGGCTTGTTAGTTGCATTTTGTTTATTCTATGTTGAATATATCAATTATCAGATATGTGAGTATATGAGTGGGATAGTTCAAATGAGGCTGTTTTGATTCATTGTACAAGCAATATTTGGAGTTTTTAAGTTAGTGCAAGTTTTATATAACTGGGCAAGGTAAACACGAGGAAAGGTGATGCCCATGTAGTGTCCAAATTGTGGGGAAAACATCTTCAATTCTTTAGTATATAAACAAGTCAAGGCAATTAACTAACCCCGTCAACTCCTTAGATCAAACTACAAAAATGAAGGACGCAAAGAAAGGTAGTGTAACAGACTGATCACCTTACGTTACATCACAGTTGTTAGAGATGCCTCCTTTCCTTACGGAGAGCGGACCCAGCACTGCCAGTTCTTATCTGGTTTAGACTCTGTCTACTAACAGCAAGGGATTAGCTTGGTCTGGACTGGAAGGCCAGTGCCCCAATTAACCTATCATTTGTTCCTGAACTCCTGGAGAAAGGTGTTTTTTGGTGTATGTGTGTAAGTTTGATGTTGTTGTTAAGTCTGTTGATGGACAGGTGTGATCCAAGCCTCAGACTAAGGGAAGCCCAAATTTTAATTTCCGGTATGGTACTGCATCCCTGTGTGGCCTTGAAAAAGCCACTTAACCTCTGGACCTCAGTTTCCCTGTCTGCAAAATAAGGCTCATAATCCAAACTTAGATGCCTCACCCGGCTGCTGTGTGCATTAATTATTGTTTATAGTGCAAGTGGAAGTTGAGCTGTGTTAATTATTGTTATCATTTCTGCGTCTTCCAGCCAAGTGTAAGCCAAGCCCTTTCCTTGCTTTTGGTTCCTGAGATTTGACAAGATACAGCCCAAAGCTGTGAGGAGGGCCATAAATCAAGGCTCATCAGCAGATTATGCATATCTCACCACAAGGGACTGGCCCCAGAAGGCTCTGCCAGCCGCAGGTCTTCAGTTCTGGGATTCCGGGGCAGCCCAGAGACCCACAGGCTTTATTAGAACCTCATTCTAACAGAGCAAGAGTTGTGAAGCTGCTGCCACACTCCTGTCCCCTGTCTCTTTGTGTACCTGCTGTTTAATTTACTAAGAAGTCTGGAGATCAATAAGAGGAGCGCACCCTGTCATTAGCCAAGGCCCTAAATTGCAAGTTACAAGTGCAGAAGCTTCAGAAGTATTGTGATCACTCATGAAGAAAGATGACTAATCGCTTTCTTCTGGCCACTTATTTGGCTTATGACTTTGGTTTCCACTCTCTCAGTACAACAGTTATCAGATTTCCCTGTAAGTAGGGAGCTGACAATTGGTAAATCCAGCTTCAGTGAATACACTTGTGGGTTCTGCCACTTTACCTAGTCCAAATTGCTTAGTTGTACTTCTCCCCACCTTGATTTAAAGTTCAGGAGATGGGTGAAGGAGAGAAAGCACGCCTCACCTCACCAGTCGCCATCTCCATCTCCATCATCATCAGCATCACTGTTGGGTGTCCAGGAGACACCGTGTGTTTAACCCTTTGCAGGGAGATTAATCTCCATGAATCCAGTGCAGGTTGGATAGACAGCTCCAGCAGGTTTAGATCTCAGCCGTGCTCAGAACCCTGGGGTTTAGAAAACAATGTCCAAATATGTGAACATTCTGAAGAGCAGGGGAATCCACGTTCTGCAGAAGGTTTGAAGTTGACTCTCCAGGGCGCAGATGCAACCGATTTCCTGTATTAGCTCACTTGGCAGGGGCTGGAGCCAGCTGATTTCAGGGAGATCCTAAGCGCCGTGTGAGGCACCATCCTCACCCACCGAGGACTGAAGCCAATAGTTCAAGGGCAGATCCTGTCCCTGCCTGTGTGCTTGACATCCTCGTCAAGGAATCTACCCACATCTATTTGCACTGATTTGTAACTGTCTCCTTCCAAATTTAGTCCTTGATGTTAATACCCATCCCCCCCACTCTCTTCACCCCACATGGCCCAGCCCTCACTTTCCCCAGCTCTGCAATCCCCTGGCAAACAGGCAGGGCCCACCTGGCTCTCCTGTCTGCTCAGCACAGCAGGCAGACGGCGGGGTGTTGGTGAGTGCTAGTTAACTAATTATGATTGTAAAGCACTTTGAAAACATAAAGAACTAGATAAATACCAAGTATTATTGTTATTAATGACGAGGAGGCTGTTTAGTCATCCTCTGCCGTGAACTCAGCTCACTGCCCCCACTTGTGGCCGCAGGCTGAGCTGTGAACTAGGAGAAGAACTCTGCTCCTCCCCGCAGGCGCTGTTTCGCACTGAGTCAGTGACCAAGGTGAAGGGCAGGGGCCAGGAAACCTCTCCTCGTCTCCCACCTGCTCTCGAAGCACTCACGGCCTGCTTTGCGGCAGCAAGGCTAACATTTACCGAAAGTCAGGCTCTGAAACTGCCTCTCTATTTCCCATTCACCTGTTTAGTACGTTTGCTGATGTTTATTCGAGTTCTTGATTATGGTGATTAGACTGTCCCTACTGAGCACAGAATGGAGGCCCAAATGAAGCCCCACTTTCCATTAAGCGGGTGGACTCATTTATACACGTGATCATTATCTCTTTCACATGTTTTTAGGGCTGCTTTTTTTCTAAATGCTTATCTGTACATTTGCTCATTTGGTAGAGTAAGTCTGTTGGCTGGGGAAGGCAAATGTTTCCCCCATTTTACAGACGGGAAACCTGAGGCTCAGGGACATTAGAGGCCTTGCCTAAGGCCCCAGGGCACCTAGAATCAGGTGACAGGGCCAGGGTTCACTCCAGCTCTCCTGAGCCCCAGGCTGAGCAGTGCGCTCCAACTTATGAGGTGATTGCAACAGACTCCAGACACCTGGAAGGATGTGCGAGGAAATGTTCAAGAGCCTGTGATATATTCAGGCGAAGCAAACACTCTCAGGAGCACTGGGTCTGTGCACAGCCATCTGACCCGAAGCCCCAGCTACTACTAGCATTGAGAAGTTCTCCGTGTCCTGACTGAGGCTTGTGATCCTAGCATCTGACACCCTATAGAACATCAGGGCCAGAAAGACCTCAGGATCCATCCTGTAACGCCCTCCCTTCATAGACGACGAAGCTGCAGTCCAGAGAAGTCATTACTCGTCCAAAATGACAGAGCCAGTTAAGGAAAGAGGCTTGAGGCTTGGTTTTCGCACTCCCTCTCAGGACTTTGTCCTCAGTGGCCAGCCGTAATCCAGCGCCCCATGCTCTATGGCTGGGCGGTGAAGTTTCAGGTGGTTTCATGTTCTTTGTACTTTTCTGTATTTTTCAAAATTTCCTTCTGAAATAGAGAAGTCATTAGAAAACACATGATTGTTATATGTGTATAAATGTGAGTACACACTCAGGTGTGGAGGACTCCATTTCTCTTCCCCAAACACAGAATGCTTCCTTGTACTGATGGGCATTCTTTCATCGGAGGCTCATTTCAGGGTTCAGACATTGCTGGTTGTCTTCGCCGTTCGAACTGCTATAACAAAAGACCACAGTCTGGGTGGCTTATAAACAATAGAAATTTATTGCTCCCGGTTCTGGAGGCTGGAAATTCAAGGCCAGGGTGCCAGCATGGCCGGCTGAGGTTCCTCTTCCAGTTTGCAGACTTCTCTCATCATCTTGTCACGTGGCAGAAGGGGCTAGGGTGCTCTGTGGGGTCTCTTTTGTAATAGTGCTAGTCCGATTCATGAGGGCTCCACTCTCAAGACCTAAGCACCTCCCAATACCTATCCTAACTCAATCACATTGGGCATTAGGATTTCAACATATGAATTTTGGGGGCCACGCAAACATTCAAGCAATAGCACTGGTTATCTCCCATTTTAGTTCCCCAAAAGGAGGCATTTCAACAGCTCTACAATGTGCTTCTAGGTCTGAGCCGTCAAATGTAGGACTGTGGGGCCTGGGGGTGGGAGGGATGGTTAAGCTGAACCTACAACCCAGGGGAGCAGCCTGTCCCGGTGGAGACCACTGCTGCTGTGATGACAGCTTCAGAAACCATTTCACGGGCTCTTCATTGACCATGAGATCCAGCTAACACCACACACCGTGCACTCTTTTGACCAAGGTCTGTGGCCTAGCGCTGTGGCCTACAGTGCTGTGGGATTTCTTTTTTTAAGTAGTGAGTTTATTACGTAGCTGCATTTTTAAAAATTGCAGCTTCAAAATACATCGAAGTTCAAGCCCGCGTCAAGAAGGCAGCCCTGGCCTGGAGTGGAGCTAGAAGCAGAGCAGCCCTGGGCAAAGCCAAGGGTTCTGCCCTCTCTTGCCCCCTTCTCAGTTCAGAACAGCTCCTTGAGCTGCTGCTGCTGCCCACCCAGTGGGGCCAGCAGACTTAATTCTTTTCATGTACTTTTAAGCAGATGCTTTATCCTGAAGAATTCTGCAGTGTCTGGAGAAAACAAAAGAGAAACAGCCTCCAGGGGAGAAATACCACCAGTGAGGCTGACCCAGTAAGAGGCATCAGATCCACTGGTCAAGTGGAAAGTAAGACAAGCACTTCCCAGAAAAATCAACACCCCCTTTGGGGTTTTCTGGCACAAGTATAGCATAATTCACATGGCCAAGTGATAAAAAAGAAAATTAGCTTCTCCAAGCTAGAATCATCACCCATCACAGCCACCCTTCCCTTCCTTTCTCAGCATAGCTCACATGGATGGAGCACTTACCGTGTTTCAGGCACTGTTACATACAGGCTCTCATTTAACTCTCATGTCAGCCTAGGAGCTCAGTTTTACCAATGAGGGAACAAAGGCACAGAAAGATTAAGAGGCCTGCCCAAGGACACACAGCTAGTATGTGGTAGAACTTAGATTTGAACCATGTGGTCCTGTCTCCAAAGCCCATGCTCTTCATCTCTCTGGTATTTAGAGACCACAATCCCACTAACATTTCTCTAATCAGAGCAGCCCTTACAGTCTGAGGACTGAATGGAAGTGGAAGACATTCCAGGATCTCTTATAATCCTGAAAGAATTGCCCGAGAGATGTTAGGAAGGCAGAGGTGCTGGCTGAGTCACCTGAGGAGGGATTTCTTATCAGGGATGGTGCTCTTGGTGAAAGAAGGAAGCTAGCAGAGGAGCTTTGCTGCTAAAAGAGCAGGATCTGGGTGGGTGTCTGTGTCTAACCCCCATGCTCAGGATAGAGAAAGCCAAGCTTTCTCAGCAGATGGAGAGACTTTGTTGCCCATGATTTGAACACCTCAACATGATTTCCACTTCTGTCAAAATCCACTTATGGACACCACTTTAATCAGCTGAACTTCATAAGCATAAAGGCATAGATGCCGGAACAAAAGGATTTCAGAAACACTGTCCACACATTTGAAAGGTTTTGTGTAGGCCGTTGTGTTCTTTAGCTTCACCTGGCTGTGCCTCCACTGGCCGACTCCCACCCAACTATGCATTTAACATAATGTCCTATCAGTAGAAAATGCAGCTCTACACAACTTAAGAATTTTGGACTCTGCCCTGAATATTGGTCCTATTTCACATGTGCTTCAGCAACGTGATAGTATTCCTCTTCTCTGAAGAGTGACTTTGGTGAAGTGTGACTAGCAGGGAAGCTGAGAGCCGAAGAGAAGAATCATGCTCATAACAACACTTCCCTATAGAAAGCCTTCCATCCCACTATCTCAAACCGCCTATGGACAGTAATTAATTCTCGCAACACCTGTACTTGGTAGGTAAGTGTGATTCCCTCGTTTTCATAGATGGGGACATGGAGGTACATGGTGCTATTTAATGACTTTCTTCAGGCAGCACCTCCCCTGAAGAGCGGGGACCAGATCATGGGGCAATCCTACCTCTGAAGTTGGGGAGCCGCTAAGAGAGTGATGGTAGGCTCAGGGAGTGGAAGTCAGGCCCTTATCACCTGGCTACCTTCCCTGTGACACATGTTGCCCAGTACACACTAAATGAGGCTACTGGCACGGAGAGGGGGTTTCAAGAAGAGCCTCAAAGACTCAAGAAACCAAAGGCGGGCGAGGAGTAGAAGAGAAAGAGAATGAAAAGCAATAAATAGTGCAGGAAGAGGTTAGAGGTTCTCTCTGACTTCCTGTAAGTATAATCCTACCGGCCACATGTGAGGGAAACCAAATGTCATGCAAAGCAGTGAAATTGTCACCCTCAGGAGGTGGGCCTTCTTAGGCGAAAGGTCAGAATAATCCCTTCTCTAGCAAAGCACAAGTCCCAATGCTATTTTTAGAAACTCCTAGAATTTGCCACCTATTTTTAGAAAGTCCTAGAATTTGCCACTCAACATGATATGAGAAGAGCCGAAGAATTACAGTTCATCGCCCTGGCGTACAGTGTCACATTTCTCTCCGCCTTGGCTGATGGGCTTCTGAGAAGTGTATAGAACAGATGTTAGTAAAATGAATCACACCTTAAACACACTGGCGCTCCCAGTGGTTAAAGGACCTGAGTGGGGAATCAAGGCAAGCAAGTCGTCACCCTATCTGAGCAGTTTTTTAGCCTAGTGGTTAGGAGTGTGGGCTTTGAAGTCCTGCAGAGCCGGGCTCCAGTCCCAGCCCCACCTCCCACCATGGCTGTGTTACCTCGGCAAGCAGCTTGATCTCTTGGAGCCTCAGTTTCCTCATCTGTTAAGTAGGGCTAGTCGTGCCCCCCGTCCTGGGGCAGTTGTACGAGTTACATGTGATAATACCAGTCCCTAATAAGCATTCAATGAACAACAGCTGCTATTACGTTCTTAAGTTTTACGTATTGTTTTTTCTTTACTAAAAGGATATCTCTTCTAGATGACAGGAGCGATGATCAGAGCACTGTTTCCTTAGGGTTCTAAAACATTCCTCCAAGCTGGTTTACAGTGCCCTCTAAACCCAAGTCTATGAAACAGAACTGATTTTGTTTGGGCCAGATGGTCCGTGGTTTTCATTCCCCTCAGGAGGAGCACAGATCAAGATGGCAGCCAGTACGGTCTCGGGGCTGATCCGTCCAGTCACTTGAGCCCACTCCCATGGTTTTTCGAGAGCACCAGCATTATTTTTCTTATAATAGAGGGTCTGAAGCAATGATTGAAACTTTTTCAATGCCCCTTCGAGAATTTGATAAAAGTCAGCATCCTCTCTCTCTCAAAAAATGAACATGCACCGAGTTTACACAGTCAGTTTGTGTTCTTTGCGGTGGTTATGTTCTATAAAGTTGCCGAGAACACTTAATTCACAATACTGAACGATTGCCTGGATGGAAAATACAGAGTTTGGTTCCTACAAGCCTCTGCTCACCACATTTTCACCAGCTGATCAATACATAACCTTGTGTTATGTGTGTTTCTGTTTAAAGACACCTTATTTAATATATATTCTCGATTCATTAACATTGAACTCACGGTCAACAGCACTGTAATTTATGTCTGATGAAGCTTATCTGACACACATATTTTCTCTATAAGGCACATCACAGCTTTCTTGCACTTAGGAACACGAACAGCCCTTCGGCACTATGCTTGGGGCCATTTTAAACAGTGAGATCACCAACAAAAAGTACAAAGAGGCGAATAATATGGAACTAAATAGATTGTGAAAAGTCACTTGTTTACAACATGAGAGCTGAAACGAGAAGACACAGAGCTGTCTTGTTCAACCTCAGCTGGGAATGTGTGTATTGGATAACTCAAATTTCTCACAGTTCTGCACATGTGCGTGTCCGCAAATGGCTGCAAAAGTGCCACGAGTATTGATTTTGGGATTGCAAATGAATTTTAACAAGTAGATGAATTTGCAAATACGGAATCTGCCAATTAATGAGGATTAGCGGTCTATAGTTTCCAGGCATTCAAAGCCCATGGAAGTCAATCCTATGGGAACTGGGGCAGAGAGAAGTGTTTTACAATCATACAATCTGTCTGAAATAGGAACAAGGAAAACGTCTTTCCATAAAGGTAAGGGTATTCCATAAAGGTATGATATTTTATAATTTTGGACTTTGCTCAAGGCCCAGCAATTAAAAACGTAGGCATTTGGAAAAAATTAGCATATTATTATAAAACTTAAGAATATTTGGTGCTTTCTTCCATTTATTATTATTGGCCTTAGCAGTAAAATGTTTATCTTTCTCCAACCAGTCTGATTATAACTATGTGAAAAAATATGCGTATGCGAGAAGATTGGAAGGAAACATGAAATGAAAACAGTTGTTGGAGTGGTAGAATACAAAAACATTTTTCCTTCATAATGTGCTCTTCAATGTTGATGTTATGTGATCTCAGACATAAATAAACTTGAGAAAAAACTTCAATTAAAACAATATGTCTGGGAGTAGGAAAATGACCAATGAGAATGTATTTAAACACAGGGAACTTAATAATCTTTCATCATTTCTCCTTTGGAAGTTTGCCCACATTGGCAAAAAAATATTGAGCGTTCCATCTTACCCATCATTTCTGTTCTGCACGACTCTCTGAGGGCCACGTTATTCCTCTGAAGGAGAGAGTTTAACATTCTAAGACCTTTACATGCTTTCATTCCTGTGGACACATCAAGCTAAGACAGAAAGTAGAAAACCATAATAGCCAAGATGTAAATGGCACAGGTAACTAGCATGTCACTAGATGTCTCTGGGAAACAGGAAACTCAGCAACATGTGCTTTTATGAAAACTACCAAGGAGAAGGTCCAGAGAGAAATCGCCAGCGGGTGTGCAGAGTGTTCTATAATAAGGCAGATTGGACGCAGATGCAACCTACAGACTTTGAGCACCAAATCTGATGCAATTCATGGGCCCCAATGCCTTAGTAAGATTCCCCATGAAGGCCATAGCAATTAGCCAATCCAGGTTTTATTGAGCACATTTTATATGCCAGGCTGGACTAGACGCAGCAGGTACCAAGAAAAATCAGACCCAGTCCTTGGCCTCAAGTCATGATCTGCTTGGGAAGACAGGATTCAGTCACCCGAGAGGCCCCACTCTCAGTGGGTACACAGCACGGAGCTCCTGCTGGTGCCAGGCCCTGGTTTGGGCTCTTGGGACATGCTGGTGAGTAAGAGAAAGTCTCTGTCTTCAGGTGTTCAGATCCTTGTGGGGAAGACAGACAATAAACATGAAAACAAATAAATAAACAAGGCCACTTCAGACAGAGATGAAGTGCTGTGAAGAAAACATGGCAATGTGATAAAGAGTGCTTGGCTCTTTGGGGAGATAGCATTTGAGCACTGGGGATGGAAAGTTAGGCAGCTGCAGCAATATCTGGGGGGGAGATTTCCACTGGCAGAGGATCTATGGTATGAGTGGCAGATCAGGAGACCAGTCCAGAGCGAGAGAAAGACACCTGTAAGGAGGGAATCCTGTGGGGGGATAGAGGAGATGAACTACCACTGGACTTTATTCTGCAGGTCAGGGATGCCACTACTCCCTACCTCTGCTCCCATAGCAGACATTACTAATCTAACTCAGCACTCTCTCCCACCAGGCCCAGTGGCAACTTCTCAAGCAGACACTACTAATCCACTGGAGTTGATGTGTGAGTTAAGGACTATTTGCTACTCATACTATAAACAGTGGGAAGCCTTTTAAAGATTTTGAGCAAGAGACTATCAAGATAAAAGGAGTGTTTTAAGAAAGATTAATCTAACCATGGTATGCAAGATAACTTAAAGGGAACTGAAATGGGTGTTCTTGAGGCCACTCAGGAGAGAACATTAATTGCGGACATTTATTAAGCACCTACTATGTCCCAGCACCTTAAAACTTTATTCATTTTCATCAACTTCAAAAGGTAGATATTATTATCTCCTTTGAGCAGATAAAGAAACTGAGGCTCAAAGAAAGTAAGTCCAGTGCTCAAGTGGAGAAACCAAGATCTGAACTGAAATCATTTGGTCCCAAAGCTCTTGCTCACTTCAAAATGGAACGCTGATATTCAAAGTGTAAGGCAACAGGAATTTGGACGGAAAGCTTGGACAGATGTGAGAAACATAAAGGAAAAAATAGTGGGAGTTGATGACTAATGGATGTTAGAAGGAAGACAAGGGTAATGTCAAAGATAATAACCACATCAAAAGAAAATATGTAAGGGTTGCATAGATAAAAGTCTAGAATGATACACACCAAACTGTTAACAGTGTTGCTTCTGAGGGGTGGGATGGAGTGTTGTGAGAGAAAGCACATTTTAACTTGTTGCTTTATAAGCTTCTGCATTTCTTTTTTTTGCAATAAGCATGTAATTTTGTAATTTAAAAAATAAAATTTTGGGCCGGCCCCGTGGCTTGATGGTTAAATGCGCGCGCTCCGCTGCTGGCGACCCAGGTTCGGATCCCGAGCTCGCACCGACGTACCGCTTCTCTGGCCATGCTGAGGCCGCATCCCATGTACAGCAACTAGAAGGATGTGCATGTATGACATACAACTATCTACCGAGGCTTTGGGGGAAAAAAAATAAATAAAAAAAAATAAAAGAATTGCTAATTTCTTAAAAAAAAAATAAAAATAAAAAAATAAAATTTTTAAAAAATAATTCTAAGGTTTTTTCTTCTGGGTGACTGAGAGATACCACTGACAGAATTCAGTAGATGCTAAGTTTGGGCTTGGGGGTAAAGATAGTACGTTCCGGTTAAATGTGTTGAGTGAGGCCTTGGTGGGAGAGCCATGTGGCAATGGCCCACCGTGTTTTAATTCCCATTCAGGATTCAGGCGCATTTGTGTTTGCCAGCTCTGACTCTTCGTTTTGGGATGCAGCCAATCCAGCCCATCCTGTCTGCCACTAGACAGGTCACTCAAACTAAGAGCACCAGGGAGCCACGGCAAAACTCCAGCACCAGCTCGGCCCAGTGCGTGGAACCAGGGCTGGACCCAGAACTAAGTGGAGGGGCCACCACTCTGGACATATCTTGCTTCTTCATTTGCTCACAGTTCCCAAGACTGGTCCTGGCAAGGTGGTTGGGGAGGATGTGGAGAGGAATACCTCTGGCACCCCTGGCACCTGGTGAAATGCTAGCCACCTAGCCTAGGAAATGAGCCCTTGCCAGGAGAGACCTTTTGGAGGTACTTGACCTCTCTGTGCCCTGTATGGGCATCACCCCATTTCTGTTTACCTTAAAGCAATGGGGTTGTGAGCAATGGCTAATAAAAAGAGCTATTTGACAACTAGCAGTTTATGTAATCACAGCCAGCAGTTTTTATATAATCACATAACAAGAACAATAATAATAAAACATCCCGGAAAAACAACAGTTTGCTGAACACTTGAGAGTAGATTCCTGAGGCGGGAATAAGATACCCCCATAATCATCTTACTCAAGATGCTTTTTAATAGAAGGTAATAACCAGAAATGAAACCATCAACATAATGTATGACGTCATAAAAAATAATTGTTGGTCAGCCAGGCTCCCTGGAGCAAGCCTTCCTCTGCCCTGCTTCTTCCCTGCCAGCTGCAGACTTCATTTTTCACCATCGCTTAGGAGTGACCTGTCCTTAGCACGTGGGTTTTCAGAATCTGAGAAGAGAGAGCCCATTCAGCCTATACGTGTTGCCCCAGCTTCCAAGCAGTCAGGAAGCTTTGAACTCCAAGACTGGGCCGTTTCCTCTGTGGGAGAGAAATGAGTGGGGCAGACCCAGGATGAACATATTTCTCTCCTGTTTGCTTACCATATGTGTGGCTTCCAAGCAATCTGGCCTGGAACGTGTACATCACTAACACGGCCCAGGTGGGCATCTGTGTGGGACCTCCAGTGCTGCAAGACTGGAGAGTCTCCCTTGGGTTCTCAAGAAGTCAGTCACACAGTCATTTTCCAACCCTAAAGCCTGGAAATGTAGAATTTCTTGAGAAATTGGCCTGAAAACAGACAGCTCTCTAAACGTACCAGCTGTCTGAACGTGCTAATGGTCCCACTGGCACTGGGGGAACCAGATGAGTCTACCAGGCCCACACCGTGTATCATCTTAACCGTTTATGGGCTGACATTTGACCCAAAGTCTCTGTCCCCATGGTCAATGACTTGTGACCTTGGAACTTGACTTTCATTTTAAAAGGCAGAATTCTAAAACATCACTTCACACTTGTGGCCTTTGACAGGGAAATTCCTCCCAGGCAGCAGAAGGCAAATCTTGTGGTTGTGGGGCATGACGCGGTACTTTTACCTGTGTCGAGATCCCTGGCTGAACCAGTGAAATTTGGGAAAGCTCCCAGTTCTTTTAGGAAACAGCAGCCCGAGTGTGGTGGCCCTGCCCTGCATTACTCAGAGTCTCAAAGTTGATTCACTTCAGTGATACAGAGGATGGGGGAATCAGCAGCCACCCTCTGTTACACACCTCTTTGTCACATTTAATCACTTAGACTCATCTGACATAATTTGGATTGCTTTACAATGTGTTATTTCAAATTTTATTTATGAAAGCTGGAGGGGAGACTAGATCCCCCACCAAGACCTCCTCACTAGAGACAGGGCTCTGGGCGCTGTGGCGACTGGACGCTTGGCTTCACCTGCCTCTTCGTGTTTCAGGAAACCCCTGCATCTGCTCTTCCCCTGGAGTTGTTCAGTGGCATTCCTCTCATCCCTCGGATGAGTCTCTCCCTGGTGCGGTTGGTGGCTTCTTCCTTCCTTGGCAAGCTCCGTGAGCCCAAGGAAGCCCTGAAGTCGGTAATCCCTCCACGCCAGATTCGGGGAGCAAATCCGCCCTCGCCCGCCTCATTTCCTCTTCCTCTCTTGGTTCTGCCTGGGCCTGTCACCCTCTTCTCTGACTGCCCAGAGTCCTAATAGTGTGACTTAGAGTCACAACATCTCAGAATCTCTGAACCAATAAAGGGCTTTCATCCTTTTTCTCTCCCCTCTCCGCCCCCACACTTCTTTCTCTGTTGACCCTTCTCTACCTGAAGACCATTTATTCTGCTCCACTGGCACCAGGAGGGGCAAGCATTGGACATTCTCCCTCACTTTACTTCCCAGTACTAAATTCCTGTGTTTAGTGCCGGAAAGGGGCCTCCTCACGTAGCTGGCCTGCAGTGTTGCCCGCTGTGTGACACATCAGCATGTTCCCAGAGGGGCTCCACCTGTGCCCTCCGCTAGGACAGCCAGTAGCCACACTTGCAGTGTCGCTGGTTCCAAGAGAAACGAGACATAAGTGTAAAATATATACCAGATTTCTAAGACTTAGAACAACAACATAAGAGTCCCAAATATCTCATGAATCATTTTTGTATTGATTATATGGTGAAATTATATTTTGGATATATTAGGTTAAATAAAATAGGAAAATTACTTCCCTGTTTCTTTTTACTTTAATGTGGCTACTAGGAAATTTAAAGGGATGTGTGGCTAGCATTATATTTCCATTGGACAGCACTGGTCTGGGGTGAGACACTAGCCATTACTTCACAGGGCTCCTGGGACCACAATGCCACTCCCTGGCCTTTTTGAAATAGCTCCAGAACATGGCCTTAAGGCTGAGCCTTCACCCACACAATAAAGATGAGAGTAAGGGAAAAAAGTAAAAAAAAAAAAAAAAAAATCCTTCCTGACAGCCTGATTAGCTTATATTATAGGTCCCAAGGGACTATGTTCTTTTAGGCTGTAATTGCTCTCAGTGTGGTGGCCCCCAAGAAACATGTTTATTACTGTGGCTATTAATAGGCCCAATATTAATAATAGCAATAATAATCATCTGTTGAGCCAGAGTGAGTAAAATATTCCATGAGAGTGAGATGTGCACCCATTAACTCAGGCACCAGAGTGTGCGTTTGGAAAATTAGCTCTTCTAGGAACTAAATGATACCTTGAAGTCCTGAAAGAGTTAATGGGAAGGAATGTACTGCGAGATAATGTTTCCTTAACTCCAGGTGGACGTGCATAGGCACACATGTATGGATATAAAAATTGCTATAAATGTGTCTATGCAATTCCATTTCTTTGGTGTATCAAAAACAGCTCCAGTAGTGTTAGCTCTTCTAATGCAAAAGTGACTGAAAGCCCACTTGTGTGGCTCACAGCTCTATGACAGTCCCTGGGGAGGAGTTCCAGGTCGCTTTCCTCTTGGAGTAGCCTCCCACTGGCCACTCTGTCTGCAGACCCCACTCCTTCTTCCATCCGTCAGCCTCACTGCACGTTCATCTTCCTGAACGTGGAAGGCGCCATGTGACTCCTTGGCTCAGAAATTTTCAAGGAGTTTCTGTTGTCTGAAGGATAAATCCCAAACTCATTAGGACTCCAGGCCCTCAGCACTCTGGCCCCTGGTTCCTTCTCTCACTCTCTTTCTCACCACTCCACACACGGTTCAACCCAGCTGATGCATCATTCATTCATTCCACAGACATAGATTGAAGGCTGAGATGTGTCTTGTACTTTACTAGGCTTTGGAGATACAAACAGATCCCATTCCTACCCCCTGAGTCTACTGTCTCGTGAGGAAATAATTACACTAATAATTGTTCTCTTGGAAACTGCTATGAAGGAGAAATACAGGAGTCTGGAGAAGCATAACTTAGCTCTCCTTAGCCTTTGTTTTCCACCTCGAGAGAGCGCTCCTTGATGAGAGTCATGTCTGGACCTCCCCAGGAGGACTCACCATGTTGCTCAGCACATGGTGGGTGCTCAGGGAATTCTAGGCAGAGATTATTGGTGACAAAATATCAGAAGTGGTCAGGCTCTTCCAAGCTGTGTAGTCAGTGGTTTTCCATCTGTGTGCCCAGTAGTTCAGGACTCAGAAGCGCCTGGCAGAGCAGCAGGTGAGAGTCAGGCTGGGGGCTGTGGCCCACCCCTGCCAGGCTTTGTGCAAGGCATTCAGTGGCAGTCCCCTTCCTGTGAATTTTGCCCAGTACCATAGAGATGGTTTTACTCAGTAGAGCAGTTTGATTGAGGATCAACACATTTAAAAAAATATTTTAGGTCTTCCAGCAAGATCCTCCCCACAAAGGGAGGGCACTGAAAGGGAAATGATGGCTCCGCCCCTTTGCATGGCTCAGACGCCACCCGGAAGGTGTCCTGACAGTGAGCATGTGGGGAGTGTGGTGGGTGATGCCCATCAAAGTCATGGTGTCCTGCCCTCATGTTGTCAGCCAAGGAGCATGTGGAACAGGAACCAACGTGACACCATCGCCCATTGAGACACAGCATGACATCATCCAAGTCCCCGAGGAGTTTCTGTGGAACCAGAACGAGTGAGTTCTTGCAAGCTGCTGTGAGGTGTTGCATGAATTAAAGTGAACATGATCTTATGAAATCAGAACTAGTGTTTTCTTCTTCTTGTGGACTCGCTGGGCCAGCCAGCAGTTTTCAAAGAGAGGCCCTCAGGCTACTTTCAGGCCAGAATCACCTGGGGATTCCTGTGCCTCACCCCAAATCTTCCAAACCAGGAAAGGGTTGAGACCCAGAAATCTGCACTGTGCCTAAGTGCCCCAGGGGACTCCTGCAAAGTCACCCGCATATAAGAACCGCTGTTGAGTGTGACTGGCCCTGACCCTTCCCTCAGCTCCTACCTCTCACTTCCCTGACTGTCAGTCTTGCCTCCTAATCTGCCCTGGAGACGGTGTTTTGCTTTCCCTGTTCCCCAAAGCTTATTGTCTGCCATCAGAACTGCCCACCCTACTGTCACCCCAAACTTTCCGGAGTTGTTAGAGTTGCTTGTTGGTCGTGAGTGCCCACTCTAGAGGGCTTGCCTCTGTGGAGCCGGAGAGAGAGAGGAGAGGATACAGGAGCGTGGTGGGAGGGGTGGATTCCACTATGGCAGGTACTTGGTTTAAAAAACAAAACTCCTGTTGTCCTTATATTTCTGGAATAGAAAACAATGCATTTTTATTGTAGAGAAAGTGAACTAAAAAGACACAAAAAAGAATAAGGAGGAAAACAAAAAGTGACCACAAACTCACACCATAGATATAATAATTAACTTACGAATAAACTTCCCTAGAATCTTTTCCTTTTCATATATTTGTGACCATTACGTTCGCCTTAACAGTTTGAGCTACAAGATGATCACTGCTCTTTTACCATTAAAACTAATAAGATTTGAGCCCCCATCTTGCCTTTGAGTCTTCTTTCCTTCCTGCCTATGCATCTGCCTCTTCCTGTGATAATTTTAAGAACCAAGAGGTTCACTCGGTCCAAACGGTATTGCTCCGGTCTTGTTGCTGGATACAGAGCTGTTGGGATGTGTTGTTGCTGCCTGTGGTCCCGCCGATTTCAGAAAGTGCCCTCTATCCTCCCTGCTTGAACTAGAGCTTAGATATGCTCTTTGAGGCTCGAGGATTCCACAACACACCTCCGGGAAACCAGTTACTCCACACCAAAATGGAGTGCCATCAGTGACACAGCGCTCCCAGATCTCACACACACATATTCATACACACACACAGAGACATAGACACAGGCAGACAGACAGACACACACATAGCCACATACCCAGACATAGCCACACACACACATAGACACACACAGACATAGCCACAGACACACACACAGACATAGCCACATACACAGACACAGACACACACAAGCACACACCGTCACTCCCCCCGGAGTTCTGATACAGCTACAGGTTCTATCCAGATCTGTTTTCCCCCAAACAAGGCAGACCCAAGTCTGGGTCAGAAGTTCAGACTCCTCCTCCCTTGTAGTGAGTTCTCATGGCCAGGGTAGGGTGGGCATGGGTCAGAATTCCAGGATCCTTTTTTACTAGCTGGCCTCAGTCAGGTCTACATCAGTCCATCAGAGATGTTCTCATAATATCGAACTTCAAAGAATAACAGCCAAGAACTCAATCTCCCTCCTCTTTGGCAGTTCTAGCAACGTGTCCACTGCCTTCTGCTGGAATGTACTAAAACATATGGAGAGGGACCACCTTTGTCAAGCCAAAAAAAAAAAACTTCTGCTAACTCCTTCTCACAAAACATAAATGAAAAGGACTACCGAAATGATTCTTCCTAAGGTGACCGACCAGTTGTCACAGCTGCTCAAAAATAGAGGTGGCTGGCAACTTTTGAATGTCATCTTAAAAGCATTTTAAAATGGTGTAGATTTAAACTATTTTTAAAAAATGATAAAAGGACTTTCTACCTTACCCTTTCTACCACTCCCAAATCCTGATTATTGGTAATAAAAATGTTTCAATAATAAATTATTTCCAAGGCAGCCGCTTAAAGGAAATACTACCAGGACTAATCCTGGACAGCTCTGAGAATTTGGATTTCTTACCTCACGTTATTCTATTCCCCTTCTCCTTTTCAGGGCCCTGTCCACCCCCGGGTACAGGGAGATTAGACTGTCCCTCCCAAATCTGTTCTCGAAGAAAAATATTTGACGAAACCAACTTATTTTGATTTCAACTATGAACTATTTTGGTTTCAACTATTTTATTTCAACTATGAACAAGATTTTAGGAATTTCAGTAATGCCTCCCAGCAGGAGTATTTGTATTTTAAAAAAGAACTTGAGGCCAGCCCGGTGGCATCGTGGTTAAGTGTGTGCACTCCGCTTCAGCAGCCCGAGGGTTCGCGGGTTCGGATCCCCTGCGCGCACTGTTGCACTGCTTGTCAAGCCATGCTGTGGCGGCGCCCCATATAAAGTAGTGGAAGATGGACATGGATGTTAGCCTAGGGCCAATCTTCCTTGGCAAAAAAGAGGAGGATTGGCATCGGATGTTAGCTCAGGGCCGATCTTCCTCACACACACAAAAAAGAGAATTTGAGAGAGAGAGTGAGAGAGAAAGAGAGAGAGAGAAATGGCTAGAACTGAGAATGAATCTCTAATGATGGCGTTCATCATCTGTGGGGTAAAAGAACCTTTGACATCCTTCCAATCACACCTCATGGTTGGATGCCTGGCTGCTCAGCTCTGCTGGAGGCCAGTCCCAAATATTTCCAGCCTGATGGAAAATTAAAATAGAAGGAGTTTCACATAGGCACACTAAGGCGTACTGATTAAGACTGACACAATGTTGATAATAGTTGATGCTGGATGGTGGGTACATGGAAGTTCATTTTACTATTGTCTCTACTTTTGTGGATACTTAGAAATTTCCATAATAGAGAGTTTAAAAACGCTCTTTAAGCGAAAATTTGGGTGGTAATTATGTTGGACTTTTGACTGTACATAGATGGGAAGAGTAAATAAAAAAAAACTTGTTGATTTTGAAATATATGATTTTATTTACTCAGTTCATAACTGACAGGTTCATTTTGAACACCCAGAATTAAGTTAAATCATTGCACAAAAATATGCCACAAATCCAGTTGCTAGTAAAATAATATTTTAAAATCTAGGAAGTAAACTATCATTATGCAAAAAGGGAGGGATCTTTGTACACAGTCCAGGCCCTCCAAAGAGGTTACCAGACTTTTTGTGTATGCAAACTAACCACAGTCCCAGGCTGACTCCAGCTCTCACCAGAATCATTCATGAAACCTGTACTTGCAGAAATGCAGGGTCTCCTGCAATAGTCATACATGCTTTAGAGACTCATGAAGTTAATTACTGTTTCATAATCTGAGAACCTGTCCCTCAATGATATAAAATATGTTAATCAGAAACTAGTTTAATAGTGACAGTATGGCTTATCTCTGGGATGACTTCCATGTAAATATACAAAGTAAAACTTGGTCATCCAGAAATCTCGGGAAATGAGTCATTTTCACTATCTTCATGTTACTGATATCCTTTAGGCAATAAAACTTGAACCATTATGTATAGGAATTCCTTGAAAAAGTGGCGAACCTCTTCATCATGTTTTAGTTGATCATGGTCTGTCCTTGTCTTGGTGACTTAGGGACATGATGTGGAACACAGTTACTGTATTTCTCCATGTCAGGGAAGCTGTGGACAGGCTGTCTTCTCCTACACTAAATGGTCTTACATTTACGCCTTTGTAAAGCTCTTCTTCCTTCCATTCAGGTATCAGCTACCTCTGCTACCCACTCCAGGGTGCAGTTTTCCAGCATTTTCCGTCTGGCTCTGCCTTTTGATTTGTAGTCTCTTGACTTCTATGGCCTGGAAAGAAGACCCCTGGCCCTTTTAGAATTGTGTAGAAAGTCAGAGTAAATAGAACCTAAAAGCCTCTGAATGAGAGGCTCAACTAACAAGACAAGTACTGGGTTTAGCACGGAACTTTTATGAAACCGTGTCTGGTGGGTCAGAGGTCAGTGTTCTGAATGGATAAGGTCTGACCATCAAAATAACTTACATGATTTTGGTAAGTATAACATTTCTGGGTTATATTTTGAGCTCTATGTTGCATTTTTTTTCATTTATCAACATTTTAGTGTTTTCCACAGCAGACTTCATCACAGTAGACAATGCCCAGATTCAAAGACATCAACTTATTGAAGCGAGTTAACATCCACAGATCTAAATTACATCTGATTAATTACTTTTAAATTGAAAGGTATGTGTGTGTGTGTTCTAAGTGGTCAAGAGGTGACTGGACAGCACACAGGTGGTGAGAGGCAGGGTACACAGTATTGAGAGCCAGATCCCCTCCACAGTAAAATGGGCCAAGCATATGGTTGTCGGGTGTTACATGAGCTGGCGTTGGTAGAGCATTTGGTAAGCGTTGACTCTTAATTTTAGGCAGAGAGAAGAATGAGACGGGACTGACGGCCAGTTCTGGATCAGAACAAGAGTAAATTCCTCCCCCACTTTCACCCCCTAAATAAAGAGAGAAAAAGGAGATAGTAAAAATGGAGAAGAAGGAAAGAAGCCATGGAGGTGCTTTGTGACTATTTGTGTCTATTTGTAAAATGACCATTACCTAAAACAGAACTGTAATGCAGATACTGATGGCAACTCAATGATCTGCCAATATCTGGCAAATAAAAATGTAGAAAAGATAAAGGGAGACTGAGAGGGTAGCGAAAACAGGCCTGGGAATAGAACCGACAAGGAAAGTTCTCCAGAGGTGAACTCGCAGCGAGAACTCCTTGCCCCTTCTGGGATACTTTCCTAGTATGTGTAGGGAAGTCCTAGCAAGAAGGAGTCGGAAATGAAAGTAATCGCGGTCAGGCCAGGAACAAGGACTAGCGAGCAGTGAGCTTGGCAGACTTTTTCTTTAATTTTATGATCTCATGAAATGCAAACTCATCTGCAAGGAAGTGCAGTCTTGAGTTGTTAATTAAACACCGATTCAGTAAATGAAAGGACAAAGCCTGAAGACGTGGCGTAATTGATTTCGTGGTGCAGATTTCCCCCTCGTCTGTTAGGTGAGTCATTTCCAAAGACAGACAGTAAAACCCTTGAGCTGTGGCTGGAAATGAAGAAGGAAGATTAGCTTAGGTGCTCACTCCTTTTTATTCATCAAGACCTGGGACGCTGGACATAGATAGAATTTTCAAAGCTTTCAGTGAAAGCCAGACAATAGTCAAGAAAAGTCAAGCAATACGATCCTTCTCTTCCAAACAGGAGTGGAGAGGCCCTCTTCCTGCTGCTCAGCTTCCGGGCTGTCAAAACATGAAAAAACAAGATGGTTGGTGACTTTCGTTGTAAACATTCAGCTCCAAACAAATATCTCAATTCGTTAAGCAGTCAGATGAGGAGGATGATCCATTTTGACTCATGCTGCCGAGGTGGCGGAAGTCCCACTGAAAACAGCAGGAGGAATTAGATGAGACTAAATTAACTTAGGTGTCTGTGGAAATGGGTGGGAAGAGGCAGTGATTCATGGCCAGGACAAAGATAGGCTGGTTCTTGTCCTTATAAACTCCAAGTCCAGAGTCCATTTTCTGAAGTCATTATAAAAGGGGAAATTCATTTTAGTAAATAGAAAGTAAAGGGCATCAGAGCTACACAGGGGAGACGGTCAGCAGGGTTAGAGGTCAGCGCCCAGGAGTGAGGAGGCATTTGCCAATCTGACCTGGTGGGCTCTGATGCCCAGAGACTTAACTTGATCCCACAGACAAAGAGGGAGCACAGGCAGAGGAAAAAGAAAAAGGGTATCAAACCAAGGAGGATGTTGAGCCTTATTACATTTTTTAAAGTTAGTTCAAATACTAAGGTTTTATTATTTTTTTCCTCCAGAAAAAAGGGATAAAAGTGGTCTATTTTCTTATGGCTTTACTCCTGTAATGTGGTTTCCAGATCTGATTCTGTAGAGTGTTTTATATAACCCATCACTGATAAAAATTGACGTGCTGAAACTTCTAAGGTTGGACTTGATCCACGGTGAAGGTGTGTGGACACCGTAAAGAGTGCCTGTCCTGGCTGTTTGCTGGGAGGTGTGTGTGATCACCCGCCTTCTCTCCAGTAGGAAGAGGGAACCTCCTGGTCCCCCGACTCCCACCCTGAAAACTGTCCTAGCAGCCTGGCCTTAGGGAAGCCCTGAGCCTGACTAGTCGAGTTTTCCCTCACGCTGTTCCTCAACGCTGGAGGAATAGCTGTCATAGCCCCAGCATCACCCCACTGACAATCCAAGGGGACAATGACTACATGGAGTATCGTCAAAAGGACTCCGAGTTAGAAGACCAAGGAGATAGGCCCAGCTTTGCACCTGATGCCTGATGTGTCATGGGTGGGTCATCTTCCCCAAGGCCTGACTGTATGACGAGGGAGTGAGGGTAATTTCCAGAGTCCCTCCTACCTCTGAAATTCTATTAGTCTCTGAAGTGCTATCATCGATGGTAACAAATGTCTGATAAGCTGCCACACCCTATGGATGTGCCCGGAAGAACTTAGAACCAAGAAGACATCACCTTCCTTATGACAGGAGCTAGGGCTGCCAATCCCCTTCTTGGCCACACATGTCCAAGTGACAGAGGACACCAATGAGTGTGACAGAGTCAGCAGAGGTTCTCAGGGAAGAAAGAATCTTCTGCTCACGGCGTTTCCGGCCTGCTCTCCTGTGTTCCCCAAATCCCTCCCTCCACACTCTCCGGCATCCTTTTGAATAATCATGCTGAACTGGTGACCTCAAACTCCAAGTCCGATGTAGCGTTAGGTCATAGAAACCCCTTCTTCTGTCCTGCTCTCCATGCCAGAAGCATCAGATTGGAACTGACTTGAGGGGACAGAGCAGTAGAACTTCCAGCAGAACTATTTCAAAAGCCCTTGCAGAGAATTCACTCCATTTTCAGACCTCTATGAAAAAAGTTCTCGATTTGTCCCTCATTAATGTTTATCAGACCTCACTGTTGAGACTTGGCCAGAGGATTAGGGCACATTTTAAATATCTTTTTTATTTAAAAAATTGATAATATATGTACCTGGTGCAAAACTCAAAAGAGATATTAAAGGTAAAATAAGTCTTCCTCCTACGTCATTCCTTAGCCTCCCATCTCTTCCCTAGAGGGATTCACTTTTTTCAGATTCTTATGTATCTGTTCAAAGATATTCAAAGCATATATAAGACTTTGCATACATATTCCTATTTTTTGTTTTCACAAATGTGTAGCACCGTGCTTGCTTTTTTCTCTTAAAACCATTTTTGGAGCTCTTCCATTTTAGTACATGTAGAGCCAACCCATTCTTTTTTAATAGCTGCACAGTATTCCATTGTATAGATGACCATAAATTGTTTAATCACTTTTCTATTAATGGAAATTGAGACATTTTCTAAAATGCAATGAATATCGTTGTACATAGAACATTGTCTTCTTGGGCATTATCGTGTTTTGCCTTGTGTTCTTGGTTTTATTTTCATGTGTAAATGTCTGTCTTTTTAATTAGATTGTAAATGCCTAGAGAACAGGAGCAGACATTGTGCTGTTCTGTGACTTCAAAAACACAAAATGTAGCATCATGCACATTGTTTGGGTTTCATAAATACTGGGTGAATGAGTTAAAGCCCCTCAATTGTGCCAATGATACTTTAGAGATAAGCAAACGGTCATTCAAAGGTTAAATGACTTACTTAAAATCACAGAGAACCAGTCAGTCATAGGAAACATCAGCAAAACAAAATTGACAAAAATAAAAGCAGGTATTTAGAATATGTTCCAAGAGTAGAATATTTTTCCAAATTTACATACACACTTAGAAGAGATAACTCCATTGGCTAGCTCTGCAAGATGAGTAAATAACTCTTCTGGAAAAATGGGTCATCTTGGGAGGCAGGCAGACATCTTCGGTTGTTGGAATTCCACTTGGTAAGTGTTGACTCCAGTTCATCAAACGGTGTCCCAGTGACCTGGAAAAGCTAAGCATCATCCACAATGTCTGACTGGTCAGTAGGGAGACATTTCCTCACATAAGAAAATCTAGTTCAGCCCAGAGGAAGAAGAAATGAGAAGGAAGAGAAGAAGAAGGAGAAAAAATCAGGAGGAGGAAAAATGTTCTCTGATCATATAACAGCTCTGGAATAAATCAGGAAAAGGAGGGAATGAGTAGATGACTTTAATTGTGCCACATCTGCTGTCATCAGTGATACATGAAGAGAATGCCCCTTTGTTAGCAAACAAGGAGGGCGTTGTTATCATGATGTTTAATGAACATTCATTATAACCTGGTACCGTGAAATGTGTGGTCTGATTGGTTGATCTCAAAACAATTATGTCGACATCTCATAGCTTAAAGATTATACAGCTTTGTAGTTTCACAACTTATTACCCCCTAAAAACAAAAATAGTTTTCCGTACAAATATGTGTTGTGTTAATCTTTATGAAACTTTTCCAGGATTTCCAAGATCGCTACCTACCTAGAGTAACTTTAGTATTGACACCAATGTTTTTGAGGTAGTAAGTTTCCTTTGCCCTCAAATTGGGAAGAGTGTTGCATTGCTCATTTTCTTTGTTTTTTCTCTCTTTTCTCTTTAGCGATCTTGAAAGAGCAGACCCACTAGGTCTAGGAAGAATATTCCATTCATTCTTATTCCCACCCCCAACCAATAAAAGCCTTGTCATCATTTTTATGGGTTGGAAGACAACAAGCAAACCACACAACACCAGGGAATAGAAAGTGTGGATGCCACACAGCACTGAAATACAAGAATAATTTGAGGAGCGTAATTATCCAAGGTGGCAGTTTGATGAAGGAATGGAAATTGACACTCCTAAGCTTGAGTAAAGTGTCCTGGAATCTGAGTGGTTATAAATGGTCCACATTTCAAGTTCCTGCCACACCCCAAAGTACTGGCAGCTCCCTCATACCAAGGCCCACCTGGGCACCTGCAGCCCTGACCCACAGGGCAGAGAGCCACAGGCCGAGTCATCAATACCTCCCAGAGCTCTGAGCCAAGAGCTACAGGGCAATGCCATCCTCTTTTCCCTTGCCACCCTGACGAAAACATCGTGCTGGGCAGAGTGGCCAGAAGGGATTGTCACCAGCTGATGTTTCACCAAGAACTTTTAACATGAATACAGCTTTCTTAAAATGAGCAACAAGCTTTTACATTCATTGATTTGTAGAAATGGACTTAGAAGTCATCTGGTTTAACTGCTGCATTTCACAGATGTTGAAACAGACCTAGCGTGGTTACACCTCTTGCTAAAGTCACCCAGCTGGCGAAACCAGGAATAAACCCGGGTCTCTTGATGGCCTGTCCCCCAAACCACTCTCCCAGTACAGTGCTCTGTCCGTTTCATGACACCAACACCCCCCATTATTGCTATTGTTCTGGGAGTGTCTTCTTTTGAAATAAAATAATTACTTGATATGATTTTATAAATCCTTATGAGATGCTTGGATGGTTGAAGATAAAACCTAGGATGTCTCAGCATAGAGCATTTTAAATATGATTTTAAAAAACTTAGAGCTCTTTTCGTTTAGGATCTAATCCAGAAACCCACATTTCTGAAGATCCGTGTAGAGATGATACTGTAGTCCTAGTTCAAGGAACCAACCACCTACTCCTAGTTATCATTGATTTATAACAAAACTTTTAAAATTTTTCTTGCAAGTGCAAGCATAGCCAGATTTAACAATATGTTTTGTTGATATTCTTTCTAGCATGGCACCATGGGGGCTAGCACAAAGGTAACAAGTGAACATGGAATTTTCTAGTAGACACCCAAACCCAAATGCAGTCAGAATGGACACAATTCTTACTTAAATAATCTTTTTGACCCAAAGGTATATTATATGCAGAAGATAACCAAAATATCTGTAAAATTAAATGATACAAAATGAAAGCTAGGAATTAGTGTCTCTAATTCAATTTGATCCTTTTTAGCAGATATTAATAGAACTAATTTGTTTAAAGGAGGCTGATAACATCAATCAAATTGTGCATAGCTCTCTCCAGAGGCAAGTACTCTTTGAGATCAGGGGCTCGTCTCATTCATCCCTGAGCCTCACCCGAAGGCTGACCCAATATTTGAAGTATAATAGTCAGGCTTCGTTTGTTGAATGAACAAATGAGTGAATGCATGAGTAAAAATACTGGATTTATCTTTCATTATCATTGGAAAAACCCACAATTTGAGACCAAAAAAACCCCAAAACTCAAGATCTATATGTCACATCAACCTATCTGATGAAAGGATTTAAAAATAAGAAGAACAGTAGGGAGGATTTTCTAAGCATTTTTTCTTGGGGGGAAATGGGTCAAAAGTACACAAGACTATGGGAATTACATTTAGTGAATCCTCAACAAACTCTCTAACTCTACAGCTAATACATAATAATAAGTGAAGGTTCCAGAATATGTGTAAAACTATATCTCTCGTATTTTGTGGACTAAGGCTGCTGTGCTGAAGTGGAGAGAGGAGTTATCAGCCATGGTTTAGGAAGGTTCCAGTCATACTTACTAGTTGGGTGACATTAAGCAAGTTACTAAAGAATAGTTGCTGTTTGGGAGTACTTTCTATGTGCACTGGGTTAAGGTTTCTTTTTTTCCCCTGCATTGTCTAATTTATTTGATCTCTCTGGGCCTCTGTTTCCTTGTATGGGGGTAATAGAACCTACTTCAAAGGGTATTTGTGAGGAGAAAATGAGACAAAAATGAGAAAATGGCTGTGATAGACCATAGTAACTTATACTGTATAAACCAAATGCGAGGGATTATTTTCATAATTATGATTGTAATACAGAAGCACCAAAATCAGTATTTAAGGTACGTTTTTACTTTCTGTTTCTTCTCTGGAACAATGCCATTTAAAATGAATACTATAGAGAAAAAATAGACATGACTCATGAATCATATGTTCTTTGGAACCTTAATCTGTTGCTTTCTTCGTTTATCTCATGAAGGAAATGAACCAAAGAAGAAAAAAGTCGAGGCCAGAGTGAGAGAAGACGAAAAGTGACTCTAAGAAGTGCCCAGCTAATTTCTAGAAAGCTTCTTATCTGCAGATAGTATGGTCAAGTCGTTCAGTGTGTTTGTAAGTGTCTGCACAACTATTGGAGTGTGATTTGTAATTTATTCCCATGTTTCATTTCCCCTGAATTTCTTTTCTCTTAGGAGTCTCCGAGTAAGAAGTAATTTACGAAAGCCTGGAAGCTTCATTCTGGGAGGCAGAAAATGGTCTATTGAAAAACAAGCCAACTTCATTCTAGGCCTTGAAGCTTGAGAGTGTCATTTATGGAGTGACACAGTCATGCTGTAAATGACCAGAGACATTCCAGAGTTCATGTAACAACAACATTTCAAGGGTGGCTGCAGGCACGAGGCACAACACACCCTCAGAGTGTGGTGAACGCCGAGGAACCACTCCCCCTGGAATGTGGCTTCACTCAAAGGCCAGCCTTCCTCTCCATCCCCACCGACCAAGCTTTGGGGGCGGGAACTGGACAGACTGGAGGGACGACTCTATTTTCAGGGAATGACAAATTGATTGTGCTGATTGGGTGAGAGTACTTACCTGCCTCCTGCTCCAAGGACAACCTGCTGGGAGGGTTTGTTTAGGAGTGACTTGTATAAGGAACTGTCACAGAGTAACGAGAACCCAAACAACCTGCCAACAAAGATGACTGCAACCCAGGCTCCATTAGAAAATTGGAGGTGAGGAGCCTTCTCCTCCCCACGTTCCTACAGCCACCAAGTTGCTGGAGAGGACATTCCATTCCACTGAGTGAGAGAAAGAGACAAGATGGCAGCTCTAAATTACATGTGCAGTATCCCAGGAGGCTTGTAAACATTCAAGGAGTTGATCGTTATTTTCATTCCTGACTGGTTTGGTGGTGCCAATAACAACTCCATAAAGTGCTGAAGCCCAGCCGAGTGCTGAAGATAGGCATTTGTGAACATGATCCATGGCGAGTGATGAATATTCACGGCAGAGTGAATCTGAACTGCTCCCCACACAGGTCCACAGGTCGGCTGGTGCGTGAACTCGAAACAGGTCTTAGCATGGAAATCAAGTTTATAGATTTAACCAAAGAAAAGCATTCATGTTTAGTAGCAGGATCAAGAAATGTTGCTACACAGGGGCTGAGGGGGAGGGGGGAAAAAGGAGTTGTTGTTCAATGGATATAGAGTTTGAGCTTTGCAAGATGGAAAAGTTCTAGAGATCCGTTGCACAACAATTGTGCATATAGTTAATACTACTGTACTGTACACTTAAAAATGGTGAAGATGGTAAATTTTGTGTCATGTGTCTTTTTACCATAATTAAAAAAGGAAAGAAATGTTACTACAGAGATTGCCCTAAAACAGCTCAACCAAATATACAGCAGTGCCCCGACTTCTCACATCCTTCCAATCCATCGGGAAGGGTGTTAAGGAGTCAGGTATAACCTCCTCTCAGGCTACACAGAGGTCACTGTGGCCACTCTTCTGTGGCCACTCTCCCAGAACCACGGAGCTCTTGAAGTGAATGTTCTTTTCTTTGTTTAATGATCTCTTCCCCCATCGCCCCAAGATGATCAGGGGTGTAGAAAGATATGCTTTGTTGCTCTGAGGATTGGAGAGTCCAGCCAGGGTGGGTACACTGTCTAGGCCAGGGAGGAAACCTTAATGATCTCTCCTCTCCCCTCTCCCCACCACCCTCCCTGTCTGGCCCCCAACACCTTCTACCCCCACATGCACCATCGAAAGGGACTTTCCCTCTCTAACCACCAGGGTCTCCAGTGGTGAGCAAAGACGATGACAAAAGACATGATGTGGTTTCTGCTCAGTTAGAAGCACAGGAAAAACTTTCAAACACCCCTTAGAAGGGAGAAAAACCCAAGTACGGAAGGAAGTCTGTGCACCTTCAGCACAGGCTTTACCCTGCTATTTTTTTTTTTTTTTTTTAGGCTTTCAAAAATATATGCCTCCCTTTGCAGAAGCCCACCAAGCGCCCAACAGCCCTCAGGAGAACTCACAGAGAGCTGGGATTGAGAGCCCTACTGGCTAATGGTCGTCTCCATTCTCCTACTTTCAAACTCTATTTCTTTGATGTGTACAAGACTTGGACTTGAATTTAAGAGATGCTTCTCTCATTTCTAAGTTATATAGCTAGTTTTAAAAGATTCCTTCCTTCCTTCCTTCTCTTTCTTTCTTATTTTTTTTCAGCCAATCCTCTTAAGAGCATATAATTCTTCAAACTGTAGATGAACAATAATACATTATGTTATTACACTAAAGTTGGAGGGAGGGTTGAGACAGCTGTAACCTATCTAAGATGGGCTGAATGGTTTGCTTCAGATAATGCAATTTTCAGTCTGGAATCCACGTGTAGGTCAAAACGAGCGAAGACAAAAACTACTAATTTGAAGCAATACGACTGTAAATCTTGTAGGGTTTCTGCTGGTTGCAAAAGCTGTGTAACAGGTGGGCATACTGAAAGTCTTCAGATAATTCTTAGAGGAATCGTGCCTTTGGGGATTACATTGCTTGGGAACAAAAAGGTAGAACAGACTGCTCTTTCTCAACTTTCATCTCCGTCTCCAGATATATTGGTTAACTCTATACAGGCAATATTTAAATCGGAGAACATACCTCTTCGACTCAGAAGCAACAAAGTTTTTATGTGCACTTGAAGCAGAAAATATGTCCATTGTCCTTTGTAGAAAACACAGACCCTCCATGCTTTAAAGTGTATGGACTTAAAGCCACTTTATCCAAAATAGTATCTGAATGTTTGCAGTTGCTCAATGCCTTGTAGCTGAGCATCACCATGTCCTTCAGCTGCATTGCCAGGTCTCTGAGGCACGCGCTGACAGGGTGGGGTTAGTTCTGTGCCTGTTTCCTCTTTGGAACACTGTTGACCTGAGGCTGACACAGAACCACTGAAGCCTGACACCCCCCCCTTCTGCTAACACACACGGAAATGCTCGCTCAATCTGGCTCTTTGCAGGGGACGTGGCCATCCCGAGAGTGATGGAAACCTTTCAGTAAAGGGGCAGCCAGAAGGAGCTCGGCTTCAGAGACATGAATGGTTGTGTGGAGTTCAAAGTGGGATGGATTCAGGATAATGGTGAGCCATCGTAGGCCACGGTTCTCCAAGACTCCCTATCTCCTCCTTACTTTTCTGAAATATCTGCAAAACTAGTTAAGAGTCAAGCTCCTGACAAGGCAAAAGAGGGTAATTTAATGCTATAAAACTGCTGTTTTGGCAAGCCTGCCCCAAGTATGAACAATATCAGTGACTCCTGTGGGCCCTGCCGGGCTCGGCGATAGCAGCACTGTCTAATCTGCTAACACAGGAGGCTGGGATTCAGCTTCCCTGTCCAGCAGGAACTTGTCAGGTGGCTTGGGCATCTCTCCTGACCTTCTGTGCTTTGCTATTCCCATTTTTGGATGGAGATACTCAAAGCCCAACCCTACCTACCTCCTTCATGAGAAAACCCAAGGAGGAAAGTATGTTGCCTTAAACCTTCCACCAGCACAAGGCCAGGTACCTCTTGCAGCAAGAGCAAGAGCAGACACCAAGATCTGCATGGGGCTTTGAGCCCCATTGGCTGATCTACAGAACTACAGTCTTACCCCGGTTATTAAAAATGAAACAGGTTCATTAAAATTGGATCTCATTCTTTGATTATACGGCCAGCTGTGTGGATGGGCTAGCTGCTCCATGGGTCACTTGGTTCAAATGTTCACCTGGGCCAGCTTATGCCAGCTCCTAGAACTCTGTCGGGCCACCTGCCTCCCTGGAGTGTGCCAGAGACCAAGGGTGTGCTCAGGGAGGGCCAATGCTGACCAATAAAGCACTCCCACGCAAGTTATCTTGGAATTTGTGACCTCCCATCTCCCACCTCCTTTCTGTTGAAGCAAATAATCAAGTTAGCTGTATGCAGGCAGTTCCGACATAGAAGTATGTTCTACACTTGGAATGAGAAGGGAGCGACCCTGTAGCTTTGGAAATGGCTTGTCCCATTTCTACCAGCCATTCCTCATGACGGTTGACCTGTCTTCTGGTGGGTGCCCGAGCACTTCCATTCCTCATTCCTCTTCCCAGAGGCTCGGAGGGTGGGGTCACACTGGTAGAACTGGTTCACTGCCCAGTGCTCCCAGGGCTTCCTCAAGTATGCAAGAGTGGAGGCAGTGCTGCTATGAATGGCATTTGGTTTGGTAGCCTGGGCCCAGATGTGTTCCTGAGAAGGGTATTCTGTCGGCTCTTGGCACAGAAGACACGGGCGGGAGGGCCACCGTGTCCCTGTGGGAACATACCGCCGGGAATGACAAGGAGCCCTGAGTAGGAAATCACATTCTCATACTCAGAAAAAGGCAGAGGCGGGCCGAGGCTTCAGGCCTCATTAACTTCCTGGCTTCTCCTTCTCTCAAAAGGTTTGCTCATGGTCCCCTGGCCTTCACTCCTTGGCTTGTCTGTGTCCCGTATGTCCCCTGGAGGATGTCACCTGCCTTGTGGTAACAGGTTGGAAAGATGACCAAGTCATGTTTTTTGAGCTCAGGGCGGTAAAATGGCCCACATGTGTCTGTGATGGAGCGCAATCACAATGAAACTGACACTCAAGTAGAAAACGGTGTCCGCCCACGGGAACGGCCCTGCACCAACTGCTGCGATGCAGGTTAAGCGCGGAGCCGTGGCTCAGGTCAGCTCTGGCTTCCACGAGCTTGTGATTCAGTAATAACTGGAAGCACAATTGCTTTTTCACTCACTATTTTTTAACGGTTTATTCATAAAGCAATTTTTCACTTTTCACTTATTTTCAGGCCCTTTCACATCTATCTACTCACAGTTTCTGTCTTGGCTTAACCTTTCTCTCTCTCCCCCACCCTCTCTCTGCTTTATGTTTCTTTATTCCCTTTTTTAAACCCTGAACCGTTAAAACAGCATCGTGGCCTCGATTGCTTTGCTAACCAAAATGTTTCCTTTCAACGTCTTCTTGGGTTCTCTTCATCGGTTCTCATTCTCTTCTTGAGCTGCCGGTATTTTTGTCCTTCTTTCCTTCTTTGTGGCAACAAACTTAAATCTTTCCCAGTCTTCTTACAAGCATGCCTTTGCTTAAAAAAAGAAAAAAGGACAAAGAAGAAAAAACAAAAACCCACTAAACTAAACATCCTAGAATTCATGGTACTTGACTCTAGCAGAGGTTTGATTTAAGCACAACCCATTATTTCCATTAAAAGAATCTTGATTCCTTTCAGATGAGCATATTAATTCCCGGGGAAAGTTCATGGTTCTCACAAATTTGCAGGACCTCTGTGAGCCCAATCTCTTTTGCCAAAAGAAGCCGCAATAGTTGTTTCCATACAAGCCTGCCCCTCATTTCCATTTTCTCTGACATCTGCTCTCTAAATTACAAATATCTGCCTATAGTAACAGTCAGAGTTCCAAGGAAAACAAACCAAAAGGAAATAAGAGACAACGATGGAATCTTAGCATACAAAGAGTTGTAATACTTCCGAAAAAGCAGGAAGACAACCCAGGAAGGCCTCCTTCATTTTATGGATCAGGAAACGGAGGCCCAGGGAAGTTCCAGAACTTTCTTGAGAGCACACAGTTAACTAGGGGCTGAACCAGGACTAGAACTAAGTTCCAAATCCCTGGTTCACTGCTCTTTCCACCAGATCAGGAGCTTATATTCTCAGTTCCCACCTTGGGTGTATTTTCAGACTCTGGCCCGGGGAGGCACAGAAGAAGTTCAGTTACCTCTTAATGCTCCTTAGTTGGTTGGTCTCACAGCAAATCACTATCAGTTTACTTGTACTAAAACAGGGGGCAAGAAAGGGTGACATGCAAGGGGATGAGGCTGTGTCCCACTTGCTTTGCCTGTGTGCATGGGACACAGTACTCAAGGAAAGCCGTGCTGATGGGAAGGGGGAAGGTAGAGATGGTCCCTTCCCTTCCCAAGGAATAACTACACTGAAAGGCTGCTAGCCTGGAGGTTGCTTCGCAGAGTGCCAGGTGCTAGGCCACAGTGGTACCAGGTCTCACTCTTTCCATCCCCTTTCAGAACCCCTGGGAAGAACTCAAATGTGAAATATATTTTCAAATATTTTACAAAATATACAGCACACTTCATTTCATGGTCTCATGGACTCTTCCTTAGAATTAGACAAGCTCTCCAGATCTGTCTTCCATATATGCATAGTTTCCTAGGAGGCCTCAGGAACATTAAGAAAACTTAAGTTCTCTACCAAAGCCTTGTAGCTATCTTGTCCCCAGGTGCTCAATCATTTCTAAGGTTGATAGAAATCTTTGAATTACAGACCTACCAAGGGCTTGCCAGAACATCTTGTACATCCTGTGCTTTCAAACAAGCTGACTCTTCTCTAAACCCTCCCAGGAAGGAGACTCAACTCCCTCCCTCTCGTAGAAAGGAACCCATTGTGTTACAAACCCTAAAGGTAGGTGTTAGTCTTTGTGATTTAAACCAAAGTCCCTTCTGGTATGGTTTAATTTCATTTCCTTTGCTCTGCTCCTCAACCACAATGGAGAACAGCTGGTTGCTATCATCCACAGGTGAATCCTTCAGATACCTAAAATCGTTTTGCCACAATTCCATGAGAACAACCCCCTTTTGTTAACACACTGAAGAATTTCTTACCAAAATTACCCATTGGCACTTATCTGTCACTTCCTCTTTCTTTCTTGATGAGGGTAGAAGAAAACGACAAGGTGACTGCATTCACATGTATGCTAAATAAAAGCTTCTGTCTTAAATTCAGAGAGAAAGAAATGTGTACACGGCCAACTCTGGTCCATTACTTGTCAAAATTGGAAGGAAGAGCAAACTAGGAGAGAATGTGTTAGTTTATAGTATTCTATGAAACTGGGCATGGAGAGTCTTTGCATAAATCAGGTTAAAAATAACTTTTTGGAATCTTGCTGTGTTTTTTGCCTAAAATTACACGATTAAGACAGGATTGAGATTTAAATCACTTCTCACTTATTTAAGGCACAGCTGTCAGCATCACTTTGAGCAAATGGACTTGGGGGTTCTGAGGACTTGAAGCTTGAAAAAGGATGTGATTCTTAGACAGCTTATCCATGGGTCCTGAAACATTTCTTGCAACTGCAGTATACCCGGAAGTGGACTCCAAAGAGGTAGCCAGTGCTCAGACAGATCTGATTTTTTCTGGCCAGAAGTTGATAATGAAGTGGGCAAAGAACTCTATGGTCTCGTAAAGGAAATAGAAGTGTCTTGTGGATTGGTTCAATGATCACATTCTATGTACCTTCTCTCCTAATCATTAATTTTTTTAGCTGCCACCCCCTGTGGTACAGCCCTCCTTTCTAGACCAGATTATCCTAGAGGCCTGGTTTTACATTAGAAATCCTCCACCATGTGCCTCTAATTACTTTCATTTCTCTGCTCTGGCCTTTTCCCATTATCTCCTTTTAAAGAAGGCTTCACACACACACACACACACACACACACACACACACACGAAGGGATAAACTCACTTATACTAACTTATAGGTACTAAATTGGTTTCCTGTCCCCTAAGGGAAAAAAAAATCCAGAAACGTGCCCATAAACTCCCGTAGAACCCTATATTCTGTTCATTCCCTTAAGGTGTGGAATTGAATGCGTCCTTTGTGAACAGAGCTTTTATTTTAAGGAAAGACTCAGAAAAAGATGACTTCTTCACTCTTGCCTTGCCCTACAAACAGCTGCATGAAGCCTGGATCCAACAGTGTGGATGTTGGCCCGGTAGACTTGAGCTCCGAGTGAAGATTATCTTTTGATGTAATGTTTCATTAAACAGCTAAGTCCACAATTGTTCCCAAGACATATAACTCTCAAGAAAAAAAGATATGCTTTGCCGAGTAAAGAACTATGATTTATGGTAGTAACTGTTACACTCTGGATCTTATTGGGCTTTGTTTTGAAAAATTATTACCACAATGGTTCTGTAGAATTTAGTAGTGCAACCAGCACCATTTGGCACGTTTATGACAATAGGGTTCTGGTTTTCTTAACTCCACAGTTACATGTTGGCAACATTTCAAATTCTTGGCACAGATGTTTAAGTGAATGTAAAGGAGAAACATTATAAAGAAAATCAGGCAGTTTTGAGTATCCAAATGTAAGAAGGAGCATTATTTTCTTAACATGCAGTTAGCATGGGCATGGAATCATGAGCTTGGTGATGGATGACATGGCAAGCATGAAAACCATTTGCAAAGGGCTTTTAGATTTTTTTCATTGAGGGCACTAACACTTTTCTAGAAGCATCTCCTACTCACGTCTACCAAATGAGACTCAAATTTATTTGTGCCTGGAGACAGGATTCTGCTCGAGCATCAAATGGGCAAGAAAGTGGACCCATTTGCATCACATGACCATCAGCACTGCATGGTGAGACCACCCTGATCCCTGGGTTTCACACTAACAATACTCAGATTCTGGTAAAACAGACGCTTTCTTGAAATTTGTTTTAAATGAACAAGTGGCAAATCTACTTTCCAAGTTAAGATGTGAAGGAAAAGAAAGTACCATGGGATGTAGGGCAGGAAGACTATGCAGACTTATTCCCTGCAGTGCACTCAGTGCTAGCTACTGAAGCAAAAATGCTGTCACCAATGGGCAGTGTTCTTGACTCAGCTTCCCAGGGCTTCCCCAGGGAGCCTGACCCATGAGCAGGCTCAGTCTGCACACACATGCTGGCACACAATGTCCCATAGGAAGGCATTTCTGGAATTGATCCAAGTCTTCCTAACCTTCCCGCCACCCCACGCCCACCAACAAAGTAAAACAAACAAAAAAGTCCAACAAAAGCAAATAAATCTTCCCCATCTTACCGGCTAATGCCTGAAATACTTTCCTTAGAAAACACTTTCATAGCCCATAACTAAAGAAAAATTTTACACTTGAGTTATGACAGAGACCACTCACAAAGGTAGTCCCCAATGGAGGCAGATTAGGCAGGGCGATTAGGAAATCATTCCGGGGGCGGGGTGGGGGGTGGAGGGGTGGGGAGAGGCAACAGGGAATGGGGGACAGGAACAGGAGAGAGGCAAATTGTATCATGTTCAAATTTTGTTCTGGGGCCACCCGTACAGTGTGGTTAAGATGTCGCTCACTGGCCCTTCACTCAAGACGATAGACAAGCATTGGTAAAGCATGAACATTATTTAATTTACATTTTGACAATTTGCACATAAATAACAATGTAAACCAGTACGTAAACATAAGATAGTTTGTTGTTCTAGCAAAGTAAAAAGCCAGTAACTTTGGTCAGTTTTAACTTTGAGTAGAGGAAAAAAAAATAAAACCACTGTTGATTGTGGGCTCAACATTCACATGTAAGAGGCCTAAGAGGGAAAGTCAGATGATAGAGGCCAGTCTCAAGCCACCGTGCAGGTCTTGGTAAGAATTCCCACGTATAAGGAAGCCCAAAAGGGAGAAAAGAGAACATGTGAGTGGCTGGGAATAGAAATGAGTTGGTGTCTATGTCAGCGTGTGATGCTTTGGTTTACCTACAATTAAGGACTGCGTTTGTCAAACGGTGATACATAAAAAATTATCAGTTTTGCAACTTATAGGAACAGATTGGTAAGGCTCTTAGGTTTCCCTGGATTATCCTAAACGTGTTGGTCTTTTCCGCCAGTTGGCATTAGTTGCCGTGAACAAAATGCTGAATCTATAAACCGGATTGATTAGGGATATGTCAGTGACTTATGAAGGAGGGAGAGGAACAGAGAGAAGTTAGTGGTTAAGGGAGTAATAATGGGATTTTTATTTCTGTGACTTGGGTGGGACACATAATGATAATGTGGCAAAACAAAAATAAAGCCATCTTAGATTGTCTTTAACAGTAAAAAACGGTGTCTCTCTCTAACCTTGGTTGTTATGCGGTCTCCACTTTTGCACCAAGGTTTTGGGGTCTCTTAGAATAGCAAGGGGGTGCCCAAACTCCCCAATGTAATTGCGAGGTCATCGAGTGTTAAGCAAGGTCTCAGAAAGAGTTTGATTTTTTTTTTTTTTGCCCTTAGAAAAAGTAGGTTCTTTTACATGGTTTGGCTCACAATTTAAGTGGTTATAAATATATTATATATACACATTGTATAGTGGTATAAATAGATTTATAAATATACATCATTCTTTGCTACACCTTGAATGCTGACAGGTAATCTTTGGGCTTAGCAGAGTGAAAGAGAGAATAAGACCCATTCTGTCTTTCTGGAGCACACCTAGTTTCTCCTCTAGTAGCAAATCATTCGATAAGACATCATTTCTTGCACTCCTGGACACACTCAATGAGGTAATTGTTGTTGAACAACTTTGCAATGCCCTCTCATCTTCAATTAAATTAACCACAAAATGCAAAAACACAAATACTGAGGAAAATCTGAGTTTTACAGAAAAAAATACAATTGATGTGTCGGGGATAGGAATGTTCATTACCCGCTTTGACCCTAAGACAACGAGAATACCCGTTTTTCGTTTTTTGGTCGTTTTTAAAGTGTGGCCTGGGCCTATCTACCTCAAATCCTTCCTGGTAGAGCACCATGTTTGTGCAATTTTGACATAACAAAAAAAAACCAACAACAAAAACAACACCCAGACTCAAGCCCCCAAACCTCACACATACAAAAACACCTGTGCTTTGGGAACACTTCTCAGTGGTTTTCAACATGGCATTTTTGTCTTCTTCACATTTTCAGATAATACATTGGGATATAAAAGTCAGGCGACCACCCTGGATAGTCATATGACTTCGGGGGTGGGGTGGCCTTGCTTTTTGGAGAGGGAGACAGGTTGGCAAAGCCTTCTTGTCACCTTTCTGGTAAATCTGTGGCTAGGGGAAAAAAAAAAATCCAAACTATCTACAGAAACATACAAGATTCCCTTTCTTGTTTCTTCTACTGAAGTTATTATTGGGTAATTCTGCACACATACCCCCCAAGTTATACAATGCTGTTCATATGACACAATCCTAAGAATTAACACATCAACTGTCTAACTGTGGGAATACCAACACCTCATTTTCAAAGCATTATAGATGGAGGTGAACTGAAGTAATGTATTTGTTTACTAAGTCTTAGGTACTTAAACAGATGTGCAGAAATTATCTACAAAGATGGCCACAAGAAAAAAATATAACGTTTATACTCAAATTACAAGGAACTTTTCCAGTCATTGTAAACTTTTTTAATTATTGCTTTTTGAATGATAAATTGTTTAATAAATTATGAAGGATTATCATTGAAAAAATAATTATGGCTAGGCAATAGTCTTAGCAATGGGAAGGCTATGCAAACATATCCACACAAATATTCAAAATACACAGGTTCAAATATATAGATGGGGGTGTAAATAAGTATATATAATATGTATAGATATTGTCTTTGCCTCATTTATGCCCTGAGATTTCCGTAATTTTGGAGTTCCTTCTTTAATTCCAGAGAGGTGAGGGGCCACCATCTGCCGTCAGGAGAGCTTTGCAGAACTGGAATTATGTACAAGCGTTTGCTATAGGCACCCTGACTCGCCAAGTCATAAGTTAAGAAACAAAACAAAACACTTTTTATTTTCTGAAAATCTTAAGGATCCATTGGTTCGACTGTTTCTTGTTTGACCTTTACAGGTCCCAGAGGTAGTGGGTTGCTGTGAGGCAACTTCATGAGGGATGGGTCTGATGACTCATAAAGGCCACACCCTGAGAGGAGTCCATTTCCCATGTTTCTTTGCAAAGATACTTTCAGGCCAGTTTCTTCTTTCTCTTTTCTGACCACGGCCAGAATCTCTTTCTCCACCACAGAGGTCACATCGATGTTGTTCTCCATGTCCTCGAGCCGGTCGGCATTGTCGCTGATGTCAAACTTCTCGATCTCTTCGTTGATCCGGGTCAGGTCCTCCAAAGGCAGCCCCGTGGCTGGGGCCGCAGGACAGTTCCCCTTCAGGTGGACTTTGAGGCTGCAGAGATGGATGTAGCTCTTGTGGCAATGGGCACACTTGTGGGGCCGCTCCCGGGTGTGTAGGCGCTTGTGGAGTTTCAGGTGCACAAACTGGGTGAACTTGGCAGGGCACACCTTGCACTGGTAAGGTTTCTCTCCAGAGTGGAGCCGCAGGTGGGTCTTGAGATTGCTGGTGCTGCTGAATCGCTTGTGGCAAACCTACAATGCGGGGAAAGAGGGCAGGGAAGGGAGACGCGAAGACCAGAAGATTAAGAGTTGCTGATGGGAGGGGTAAGATTACAAGCCAACGCCCAGCAACCCGGGAGTCGAGAAGCCTCCCTGTGGCACCTATGGTGTGGCATTAAGCAAACAAGACGATGTGGGCACACCAAGCACGAGGTGGTGTTTATTTCCCCTACCATTTTCCACCCACTGGAAGCTGGCTGTGTCATCATCTCAGCTCATCAGCAGGGACAGGGCTATCAGCCTGTGGCAAGGCAGAATCCTTGCGTTGGTTTAAACTACAAGCTATATGACATGGGAGAGCACCTCTACAGACATTTTCTACAGAGGCCAAGAGTTCTACCCAGAAAACATGGCCCACCTGGCATTCGTGTGGCTTTTCTCCCGTGTGTACCAGGTAGTGTTTCTGCAGGTGGGCGAGCTGAGTAAAGCCCTTGTTGCAAGTCTGACATTTGAAAGGCCGTTCTCCACTGTGCACTCTGAGGTGGACCTGGAAAGAAGCCACACGCGTTAGCTCTGCTCTCAGTCCCCTAGAAGACTGAATGTCTCTGCTCAAGGACTCAGGCATTTATGATGCAAACATCTTAAGAAAAGCATCAAGATAAGGTCTTAAATAGAACAAATAAAGCCTGATGTTTTTGGAACACTTTGTTTAGTTTGAGCTGAAGGAACAAAAGTCACAGAGCAGGGACTTTAAATTGATCTTCTAGCCCCATGTTTTAATTACTCAGAAGAAACCCAGGAGAGGGGAACTCGTCCCAAGCCACATAGCCAGAAGTGGCGGAAGCAAAGTAAAACCCACACTGACTATTCCCAGCCCAGGTCTCATGCTGTTGACAAGGCAATTTACAGCCTGTGGAAAGCAAGCACAATACAACACATGCACAGAGACTGGCAGACAATTGCACTGCTTTATTTCGAGGCCTACCTTCAGATTCGAGAGCTGGCCGAAAGTCTTGGCGCAAACGTTGCATTCATACTTAATCTTGCCATTCTGCTTCTTCAAGGGGTAGGGAAGTGTCTTGTAGCCAGTCATGTTTCTCTTGTTCTTAATGAGATTCATGGCTTCATCACTGCTGGGGGCTGCCATCGCTGCTGAGGTAGCTTTGGGCTGCACCACGTGCTCTGACGTGGCAGCTGTGCCAGCAGTCGGGGACCCACTGGTGGGGCTGCACGTCTTGTCCTTCATGCTGGCGGCGGCCCCGGTGAGGGAGAAGGCACTGTGGGGCGCCGGGACAAGCACCTCTCTGGGATGTTCGGGCTGAAGCAACCTCCGGGCTCCTTCGGAGGGCAGTGAGCTCGGGAGAGTGGCCGGGTTGAGCATGGGGTGAGGCAGGCTGCCTCCCCCAAGGAGGTTACTGTAGACAGGGTACAGCCTTGGGAAGAGGCCAAAGTTGTTGATTCCGTTGATGTTGCCCACGGTGCTCAGGCCATTGCAGTTCATGCCATAGGGGGGTAAGAGGAACTTGGGGTAGTGAGCGTTATAGGAGGGGATGAAGGCTGATGGGAGGTGCGGGGGCGGCGCGTAGCCGGGGTAAGAGCCCAGACCTTCAGTGCCATAGGGAGTGTTCAAGTAGGTGTAAGAGTCCCGGTGCTCTTGAAAGCCAGGAGCCAGGGGCGACATCGTGTTCCCCGGGCTGCTGTGAGGGCTGGAGCTTTTGAGGCTCTGGTCGGGGCTGCTTCTTGCTGAGGGACTGGGCGTTGTGGAGGATGGAATGGGCGAGTGAGTGATGTAAGTCGGCCTCTCCATCCCATAGGCCAGGGAAGCTTTCAGAAAGTCTTCCGGTAGAGGGGCCCGGATCGGGTAGACCACCCGAGGGTAGAAGGGCATTTCGGGGCTCCCATTTTTTCTGAAGTCATCCATGTCCTTTTCTGAAGTGAGGGGTGAAATGTTGGAACGGTAGAAGTCCTTTCCTTTGGAAGGGTTGGAGTCCAATTTTAGGATCTCTTTCACGCTGTACTCTCTCTTTGGGACACTCTTTGGGCAAAGTTCATTTTTCTCAGTGCTCTGCTGCTTTGGATGGCTCTGTGTTTGTGCTGAAATAAAGAAGGGCGGTTACTCAGAGGGATATAGAGAACTGAAGTGAAATTGCCGAAGTTGCTCCCTCTTTGAGAAAACCTGAGCCCCAGCTGGCCACAGCGAGAGACACCTGGCTTCTCAACAGCCTCTCTTTCTAGAGGGCTCGGGGCCACTCACTCAAAAACACTGCTCCATTTGCTTCTCAGCAAGACGGGGACAATGGCAGCGTCGATCAAACAAATAGCAACGTTTGGACTCTTTTGTTTCCACTGGTAAAAACCTTATGCTAGAAAAGTGCTGTTCAAGCTAGAACAGGAGTGCTTCCATTAAATTGGGGCGGAAAAATAGTGGGGTGGGGGTTCATAAAAGTCATGCTGATGTTCACAGTTTACCTAAAGGAAATTAGCACACTGTGCAAGCTAGATGTGAAAGATTAAGACTCATTTCAAGTAATAAGCAGTCATCAATTTTGGCCTCGATTCTTGTTTAATACGAATTTGATAAAACCCTACTCATACTGCCTGTGCCAAACAGGCAGATTAACAACGTGGATGCCACCCCTTCCCCCCGATTTGGTGACAACACAAGAATTTCTCCAAGCCTTTGTCTGGTCTAACCAGGCTCCCAGCAATGCTGTCCCCTGGAATCACAAGGTGTGACACAGTCATCTCTGCCAAACCACAACAGGCCCTTCCCAAGCCAGTTCAATTACTTAGAGCACCAAAGAAAACAGCCCACGAAGATGAAAGCATTTAGTCCAAAAGACGGCATATATTATTACTCGGTAAATATACTATTTAGGAAAAGCAGCAAAGAGGACAGCTCCAGGCTCTCCAGGCCATCGCCAGCCCTGCCTCTCCAAATACAGAGAACAAAAGATGCCTTCAGGAAAACACCGGTCAGAGCAGGGAAAGCCCAAAAATCCCGGCTCAGCCTTCCCTGGCAATCAAAAGCAAAACACACTGCTTGGACGGAGCCCTGGTTACTGGAGGGCAATCACTCCAACCGCAGCACCTGCCCGAGGAGGAGGAGCAGGTTGAAGACATCCCGGTCGGTGTGCGTAGACACCACGAGAGGCAGGAGAGCTCTCGGTCTCAGCATTAGAAGAGGACCAGCTCGGGGGATCATGCTGAAGCCTCTGTAAAAGTATCATCTGTCATCTTAAAAAAATGTACCTGCATGATTTAACTGAGAAAGAACTCCAGGCTTGATATCTGATAGGTCTAGAAAGGAACCCTGTGGAACTCCAAATTCTGAACTCTTCAAACCTATTCTCTAGGCTGACACAGGCTTGAGGGATTTGATTCCAGTTGGAGAGCCCCTCAGAGAATGTTATCTCCTGCTGGCCGTTATCAGTTACTCCCGGGTGAGCCAGCAGCCCCAGAATAAACACGGCCAAGACACTATCAGGGAAGATGCTGATGGGGGCAGTGATGGAAGGCTTGTTGAGGGAGAGAGATTTCTGAAGCCATTAAACCAAAATAAATATCCCCTTATCAGGCCAATATCAGTCTTTCAGTGAGGCCCAGCAGGCAGGAAGTTCAAATTGTCACTTTTGTTTTTTAAAGCTGAAATGGTAAAGAGAGAGACAGCTAAGTTGGAAAACTGATAGGCAAGGCATCTCACAGCCAGAGGAAGGAATTTTACGGAGGTGAAAAAGAATGATTTGGAGGCATCCACAGAGGCCCACATTAAAAAAAAAAAAATCAGATGTCTCTCTAATAAAATGAAAATACACAAACGTCACCGTCATAACTTTCTGCCATTTTTATGTGGCAAATTACACTGAAGTCTCATAATTTTTCCTGCGGCTTCAACACTCCCTTGGTTCTAAAATTCACCAAATTAAAGCCATAAGCAAAAAGTTTTAAGTCCATCCACAGCACTGTCCCTCCTAGTTCTTTGGGTGTCCTTACTAAGCACCTCAATAATTCGAGTATTAAACTGAAACAAAGTTAATGATTGGGCCAACAAAGGAGAAAGTCAGAATTTATAATTTTCTACACAAAGTACTTATTTAGCACAGTGCCCGACATATCATAAATCCACAATAAATGTTTGCTATCTCTTATGCCTTCATAAAAATAAATTTATATCTTGTTCCAAGACAACATCCGGGAGAAACGTTAGCCCCACTAAGATGTTCTAAGGTGGAAATCATGGAGTCTATCTGAAGGTACATTTTAAAAAACCATCCTTCAGCAGCTGAGTAATCAGTGGAGCTGGTGTCATTTCTGACTCTCCCACTCAGCTGCAGCTTGAGTTAACATGAAAAAGAAAATCAAGATCTGTTTTTGTTCTTAAATCTTAAATGGCTGTAGGCGGACGGAGTCATTTCAAGAGTGAACTGCTTCTGAAGGCTCTGAATGGCTTAATTATGCCGACTCACATTTTCGATCTATAATAAGAACCCCCAAGACTACAAGAAAGAACCTAGAAGTTCTGCAGTAGGCAAAACAAAGTCTGTTTTCAACTGAAACTGAGAAAGCAGATTAACATTTAGAAGTCTATAATTTGGTCAACTGTTTTCTAGATGGGCTAGTTAGATAGAAAAAAAATTACCAAAAAACTTGGTGGGGTAGGAGTTAAACATAATAGCTCCTACTCCTTTTCTTTTGTTTAAAAAAAAACCCCAATTTGTGATTTCTGGCTACTTATTTTGCTTTGCCTCAGTTTACTTTGAAGCTCTTCTCCTCAAAACTCTGCCTATGGAACCATCACTACCATTAGAAGCCCTCCAGGAGGTTCTGACACAAACCTCTGTTGTGCTTGAAGCGTAGAAACCTAACACAACTCATTTGAAGACACAATCTACCTATTAGGCCTGATGAAACAGTGGAAATTTTCCTGATCAGAGTCTCAATCATCAGTTACCACACCTAAGACAACTGGTTTCACAATCGGCAGCAGGAGTCTTGGCTTAAGGTGACTGGTTATTGTTAACTCTCATTCTTTACTATGAATACTGGACAATGCAAGAGTACCTAAAAATGTTAAGCCACCATTTAGAAAAAATTCCGCATAAGCAAAAAGGGACATTTGAAGGAACAAAGGTGTCATTTCACAATAGATATGCAAGTTGCTTCTGAACACAAAGAAGAAGCACTTGAATCTTAAAATACTGTGCACAGCCTCTAGTCAGGGGAAAAAAAAGGCGAGGCCTTTAAAACCTTTCTTTGATTGGCAGAGGGTGAGGGAAGTATAGAAAAAGCTTCTTCGTGGTTGGTGCAAAGTCGTTGGGATGGGTCACCTCAACCCCAGACCAAATGGAGTTACTGTTTAAAAAAAAAAATCAAAGACTTGCTCTGAATCCATGAGTGATTAAAGTCAAGGAATGCAAGGAGACGCTCCAGAGGAAGTGAGTCTTCCTACGAGATGCCCTGCTGTAAGTTGTCTTTTACCACCAGGCCCTGAGCACTGGCCTGGCACATACAGATGGTGGAACAGCTGAATGGCTCCTGGGATTCTTGGCACTAGAGATATGACACAGACTCTTGGGGGCACTGAAGAGATGAGGAAAAAGAACCACCACTTTTGGCCAGGTCCTGATTATACCCAGTGGGCTCATGTAGGAAGACAGTTTGTTTCCAAACATTCCAAGACTTCTTCCTGAAGCTCAGGGTACACTGCCTGTGTGTGTGTGTGTGTCTCAGTGTGTGCGTGTAAGGACCACGAACACAAATTTAAAAGGTGATCCTATGGGGGAGGTCCTTAAGCTTTTGTAGCCCCAGCTTTTCAGAAGACTACAAATACAGTCTCAATCATGGGGAGATCAGGTAAACTGGATGGTGTGGGATGAGCACCACAGAGCTGTAGAGTTGATTATACCTACCCAACGAAGATAAGCAACTGGTTTGTTAATTGGTCCTAAAGTTTAAATTAAAATTCCAATTTATGTTATTATTAACACTCATTCCAAATGTCTCAAAGGTGAAACCGTGAACTAAAACAATTTAGCCTTCAGATGAAGCAAATGGGACCACACATCAATGACTGATGAATCTGGGTAAAGAATATCTAGGAATTCTTAGTACTATTCCTGCAACATCTCAAGTTCGAAATATTAAAACAAAAAGTTACAAAAACTTCAGCATTTAGGTGCCGAAATGTTTAAGCCAAAAGGAGCTAATTTTTAAAACTGCTTTAAAACTTAGCAGGCTGAGAACACACAACCATAGTTACAACAGGTTGGAATTTTCTGGTAATTCTTAAATCATTCACAGAGATCACTTGAGAATGACTAAAATGAAGTAGCCCTCTGCAGTGAGGTCACAACAGCAAGATTAACCAAACAAAAAAGTAAAAGCTTATAAAAACCTAAGGAACTAAGAATTTGTGCTGATAAACTGATAGGTGGCTATTGTAATACCAATCAGAAGATCAGATAATTAGGTTTTTACCATAAGGAAGGAAGCTAAGATATAAAATCTTTCGAGTTATCAATTTAGAATAATATTTGAAAAATTATAACTGCGAGTTTTTCTAGAATCAATCTCATATGTTCCACATCAGACCATAACTTGATAACCAAATGTGCATCTCTACAATATTTCAATGCACATTTTAAGACCAACAAATTACCACAAACAAGGCAGTTTGTGGTACACAACGAGGCAATGCTACACCTTGCATACTAGGCATGTCAGGACCAATCTCCTTTACACTCCTACCTTTCAGAAAGATTAGAATTGGACATATATTTCCTTCCTTTAACTTTCTGAATTAAATACTCAAGTAGCTCTTAAGATTTTTTAAATGATCGAGTTTCATAATAGGGAATAGGGACTAAAAAATTTTTTCCTCTTCCTAGTCTCTAGTTTAAGCCACCTACTGGGCCCAAACAGAGGAAGCCATATAATTAAACAACATGTTATTAGCTCATAGGGGCAGAACCGACATTACTGACATTTTTTATTTTTTTGTTCTGTAATCCACTTACTGAGATTCATCATTGTCAGCTCTCCAGGATAAGGGTAGTGAAGCCTTTCTGCAAAGTCCCGACAATACCACACAAGAAGCTCCTGGTTGGCAGGGATGGGCTTAATGGTGTAGAAGTAGATGTTCATCCCGTTCTGACACGCAGCCAGGTTTTGCTCCCGGGCAGAGTACGCGGGATTCACGTAGCGCATCCAGTTGCTCTTCTCCTCGTTAAAGCCATCGATGAAGTGGTGAAGCTCCCCTCTGGAATAGATCTGTCCAAAAGAGAAGACAGACGTGTCAAGGAAAGTCAGCCCCAAAGTGATGGAAAGCTTCCACAGCACCTCTAAGAATAAATACAGCAAGTACCCTGTGTGATTTCTGGTCCTCTGTTGCCTAGTTAGAAAAAGAATCAAATCAGATTAGCCGGAGTAGTCTTGAATCAGCAGAAATGAGGGCGGAAACAGGTGAGGTACACTTTGTCAGTTACCTTTTCCATTTCAGTTTTATCGTCTTTTCATGGGTGGGGGAAAACAACAGAAGAATGAAACACAAAATTTCATTTAAGGAGCTGCCTCTGTCAGATTAAACCACCGCAGAGTACTACTTTTGCTACAGCAAAGAATGGCAAACAGCGATGCTCCTGACTCCGGTTCTGATTATGCTGACTTTTAATGCTTTGAGTCACTGGGTAGAAGACCAAGACGAATGAGTACGTCAAACTGAGTCTCCACTTTTTCTATGGCCCCTGTACTTGCCGTTTCCTACACCCCCGCCCAAGGCTTCAACTATGCAAACATCCTCCACCCCCAAGCCTCCAAGTCCAGAAGTAACACTTGCTCATATGAATACTTGGAACCTTGCCTTTTTGTGGAAACACTGGGTGGGGCAAAGGTGAACTTCACCTGCCATAACAAAGTGAACACCAGGCCAGGAGCCAGAGTTTGACAGTCTGAGAAGTCACTTTTCCTCCCGATAAACAGGTTGGGCCTTGTGCTTTTCTTTCAAGCCAAAGGAGGGCAGAGGGAACCCTCTTATCTGTGAGGAGGTTGGCTAAAACACCACTCACAGAGCCATAGGCATGTGTTTTTGGAAAAAGAACAGGAAGAAACGATGCCGTTCTTTAAAGGCAACGCAAAATGAAGAATTCGGTTTGCCCTATAGTAATACCACTTCTGGTTAACAGATGCACTCAGACCACTCGGTAAAAAGGTGAGGTAAGAAGAGGAAAAATGAAAATACACATTCTTACTGAAACTACTTTATAAACAAACTCCTTCCCCTTCCACAGAAAGTTTCTTTCTCTCCCTCTTTTTAAGACATACCACCTTTTCTTCAGACTTAAGACATTTCCACATAATCAATACCTGGTTATCTGCAACTTGTGGTCTCCAAGTAGTAGGGCACTGTTCGTAGCAGAAATTTTGCTCTAACCGGACAGACAGAGGGTTATTGCTCTGTTCTCAGTCACATACTGACTACGTTAGTCTATAAATTGTTTCTGTCTTTCGCTCCAACGTTATCAGAAACGAAAAGGAACTCTGTCCCTTTAACACGAGCAGTAAACACCAGAATCACTTTCTTTTAAGAGTAACTTCCTGTAAATTGTGAAGGGGGAAATACATGTGGCTTCATCAAAGCAGCTTGTGAGAGCTTTTGCGGTGTGTTTTGTTAAGAGAAAATGGAACAAGGCTGGGTGAATTCTGCTATCAAGTTTGTTTACTCTGATGTGCAAACTTCCAGGAACATGGGGTTCCATCTCTCTTGCACTCTTCGCTGGGCGGAAACTGCTTTCTAAAGCTACGGGTATGTTGATTCCAGTCAGCCTTCCTCGGACTACAATTTACTGTATCCTCATTTAAAAACAGAAATGTTGATGCCATGAAGTCACACACGCGCACACCCACAAGAAAATAAAATGAGGCATACGTCAAATGAACACTGCTCCCTGTCACCTCACTGCATTTCCATCTATTATCAGGAAGATTCAAAACGTGCTGACTCATAGTACAGTTACAAGAAATGTCACTGGTTTCTCAACTTGAACGTCCCTTCTCTTCTTTGACTGTGTAATTTGCATGAAACTTTTTCTTTCCTCACAACAGATGTTCATATTCCTGCCAGCAAAATCAGGATGCTTTTAATAACACGTGGGAAGTTATCTCCTACAATATCCTTTGCATGTGAAAGACTGATTCAAATAAATCCTCCCAAGGAAAGTATTTCAGTTACTTATAGTGAATCTTTCATGAACCAGGGAACTGGGACAGAGATAGGAGGTTCTTAGGTATTTCTTGCCTTTTATCAAAATTATCATGCATTAATAAGACTTCCGCTGGATTGTCTTCATTCAGACCTCTGACTCCAAGAATTATACACGTCCATGGCTCATTTCTGAGAAGACTTCATTGGCAATAAATGCAAAAATGTACTCATTTACATTTTGCCCATTATAAGGCATGTAGTAAATATATTTTAAGCATGAGTAATTATTAATTAAAAAATTGTGAGCACACACAATTCTTAGTGAACAATTCTGAGTGGTCTCTTTTGCTTGGAAAACAGTAAAATAAATGCATAAAAACACAAATTTCCTGGATTATAAAAAAAAAAATCTTCTTTCTTAGGAACAGCTTCCGAATGATCCCCAAATAGAGGTCTTTTATAGAGATACTCGTCCAAAAGATATAAAGGTTCTAGGTAAATATTGGCCAAAGTAAGTATATCCAATTTTTATTGTTACCCTGCAGCTGTTTCTTAAAAGAATTCAAACAATGGCTCCCCAGTAGTCATGTACATTTTATGCAAGTATATACAAAAAAACTACTTTGAAATTTAGTAAAAGTATCTCTATTTTCTAATAAGGAAACTAAATATCCTAGAGAGATCCACAGGAAGATGGAAAGCAGTTGGATTTTTTTTTTCTGTTCCCTCCTAATTCAGGGTCTTTTACTCAAGGATTCTATCTAATTAGTTCACCTTTGAGGTCCTATCTAACCCTGATATTCCAAAGGAAATTGTATTAGCCAGACTTTTTGACCGGATGTTATAGGAAAGTGTATCATTCTTGCATGATCATAAGCATTTTCCTTCTGCTCTGGGAGTCACCTACATACTGTCAAATCCAATAGTTTTATGGTGCAGACACATTTAAATAGGACTAGTCCCATGGTCCATTTCTATTCCCCTAGCGCCATCTTCCAACCATCCTTCCTTAATGGCATTTATTTTCAAGATAATTCGTTTATGATTACTCTCCATTCAATTAAAGTTAACTCAGCAAGAAATCAAGAAGGGGCGAAATCTAAGGCTTGGTGACTCATTACTACTTCCTTGCAGAGATGCAAATGAGCCTTCCCTTGAAGCAAGCAGCAAACTGTTTCCTTTCATCACAAAGCTCTAATGAATTGCAAAAATTAAAATTCACATATAGTTCATATCTCTATCCCTAACCACCTACCCACGGCTGTGTTTCCAGGGCCAGACATTTAACCAGTTTCATCACACTTGCTTAGAATTCTCTGTGTCCATGGGGACCCTGAATACTTGTGGTGAGCCCCAGGACAGGTTGAAAAAGGAAGTAACCCAGAAACTCTAGCTCCACTTTTTTCCTTAATACGTAACTGAGTCTGGAAAATTTTTCCCTACTTACCCGCCAAAAATATTTCCTGTTGGCGTTCTTGGGAACTGTATCATTGGTGTAGATTTCACCTATTAGAGGTCCAAAACGGGTTCCCTTTGGTATATATTCTTTACTCACCACTCCAATAACCTAAAAGGGGTAAAACATATGAAACAATTACTTCAGCTGTAAGATATTAACCAATCTTTTTATTTCAATGAATTGAATTTTCAAGGTAATTCAACCAACGATGACGAAATTATGATATGGAAAGCAGACATTAATGGTGCCTACATAATTAACAAAGAGCTTCACCATAAGGAAGACCATCTTTTAAACTCCCAGATCATGAGCAAATACTCAACCAGGCATTAAAATAGTCTAGAGGATTATTCTCCAGTGACCGAGGGTCCTTTATTTTTATTACTACTTTTTATGCTAGAAGAACAGAGAGGGTAACCATTTTGTTTTAGAATGAGAATCAGATAGGGCAGAATTAGACGGTCAAGATTAGACCTTTTCAGCCTGCTCCTAGGTTCCTATTTCTCCTTCTCCCTCAAACCATAAACAGTGTGCTTGAGGGGAATAAAACAGTTTTAACCTCAGAAACCAAAATACTCTTTGGTTGTTCCACAAAGGCCTAAGGAACCAGAAAACAAATACATTATTATATTTTTTTCATTCCAGATGAGGCTTTTTTTTTTTCATAGTTTGTACATTCTCTTTAATAAAAAAAGATCTTCCAAGTAACTCTGTTCTTCTCTAGTATCTTCTACTCAACAGTGGTCAAAAGTCCTCCTTTGAAATGAAATTTATACTGAGGAGAGCTCTGGGTTCGGAGGGTTGTGGGTTCCAAGATCTGAGGAACGACCTTCTCAGACTGAATGTATCACACAGTCTGACTTTTTAGGGCTGTGCTAAAGAAACATGTTAACTATGCCGGTTCCTCCTTGATCGTAAATTTCTTTAAGGGGGTGAAAAAAATCACCAACCACGAATCAGGAAGCAATTCATCACTATTCAGAACTCCTCTGTAAGGAGTCCTTTAACAACATTTTGCAGTTACAGTTTTGTTTTGGCTTTTATTCACTCACTTTCCCATTTTTATATTCTTCTCATCCAAAACAGCCTATGAATTACTTACTGAATACCTTACTGAAACGGACCAACAGGGGAGGTAAAAGATAATATTTATTTCCAGTTTTTATTATCCCTGGTGGCTCCTGTATAATTGTGTACCTGAAATGGCAGGCCTAAATATATGAATCAATAAATATCCACAGCGGAATCCAAGATTTTGGTTATGACATACGCTGATACCTTGATACCTATGATACACTGATACCTCATTAAATCTCATCAAAAATTTAAACCTCTGTTTAAATGGATATGGACTAAGCACACCTACATGGCTGTGACAGACCAGTCTTTCTCATGTACATTTCTTATCAATGATTTTTTTTTAACAATTTAGTATTCAACATACAAGCCAATGGAGCATACCCAGACTGGAAAGACAGAAAAAAAGAAAATTTCCTACACCTAACATAAGTTGAAACAAGGTTGGTGAGCTAGAGTGTTATTTTTGGTCCTTTATGAATTTCTGGCAGAAAGCTGAAAAAAGCAGATGTTCATTTCATCCTCCTCCTCTGCGTTCATTTACATCTATCTGCCCTTTCAATAACAGTTTGTCGTTATTGGTATTTGTTGGCAGTACAACTAGTGGGGACAGGCGTACCTCAGAACAGTCTTGAGATAAAAATAGATACTAAAGCTTAAGTAGACTTACTGATTCAGAGGCTCATTGCTTATGCTACATTATTGAACCTAATTAATTTGAAAAATTCATGGAATTGAATTTCCATGGAATTCTATGACACAAATCATTTGGCATTCATATTTGACTGATTATTCCATACCTTTAAAATGACAAACAGGAAAAACAAATAATGTCATTTGTTGGTGAGCCAATAATTAGCAGTTGATATTTTCAACATATCCACTTTAAAGCACTAATTTTAAGAAAGGTACTCAACTGGTTCATCAACTTTTGTGTTAAATTATAGTCTCTTGCAGACAGTGACTTGGGAGTCAGAGCTTGATTACCAACAGGTAGCATTACATTGAGGTCAGGCTTTTCTTCTGAATAGCCATTCTTTCAACCCACGGGCCTCTTGGTTTTCAGCTATCAATCTTACACTAAGGAAGCACATAATATTTTCTTAGGGCCAAAAAGAAGTCAACTAGAATCTTGTTCCTACAAAGGAATTTACAGAAGACATAAGCCACCCAACACCTATCTGAGCACAACCATGGGCCAGTCACTGGGGAAGCTATAAGGCAGTATTGGAAGTAGATCTTGCCATCTATCACCTTAGAAATGCAATTCAGCAGGCAAGACAGGAGAACAGTTAAAAAGAAGAGGGTCTGTGGTGGAAGACAGGTCTATGAAAAACCTCAAGCCCCAAACAAATAGAAGAGCCTCAATATTAGATTATCTTTACAAAGGGGACAGAATCCTAATATTTTAAGTTTCTATTACACACAGAGCTATAGGGTACATATAAATTCACACATATAGATAAATAGAGACACAAAATCATACAATTTTGAGGTTGGAAGGAATTGCGTAGCTTATATGCCATCTATATCCATTCTCAGTCCACACTCTAATACACACAATCAACACCTTCATCTCAAATCCATGTCTGAGACATTATTTAAAGAGGACATAAGAGGTGCAACGTTAAGATTACCGTGCTCAGCCAGGTAACTGTGGAGGGGGGTAGGAACCAGGGTTGTTTTCAATGGAAAGTGAAGACCAAGTCATAGTTCTCCCTCTGGCCCTGGAAAGACCCAGACGGGAATCTTAGCCAACAACGTTCTCTCCTCAGAGCAAGCACATGATACAGAGGAGCCTGGCGTGTGCCTTGAATTTCGCAGTGCTAAAAAGACGAATTAAGAACGTGTTCACCTCGCTCAGGAAGGAAACTTCACTGGAACTGACCAGGGTCCTAAAGAATTACTGCTGGGGACAGGCTGCTGTGTGCCTTCCATAAACCTATCAGCGAGAGGACGCTGGCCTCAACACTTCCTTGCCCCCAGAAGTTCTTCAACGCTGTGCGTTATGTGGGAAGCCGACCCTTCCGCCACTTGGGCAGATCTGTCTCTGTCACTGCCTCAGTTACAGAACACACCCTGATGTCTGTGGCTTCCAGACAAAAAACGGGGCTTGTTTTCCATTTTACAAAATGAAGATTTCACGACTTAGGATGAGTTGAGTGGGGCTGCTGAATGAAAGTCTGCTAGCAAGGAGAATATAAGTGTTTTTTTTTATTTTTTAAGCAAATTCCTCCTTTAGGGAGTACTATACAAAGAGACACACACAGCAGTGGGTTTTAAGCAGAAACATCATTCAGGTCTAAATGTGGTACGACCATCCTTATCCCAAATTACATTAAGATCATTTTAATTACTAGCTATCTCTCCCCCTCCTCGAGTCTCCCCCCCACAAAATGACTCACTCGATTAAAATTCTATTTTGAATATAAGGATATTTGCATTGAGATAACTAGAACTCTGTGGTGGACCAAGACTTCAGCCTGTAATTCACCCCAATTTTAAAAAAGGGGGTGGAGTGAATGGAGACATTTTTGGATGGTTTCCTCCTTAATTATCTTTATATTAAAGGAAACGTGGTAATACCTCGGTACATTGTCTCCCAAATAAAAGGCAGTATGAAGAAGAGGGAATTGCATGTTATGGAGAGATACTTTTTACAAATGGCTTGAGATAATAATGGACTTCAATCAAAATGGATGCTGAGTGAGTGGCCATCATGGGCCTGATGTTTATCACCGCACAACTTTGGAGGTCAGACTCACAGCACCACAGTGCCTTTGAATGCAAGCAACCTCAGTACAGGCTACTAAAATATAAATGTTTAAATTGATCTTTCTGTATTCAAGTATTCATAGAAAATTATTTCAGGAGGACAAGGGGAAAATCCCCCTAGAAGAATAACCCATCAGTTAAAAAAGTTTTAAAAGTTTTGAATAGTATGTCTATATTTGGTTTGAGTTCTGGAAATAGGAAGTAAGAACAGCCTCATAAAAGGTACAGAACGGTTCTAAACTAAATCTAAAAATGAGGGTCAAGATCAGAAATATGGTTTGTATGTTTTGTTTTTAAACCAAAAAAAAAAAAGGTGCTGACACATAGCACAAATTCATAATGAAAAATGGTCTTGTTAAAAAAAAATCCCCAAGTATGTCAGCACAACAGTACATAATGTAACCTCTTCTGCTACTTAAATGAACACATTTAAAGGAGGGCGAGATAAATCAGTCAGATAAAAACTACATGTAGAAAGGCTTTTTTTCCTATTTCCACAGCTCGTGGGACTGAAAGGGCCAACTGAACAATGATAATGTAAACATTTCATCAATCCTAAAGGTGTCTGTTCTAGAACTGGTTTGCAGCTATCTCAATGGCTCAATCCCACAATCCTCTTTCACCACCTCAAGGGAGCTGTCCTTTCCCAAAGTTCAAAAAGGAAGAAGGGAGAAACAGAAAAACAGGTACAAATTCCAGAGTAAGCTTAAGACAGTATCACATTTAAGTTGGTTTCCTCGTTGCTTCTATGATTAGGGACTGAAGATGTACTTTTTATTCAAGTGTTTCAGTTAAATAAAACATGGGAACATAAACTAAGAGAACCCTGATTTCTCATTAGGTTCGTTTTGAAAGACCCTCTTTGGGAATACAGGTGCTGTGAGTTTTCTGGGTGCCGAACATACTGAAATAGGGAGTTACACGTGCAGAGGAAAAACACCAAGCAAGCTTAATGAAGGATCGGTCTGAAACATGTTAAGGCGATACATAAAACCACAGTGACACCAAGAGGGGCCAGTGTGGCACAATCAAGCAGCACTGGCTGGGAAAGTCAGAAGGACTTTGCTCCAAGTCTGGGCTCCGGCTCTAACTATGCACCTCAAGTAAGTGACTATCTTTCTGAACCCTGGCCCAAGTGATTTAAGGGCATTAGCTGATTTAGTTATGATTTTAAGTAGAATGATGGAAACTGAAAAACTTAAGCTAAGAGCTGAACTAAGGATAAGATCATTATAGAATTAAAAGGCAAAGATGACCCACAGAATGGAGGGCTTTATTTCAGTCCCAATGGGCTGGACAGGGCAACACAGCACAAACGAATCCTGGGAACAGCCCAGTATTCGGTCAAATCTGATATATGAAAAAACACACTACACCTTTTAAAGCCACAGCCAAACCTTAAATACCCAAACAAATCCTACATTGATTCCACGGGCCACATATTAAGAGACTTTTCATTGAGAAGAGTGTTACTTTCAGCGAGAGGTATAATTAAGGTTGACCTCTGGGGTTAAATTTTTGGTAATGTTCATGTACAACTGCATTTAAATTTTGCTCTTTATAAAATCTGCCTCCACTCTCCCAGCAGGGGGAAAAAAAAGGTTGAGCTTTAATGAAACTCAAAGCAGAGTTGCTCTGCTTTCTGCTAATTTCAGACAGCTGAGTCTCTCCTCAACCAAAAACACTGAACTCAGACACACAAACAGGAAAGAGACAAAGTATTTCCCAAACAGGCTCCTCAACTCCTTCAAATGCTGTTCCTTGGGGAAGGAGGAAAGCTATTTGACATGGCTGGAATGAACAGTCCCAGTATCGAATTATGGATCCCTATAGCCAATGATCCCCTTTCCACTACTTTCTGAAGGCAGTAATAGAATTGACAGTGACCTGTGGTAATGGTGTTGGTGGGAGTCTGTTGAGGGGTTGATTCCTTCAACTCAGCCCAGTAGTAGACAAGTAAGAGCAACTACAGTAGCTGAATTCTCAAAACAAGAGGGGATTCTGCAAGTTATTTCACAGCTAAACATCACGCCTCACTCTAATCATTATATAAAAGCGTAAACACAAATCCTTTGCTCATGCCAAGTTTGGGGTTTCAGCCCCTTTGAAACAACAAAGAGTGTACCCACTTCAGAGGCCAATAAGGAATCAGCCTGCCAGCCCAGCCAGAGCAAAGGAGCTGCCGTAGATAAACAGTGGTTAGCTCTGAAGTCATCCGGGCAGAGGACACTTTTACATGAACCTTTTCCTGATTTACACCATCATTTCAGTTCATAAACACGTCAAGGTTTTGAGAATAATTTTAGAAACCCAGCTAATAAAGCTGGCTCGTTAAAAAGAATAAAGCCATCTAACCACCAGAAGGAGACAAAAGAAACAGGAAAAACGTTTTTTCTAAGAAAAAGTTTCCTCTCTCAAAAGGGCCAGTGAGTCCAGAGTGGCCAGCGGCTTTCTGGGCCTTCTTGAAGCTCACTGACAATTTTGCCCACCCTATGCTGCAATTAGGCTTTTCCAAGATGTGTCAACTTGCAAAAGATTTAACTGTTTACTAATTAGTATGAAACAGTTGAGGGCTGGAGGAAATGAGAAGGGAGCGACTAAGGGAAAGAGAAAGCAATGAAAGAGATGAATTAAGTGATCGATTATTTACTGATACTTACAGATTCTCACAGATATACGAGGGCTCAAGGGCAAGTAGGGAGATTTGGCGGCAGATGCCAATCTTCCTCAGCAATAAACCAGAGGCTTACCTCTTTGCTGTTTGTGGCATATTTGAAAAGCAGATTCCTTGGTAAGGATGCTTCTGCCTGAACCGAAGTCCCTCTTTCAGCGCCAGAATCCCAGGGGTGGTCGTTCACAATGTATGTACACTTCTCTTCAAACTCAGCCTCCGTCCACAGGGTCATATCCGCGTCCTCCATGTCCATTTTCATGGTCCCCTCGGTCCCTTCTGCCAACTCGTGAAACCTCACAGCACTGGAGCTACACTTCGGGGCAGCCTGGAAGAGAAGGGAAGGCCTTTAATCCCCATTGTCCTGTGGCTCCCTTCGAGAGGCTATGACTAATACAGTAGTCTGAAGACTTGAAAAGCAGATGCAGAGTGCTTGGTACAGTTGAGTAAGAGCCAAAAGCCGTATAAAGAAGATTGCCTTGAAGAAGCAAGGTCTTAAAATGCTACTCTTAGTTAAAAAAAAAAAAAAAGTGTAGCAAATTCACTGGGGGAAAAAGGAAAAAAAACAACCACCTCCTAACAATCGCTGGCTTTACCTCTGACGGCAGAAAAATGTTGTGGGCGCTCTGTCCTATGTCCCAGATCGCCTGGGGTCATGGCCGCCAGACCCTCAGTGCTGTGGAAAAGCTGCCTCAGAAAAGTGTCACAAACAAGGAGAGGAAGAGGAAGGAGCTCTGTCTGCCTCTGAATGAAGCTAAAAATGGAAAGCGCGTGTGGTGCAGGAGCGGAACCCAGCCTGCCTTTTCCAAATGGGGAAGACTGAACTTTCCCACCAGCTCCCAACGCAAAACAACTTTCAAAACAACTCGCCCCCCCTCTGCTGCGCGCTCTCTTTTATCCTCTCGCATGGAAGACTGAAAAGGGTTGTATTCCTGCCAGCATCCCTGAGCTGCAGCTTTTCAGAAATCGTTTGGACCACAGGAAAAGGGGAGGAAAAATGGGTGAAAGGGGAAAACTCCCCGAAGATTCTTTGACTGGTGGGCATCTCACGCCAAATGGAAAAAGCAAAAACAAAACGCAAAACGTTTCAATAGAATTCCCTGGAGAGAATTCCTTTTAGGAGCCCTCGGCTACAAATAGCACTTTCCATTTAAATCTGAAAGTGGACATATTCCCAGAACTCACTGATGTGCTACAGTTTACTGTAACTAAAGTTATAACAAATACAGGAGACTCGGAGGACAAGCTCGGCTTCGACTTGAAAATTGATGAGGAGATTCCGGCAAATCTCCCCTCGCACGCAGGAAAAGTGCTTTCCAAAGAGAAAAAAAGGGAAACAGCTTCTGCAATGTTTTCTCATATAGATGTTTGATAAAAAGTAGGAACATGGGTATCATTCCTATGTAGGAACGTGTCCTCGTTAGAACGTAAACATAACGCTCTGTGGAAGTCCTTCAAGGCGGCTTTTACATTCTTCTATTTCTTCCCTAAATACGATGCTCTTTTAAAAAAAAGTCAGATGCAAAGTTGTCTTCCCTCAGTTACGATGTAAACAAACTTGCTTATTTTTATTGAGTTCCAACATGTAGAGTCACGATGCCAAATAAACGTTAAAATAAAACAAAATGTAAAAATGAAGCCAAGCCGGAGTAGTTATTTTGTTTGACGGGGGCGGGCGGGAGCCGCTACCGAAATTTCAATGAATTGACAATTATGCCTAGAACTGAAAGGGTTAATGATTCATAAGGAAAAAGTCTTATAATGTTTGACAGTTCTAAGTGCACTAAAGCAGAAGCATTTTTGGTTTCTACTGAGACTACGTTAGCAAAAAAAAAAAAAAAAAAAAAAGTTTTCAGATCAATTTCAGAATCAAAAACAAGATGAAGTTCCTTACCAAGGTCGTACCCACACGTTTTTCCAAGCAAATATCCAACATCTGAGATAAGTGTCGCTCATCCCTACACAGTCCGCATTTCCTCCGCGTTCCCCCGCGGGCTGAGGACTGACGCGCACCTCGGCGGTCCCTCCTCTCCTACGGCCGCCCGGGCGCCCGCGTCCCGGCTCTCGGCGGCGGCGGACAGGTGCTGCGCGCTGCTCTGCCTCTCCGCAACACTGGAGGGCCGAGTGTCACGGCTGCACTTTCAGTCTGTGTTAACCAGACCGGCGGCTCCTTTCCCCTCCCTGCAGAAGATTTCCCATTCGTCTGATTCACTCCTACCAGCTGCCTGAAGTGGGGGCGTGGCCACACCTGGACTCGGCGGAGCCGCGCAGAGCTCAGCCCAGGGCTTTCCCCCAGATTGCGAGCCGCCGAGAGCTTCCTCTCCCCGCACGAGAATTTCAACATTTACTTGGAATCTTCCTACTTCCCTTTGAAGGCACTTAACCTCAACGTTTACTCGGGCTGTATTGTATTCTAAATACTCCAGACCGCCCTCCTTCCTGCTGAGGCTTTCTAAGGGGGCGCATGTTCCTTAAATTAAGGGAAACCTAAAAATTACCTAAAAATTTTGTAGTTCTTCGGCTCAACTCCACAGTTACAGAATATACAACACTTAATTGAAAAAAGCAAGTGAGATTATTTTTGCATCGAATGTAATAAAATGTAACTGTTTAGTCCTCAAGCTATTGCCCATGAAATATGTTTTCACACACCAAAAGTTATAAGCTTCCATTTCGCCTGCTAGCTAAAATACATTCAAATTTGGCAGAACTAACTTCCCTCTTTCAACTATTTAGTAAATAGGGAATTAGGAAAAAGTTGTAATCCTACAGATTAAAATTTCTTTGCCTTTTCTCTCCTCCCCAAAACCCACAGCCAGACTTCCGAGGAGTGTGTAAGCAAAGTGCAGAGCATTAACCGTCTCACAGTTAAAAGGAATGTTGAACTGATCACTGCGAGTGGAAGGCAGACGGAGGCAGCAATTAGTGGGGCTCGTTCTGAGCCCTGTCGGGCTTTTCCTCCAGCCCCCGTCAGTCCTCTGTTGAAGGAAGGACATCCTGTGATGATGGCATACAATGTCCTGTTTGTTTATTATTAAGAGCGTGGACCTTGCATTCCTGCTTCTCATTACAAAACAAACCAGATGCTTTACTTCCTTCAATGGTCTTGTGCCTTCAGCAAGGAATCCTCTAATTCAGAGAAACAATGATGCAAAGGATCCATTTATAGCAAGCACCCCATTACAAGTACTGTTTAGGTCACTGAGACCCAAGTCTCCCACTTTTCCTGCTTGTTTTTAAAATCATCCGTCCTTCCACCTTAGGCTGCAATGCCTGTTCTAACATTTTAAGTACACGTGTGCATACACACCCACGTCCACACACACATGCCCCCGAGTCCACACACACAGTCCCAGCCTAATGATACCAACTTAGTCATACAATAAAGTGGACATTGGAGTATTTGTTTACAGGAAGAAATGAAACAAAGCAAAATAAAAGCCCAACTCCATCATAAAAATATGTCTATCTTTAAAATTTCTTTTCTTTCTTTTAGGAACTTTTCTAAAATCTTTTTGGGAGTGTGGGTGGGAGGCAAAAGATTATTTGCCAGGAAATGGCATTGGTGTCTAAAGTCCTTCCACCATCTCTGTAGCACAGAACAATTAAATTCCCACTAGGGGACATAAGTAACACACATTCACCACTTACTGCCTGGTGGCCTGTTATTGCACGTTATGCCAGAGGGGACACTAGCACCAAGAGGAAACCGGACTTTCAGTGGGTAGATGAGCTGGGGGTGTAAAACTGAATGAACAATTCCTAAAAGAGTGCTCAGAAAGCTCCAAGATGATAATTAAACAAGAGAAATCCAGGCTTCTTGAGAGGGTTTATTAACTGATGCTGAGTCAGCGCCACAATGGACAGAAAAACAATGTAGTCATACCGAAGGCCGGCCTGCTGTTCAAACAGTCTCGCCTGCAGATGTTAAAGAGTATTTCACTTCCCTTTTAGAATCAAACTCTGTTCTGAGGCCACATACACCATGCAAGGGCTGGTGAGTCAACCGTGATGGAGTAAGGGAATAGGCAAAAAGCTGGATATTTGAGGTGGGAAGAGGCTATTTCAAGCCAAATATTTACTTTAATGACTGGAAGATGCCAGTGAATCAACTCACTGTTAATTAATATCAGCCTGCACTCACCTTCAGAGGTGGTGACATGGGCTTTGAGTCTAGGGAAGACGCAGACTTCAAATACTAGTGTGGGGCTTAGCCAGGCAACCCTAAAATTAGTTCCAGGTGTTCTAGCTGAGCTGGAGAAGGCCACGAGTGGAACTTTAAGGAAATTTTGAGACACAGAGTGTTGGAATATAAAATCCTTCAAATGTTTGCTGCTTGTCTCAAAATGATATCAAAAACCACCCAACCACTTTCGTTGCAACTATAGCAGTCAAGGATAGGCAATAATATAATTCAATGTGAAAGATGCAAAAAAGAAAGACAAAAGAGAAAGCGGCAGCCCCCATAATAGGAAAAAGCATGTTCATAGAGTCATATTTAGGTATTGTCCAGCACAAAAATGTTAAAGGGGAAGAAGAGGGGGTGACCTTCTGAACTTCACTCGCCTGTTCTAGAAGCCTCCAGCATCGCATTTAGAATGCTGACTAAAGCAGGGAGACATTGGCATCGGTACAGCTGCGCAGAGAGCTCTCTGAGGCTGCCACTGTCTGGAATCTGAAGTCTCAAAATGTTTGTTTCTAAGTAATAACTTGGTGCATTTTTAGTCACTATATCATTTCCCTCCCTGTTAGAACACCAAAAAAAACAAAACAAAACCCTCAGTTACCTTTATTAATCAGCATTTCTCTGGCAGAGTTCTCTCATTAAGAGTGTGCACAATGGTAGCAAATCATGAATGATCCAAACAGCTCTGCTCTCAGAAACCCCCATCTATTCCCTTTGATGGTACCATCATGACACTCAGCAAGCCCGTGCCATTCGGTCTCAGCTACTGGGTCTGTCCTAGTCCTCGGGTGGGCTGGGAATTGCAGTGTGGGCGGCCAGAGACTGCAGGGGAAGACTATTGTAGAATGAAGGGAAATTGAGTACCAAATCTGGAAACCTGACTCTACTTGGGGGGAAAAAAATTATTTTTTCCTAAAGAAAGTAAAAAATGGGATGAAATGTGCCCAAGATGAAACGTGTTTTCATTTTCTAATTCAACTCCTGCTATACCCAAACAAGGTCAATGACAGACTAACCACATCAAGAGAACACCCCCCACCCCCTTCTCCCCACTCCCTACACACCCACCCACCCTACCCCCCACACCCATTTCCCACTTCCTGTAAGTTAGGCATCTTCATGCTGGTAAACATTTGGGGACCAACTGTAGGTCTGAGTTCTAAAAGAAGGGCACCTCGGCTTTGAAGCCCTCCCACATGTCTCAAAGCCAGGCTGAGAACTAGAGGGACACTTGATTTTTAAACTTGAACAGCCTTTTCTGCTCAAATCGCTGGGCTCGGCTTTCTGGCTGCCTTCTTTTTCTAAAGCCCAACAAGAAGGGCAAGTACGTGTGTGAGTGAGAGAGAATGTATGTATGACACATGCTATGTTACAATGCAGTGTGTGTGTCACTGGTACGATATGTGTATGATATGTGTCAATGAAGTGTTGCATCAATTTAAAAATAGCACAAGCCTTCCTTCTCCTGACACAGCTCACCACCTCAACACTTCAGACAAACACATTCAGGGCCTAAACCTTGATATCCTAGGGGGCTCCGGCTATTTTGAAATGAGGTCAGTGTTTTGACTTCCTAAATAAAGGAAACCAAAACTAAATAAACTGAAGAACCAAAGTCGAGCTCCCTTCCCTCCCTGGGAATAAAGATGTCTTAAGTATCATCCGGAGGACTTTATAAAATCTACACAATGTCTGAGGTCTCAGTATTTACAGCACCACCTGCCTATCATAGCACCTAAGTGTCTTTTTAGCTCTTGCTTCAGACAGACGGTTGTGTTCTTATCGAATCATTTATATATTTTAAAACTATTCATTGAGTTTGACATCCACCAACTTAATCAATAACAACAGCAATTATAATCATTTTCATAAGATGTGTGGGGAAACCAAGGTAGGTTTCCAATATTTCTTTTTCTTCCTGATTATGTTTTTATTTTAGTGACTATGCAGACAAGAGAGGGATTTAAATTTCTGAAAAGCCTGTGGGGAAGGACATGGGAAGGAAGACCATTTCTGAACTCAAAACACATTTCTGAATCTTACATTGGGTGGGAAAAAAGCAATAAAACTAAACTAACAACAGAAGGCAAACTATGGACTGTAAATAAGGGAGAATGAGGCACCAGGAAAGGTGTACATTCTGAAACCCAGCTTTCTCTTTCCTTTTCTCTTCATTTAGGGGAGAGGAAGAGCGGCTTCTACACAAGAGAAGGAAGACTGTGGGGCAAATGTTTGCTTCTCTCACCTTTCAGAGGGAGGAGAGAGGGGAGGGCTTAAGGTGGAAATAAAAAGGGAGGCTGTCGACAGGAGTGTTTTACTAGAGTAAGATGAAAGAGGAGTGAGTTGGCTTGAAAACGAAGGTGAAAAGGTAACCAGAAAGAGCAGCAGAAAAGTGGCTGTGGGTCCAGGAGAGCCAGTGTGGGCAAGAGCTTTCCCCACGAAACAGAAGTCCTCCACGGTCAGGCCTGCGGCGTGCATCCCTGAAACCACAGAACGTTTCACAAAGGAGCAAAGAGGGATTCTTCCTTATGAAAAACGGCACCAAAGATTTCTTCTCATCCTTTCTAAGGGAAGATTCAAGATTGTAGAGGTTTGATTTTTATGCGCCAGGATGAGTTAGGAGAGAAGAGACAGAATTATAAATGTTAGTAGTGAAATCCTTTGAACTCTTCGCCAAACAGAGAGAAGGAAAAAAAAGGGAGGACCTTTGTAATTTGTTTAAAGACAGATGCCCCCATCCCCGAATTCTGCTCCAAAGAGCTGAGTTGAGGACCACAGACCCAACACCACATTTTCCTGCTGAGGAAACTGAGGGCCAGAGGTCAGGAAGCGGAAAGGTCATCCCTCCTGGCCCCCTCTGGATATCTGCATCTTATGTACAACTGTGAACCTGGCGAATGCCAGCCCACAGACCGGCCGCTGCTCAGGCAGAGAGTGAAACCAGAACTTGGCTCTCCGGATTTCCAGCCGAGAGGCCAGAGTTCTATATTGAATCCTCATGTACTATTAAGCACCTACTTTGGGTCTAAGGTACAGGTGGGCTAGGAAAGGGAGAGAGAGGGGATGCGCCTCTTGTAGAACCTTTCAAATGCTAATTGGTGGTGACGTGAATAAAATTAAACAAACCTAATTCAGTGCCTGGGTTTGGAGAGTGGTGACTGGTCCCTTTAACACCTTCTTCCCCACCTAGGGGATGAGAAGTGCTGGAGGAAAGAGAAGGTAATACAATGACAAACTTAATAATAGACACCTTATCTTTTGAAAAACTCTCTAATGTTGACTAAGAATAAGCCAGGAAACCTTTTAACATGAAGACTGTGAGATTCTGAAGCCATCTGCCCTGGCTTATCTGGTCTCCATCTTCCCCATTGTTTCCTGCAAGTACCAACCCGGCAGCTGGGGCACAGGGGTTAATGTTCAATAGGCATCTTCCCCCTTAAGGTGCGCCCTGGGGACAGAAGGGCAACACTGCATTACCCTAGAATGGGACCAATCACAGAGAAAGCAACAGCTCGGTGTTTTTCAGGCTGGCTTCCCAACAGCTCCTTTTAAAAGAACAGGCACCGTCTTTAGGGGAGATAATCCCACAATGGAGGTCCATTAACAGTATTAGGATGTAGACGGCCACCATGATCCTCGGGAGGAGAGCTCTGTCCTGACAATAGACAATTAAAGCTGATAAATCCAAGCTACTTGTTGCTGTTCTAATTCCTCCTAATTGTATGCTACTTGTCCCTGGCTCCTGCATTCAGGGATGAAGCATGCCACTCTAATCTCCAAAATACCTGACCTACTTCCTACAGGATCTTTTCAGCATTCTTTTCTTCCCATCTGGACCCCTTTTCCTCTTCTTCTTTTCTCATCTTCCTTATAGCTCGATGGGAGGAGAAGGAAGGGTGTTGGCAGGGTGGGGGATGGTGGAACAGAAGGCTGCACCCAAATCAATAACTCTGGGGCCTCAGACAGACAGTTTACTAATTGGTAACAGCTAATCGTGCTCACGGGCACACCAGTGACTAACCCACACTTTGCATTAGCCTCAACTAGTGGCACGGTGCACACCTAGGATCCAGCTGTCAGATTACTGCTAGCTGCCAAATCTGCGTGTGCTCGTGTGTGCGGAGTCTATGCCTTGGTGATTCTACTTGTATCTGACGCCTCGCTAATTATGCTGCCACCACCAGCTACTGAGCAAAGTATTCATTCTCACCCAGCACCCGAAAGCATGTAATTCTATCTAAACAACAGAGCTTTAAATGCCCGATTGGTGCGTGCCTGCATGTGCATGCTCTCCTTCCAGAATCTACGACAGGAGCAAAATTATCTTTGCAATCCAATTTTGGTCCCTAGAGTACATTTTTTACGTTGAAAAATCTTTATAAAAAGCCATCTCTTCCAACCTATCCCTACTCAGTAGCCTAAAGAGCGTGCAGTCATCTGTCCTTAAAAAATATAACCTTGGAATTAACAGTAATTCCAATAATCGACAATAATGTGTTTGCTGATTTTAAAAGAAATCCTCGTTTTTCACATATACATACCGAAACAGTTATGGACGCAATTATATGCTTTCTGGGATTTGCTTCAAAATCATCAGGGGTAGCCTGGGGTATAGATGAAACAACCCAGGTCTTTTTTTTTTTTTGTGAGGAAGATTAGCCCGGAGCTAACATCTGTTGCCAATCCTCCTCTTTTTGCTGAGGAAGATTGGCCCTGGGCTAACATCCGTGCCCATCTTCCTCCACTTTATATGGGAGGCCGCCACAGCATGGCTTGACAAGCGTTGCATCGGTGCGCGCCTGGGATCCAAACCGGCGAACCCGGGCCGCCGAAGTGGAGCGTGGGCACTTAACCACTACGCCACCAGGCCGGCCCCACAACCCAGGTCTTGAGTTGACCATTGTTGCACTGGGTCATAAGGTGCATCATACCACTCTCTTTAGTATTTAAAAAAATATTTTAAAATAAAAAGGTTAAAAAATAAAACTTAAGTTCTGCCTGACACACTCAAGTTTCTCATGCTGTTTAACTTAAGTTTATCACCTTTCGTTAGTGTGAATGAACGTTAAATTGAGAAGCACTGATATGAAATGACTTCTGTCCTGCCCCTGTCAAAAGAAGCAGTCTCTGGGACTGCCATCGTTTTTGGGGACATGATTTTTGAGTGGTTGGCAAATGTAAGGCATTTTCAGTGCCCTTCAGCGTCAGAGGTATGACAACAGCCATCAAATAAGGTTTAATTTTGCCCTTCTGATAAAATTGAAAATTGTGTCTCATTTGATGGGATTTTACAGTTACCCTACCAGGAGATGATTATGAGCTCGACTGAAAACACGTGCGCTACGGGAGGTACAACAACTCAGGGCCATCCGACTCTGTTCCTGAGTGGCACACCCTCCTCTAGAGAGAGGGACTAGGGACAAAATATTGCAGATAACTCACTTTTTCTCTGCAGTAGTCTGAGCAAGCGGCTGGCAGCACCCAGCAGGGGCTTAATTGATAAACTGTGTCAAACTGGAACCATTTGTCAGCTCCAAAGAGAGGAGAACACGCTGAAAGATGGAGTCAGGAAGTAGATTTATCTGCTGCAACACATTAACTAGTATAAATACCGGTGGAAAAAAGTAAACACATTTACCCAGCAAGAAAGGACTAATCCCAGCTTCCTCACTGCCTAACTCAGTGTTCTCCCCAAGCTTTTCACTCATCAGACAAGCGACACCAATTCATCTTGATGTCCTATCCAGAATATATTTAAACAAATCACAGGTTTCTTTCTCTGTTAACCTCTCTTTCATTAACAACTAGTTCACACCAATATAAAAATGCTCAAGTTATGAACCTTTTGTTCTGCCAGATTGAACAAAAAGTTTTCTTGAGTGATAATGTTCCTCCATTCCTTAGGAGACAAAGTTTTCAAAATACCACTGCAAATGAAAACACAGTGTGAGAAATGATTCTTGAAATTGTTACGCATATTAAACTTACACATTCATTTATACGATTTTGGACATTCTTTGAAATATTTTTAATTTCAGAAGTCCCAACCAGCAAAGACCAGCACGACAGTCAATATATAATACTGGGTTATTGAAGTACATGCTTTGCTAAGGAGTTTCCGGGAAAGGTAACAGCGCTGGCACCGCCCCGGACACCTGGCTTCCGGTCCCGGCTGTGCCCCTGGGTTCCATTTCCTCATGTGTACCACTTTTTTGTTCATGCCAGTGAACCCAGGCACTGTCTCTGTGGTCAGCTTCCTACTGGCCCGAGAGCAATCCCAGGCATCTTTGAAAACCCAGCGCTCAGCACAGAGCCTGGCATGTATTAGATGGTTGATTAACGTGCGCTGAATGAACAGATTAAAAATGGTTCTCAGGTCCCACCCGAGAACGAAGCATCGCGGTAGGCTCAGGAGATACTCTCTCCTTTTCTAAAGAAAGTATAAACTGCTGCTCAGCCCTTGTTCATGGAATTTAAAAAAAATGTTCCGGAGTAGAGGCCACAGGCATAAAAATGTATATTTTTGGGCGAAGGGAGGAACCTACCTCTGACAATAGCACTTGAAAATAAGTTCACCGCTAAAAACAAACTTTAACAGTTTTCCAAGCATCTGTGATTTACATAGTTCTTGTGGGGTCTGCTTTTGTCCCCTCTCATACGTGTGCACATCCCGGGACTGGACCTCTTCCTAAAAATTTCCCCTGCCAGTCTTTGAGCCTTCCTCCCCTTCACAGCCACCCCACCCACAGTTATTAGGTTTAACAAGAGCAATTAACAAAACAAACTCCTTGATGCTTAGTGGGCTGATAACTCTGATTGCAAAATTGTTTTAGGATGTGCAAAGCAGTTTAAAACAAAGATAAATAAGTTATGCAACCATTTTGCATACAGTCCATTTGTGTGTAGGTAACACAGTTCCCCATCCTAAATAACACAGTCCAAAATTACCATTACATTTCAGCTATGTTTTACTAAGCATTTTGACTTCCTCAGACATTGATTCAGATCTAATGAATCTAATTTGGATTATTTTTTCCAGTGCTATAGAGTCTTAAATGATTCAGAGACAAATGTTTCATTTTTTTTCTACTAAAAAGTAAATTGTTTTTAAATGGAAGATTGATGTAAACATAATCAACACCATCCAATTACCTGGATGCCTTCTACACAAAATACTGTGATTTCAAGTCTAATTTTTTCAGTCACTATCACTATAAATTCTTTTTTCTGTACACCAAAAGAAAAATGCAGTACAATTCCAATGTTTTGTTTAATTGTTCAATACTAGTGCCACATAAGATTTCAAGCATATATTTGGAGTTTTATATGTTTTCATTTGACTTTTTACCTGTAGTGATTTTTATGACAGTCTTATATCAACTCCCTTGACTTTTGGAATAAGAACATGGTGATGAAGGAAAAAGAAGTTTCTGCAACTCTACCTGAAAAGGGAAAGTCTACATTCAATTAAAATTATGTCTCCTTTTCACTAAAGTCCTGATGAGCATCTGACAGTAATAAATTCTCAGTGTGTTAAAACTGGGATAATCCTACAGGAAAACAAACACAATAGCCTCTGAAGGCGGGGAAGACGCTTATTAGAACCAGGGACATTTAATGGTTAATATAAGACTATGTAAAGCTTTTTTATCTCTTCAATTGCCCAAGAAGTCATTGTTGCTAAGTATTATGTCTTTATTCTGAATGACACAGATCACTGGAAATAAAACCCCAGTTGTCTCAAAATATATACAACTGGTGAAGACCCAGAGCTAGCTACATTACTTTAGCTTCTAGAAATCTCATTTAGTGTAGGAAATGAGGACTTCTGAAAATTGTTTGCTTTAGAAATGAAGACACTGAAGGACGCCTTTAAATAGCAAATTGTCCTTCCTTTAAAAATATGGCTCAATTTATAAAAATTTGGTTTTACAGAAAATTTCTATAAATGAGATATGTTGATATATTAAGAGATATTGATAATACAAACCAAATTCTGTAATGAGGGTCAAAAATACTTTTTTAAAAAAAATTTGGTCAATAGTCAATACAGTTGATGCTTTCTTATTCAATGCAATAGGGACCAACAGTTTTTTAATTACACAGTTAAATCAGAGACTCACAAAAAAATGATAAATACTAACCTTAAACATTGTAGTTGAAACCAATATATCAATGAATGTCAATTTCTCCATCTTTGATGTAGGACCAAGGCCTCTGTTTGAGAATGAATCTCTTTCTTCTGCAGTCTCCAAAGTCTCTTCTGCATAAACCATCCCATAATGCATTGCCTTTCAGTCCAATTAACCTGAGTGCAAAATTGTCCTAGATTTATGCCACCTCCCCCAATATTTCATAATTGCTTCACCCACACCTATTTCCCTTACACTTTCAACTAGTATTTAGCAAGTCTTTCCAAAGAGTTCTATTTGGGTTTAATGGAACCCACTCTTAATACTTATATTTCATTGGTTTATATAATATTTAATTAAATTGCATAATTACAACTAGCATCATCAAGTTGGGGAACAAATACAAACAAGTCTTAGTAAGCATACAGATTGGAAAATATAAAGCAGAAATGCTCAGGAATATTAGAGAGGAGCCGACTAGAGAGGCATGGGAGTAAAAAGTCAAGGCACCATACAGAGGACATGGAGAAGATAGCAAGTTGGTTAAGAGCACTTCTCAGTGATCAGCCAATAATTGAATTCTTCTACATCACCCTGCTTGGGTTAATAAATTGTTTTGAAGCAGTTGATGATGTAAAGTACCAAAAAGGAACTGCAATTTTAAAATATTATTCAACTTTTTCTGATTGTCCAAATTTCCTCTGAACTATGAAAAATTATTTTTAATAATTAGTAAACTTGAAAGATTGATTCTATAAAATAAACATTTTGATCTAAAAGGTAAAAGGTTATAACACAAAACTATAAAACCGATGCTTAGGTAAGAGGGTATTATACAAAAATACGTACTTTTTTTCGTATGTAGAGTTATCTGAGATGGGTTCATTGAATTTAACAACAAATAGTTATTAGCAGAACTCAAACCAGAAGCAAGATATTTCTTGAGGTTCTACTTGGGAATTGAATCAAGAGTGATGCTGATCAAGGAAATATTCAGCTGGCAAAGTTTTTAAAAACTTACATTTAAAAATAAATTACTCTTTTATTTTAATACACAAGTAATCAGTGCTCATGGCAAAATTTCTGTAAATAAAGAAGAAATGAATATTTCCTAAAATGTCACAGCAACTTTATTGCATTTGCTTTTAGATGTCCATGAGATGATTTGGTGTGAGCTTGTATAAAGCTCAACAAACAGCTCTATACCTGAGGTAGTTTAAAGGGGTTTATTATTCCTTGCTACCAAGTGAACCCCAAGAAAACAATCATTGCTAACCATTTGGTGTAGATTCTTGAGTCTATCCAAGTATCTTTTTTTAAATGGAATCATATTATAAATCGTGTCTTATAACCACTTTTTTCACTTACTAATGTGAAATCTTCCCACGTCTGCATCATTTTTAATTGCTATAGAGTATTCCAAAGTGCATATATCATATCATGTTTTATTTAACCAATGATCAAACACACATTACTCATGTATTTTTAAACTATTGTACAGAATGCTGTGAGCAATTGGCAATTTGAGTCTCAAGTTCTGGAGCATTCAGTCCATGGAAAGTTACATTCCCTAGAAAGCTGATCTAAACTCTTAATTTCACAGAGAAGAAACTGACTTCTAGACAGAGAATGTAATTTTCTTCTGGTCACCTAGTTACTAGTACAGGCCCACGATATCTTATCTACAATCCCCAAATCCCAAAGCACTGAAAATGGAAAGTTGTTTTACTTTTTATTCCCACTACCACGGATCAACTCTCATCACTAAGATACTACAATGGTCTTCTAATTGCTTTCTCCATTTCCGGTTTTGCTCCTTTCCGATCTTCATCAATACCACTGCCACCAGAATTATCACTCTGATTCACAGCCTTCCCATGGTCTTGCCCTCTTCCAAACCATGCACGCACTGCTCCCACTGCTGCTGACTGGAGACCGGCTGTCGTCTTTGCCTCAATTAATGTGAAACCTTATGCTGTTTCCTGCTGCGGAAACACTAATGTTTGAATAAGCCACCTCACTGTGTATATGCATCAATATTACTTCTCTAAAATCTGAAAAATGCCGAATTCCAGTCACAACTGGCCCTGAGGGATGCAGACAAGGGAGTGGGACCTTGCATCAGGGTCAATTCTAGAGCCAGGTCTCCTTCCTCAGACGGCTACTGGGCCTGTGACCCCATGTGCAGTGACTGACTGTGGCCCAACAAATATATTTGTTGAAGTCAGTTACTAAGTTTTAATCCTTTCTCTTCACACAAACTTAAAAATCACAAATAATTCTTAATCAATAATAAGATAGCCACATGTTATCTAGGCAAAACAATAAATGAAAATAATAGTTCCTTAACACTGTTCTGCTGACTAGAAGACAGGGACAACAAAATGGTTTAATCATTTTTTATTTATTTATTTTTTTTTGGTGAGGCACATCAGCCCTGAGCTAACATCCATGCCAATCCTCCTCTTTTTTTTTTTTTTTTTTGCTGAGGAAGACTGGCCCTGGGCTAACATCCACGCCCATCTTCCTCTGCTTTATATGGGACACAGCCACAGCACGGCCTGACAAGCAGTATGTTGGTGCACGCCGGGGATCCGAACCTGGGCCGCCAGCAGCGGAGTGTGCGCACTTAACCAACCGCTATGCCACTGGGCTGGCCCCTAATCGTTTTTTAGATTGAAGAAATATTAGAATATGCTATGATGTAATATTGCCCTTAACATAGGTAATCAAACAGAAACCGTGGGTTTAGAATGATATGCACACAGGCACACAAATTCACTTATCACTGGGATCTCATATGTCTACTCCTATTGGTTGCCTCATAGGGAAAAGAACGGCAAGCAGCCAGTTCTCGTCCCTTCTACTCCGCCCTTGTAGTTTTCGCTACTTCCCATTCCCCTACCCACCAGAGTCAAGTCTGTACACAACACAGGCCACGTCTTCTGGGGAAGCTCAAAGGCTTGCTGGCATAAGGTTCCCTTCAAAGCATCCCCTGGAAGTCTGTGTGGGACGAGGAGTATTGAAACCATCCCTTTCCAGGGAAGAGCTAAATCCACCCCACCGTGTTTCTGTTCTGATTTACTCCGGGCTCACGACATAAGCCTTGTGCCGCAGCTCCCCCACGCAGACAGCACCACGAAAGGCGGAAAAAGCCACACACATCTGGGCGGAGGCTCCCGAATGGGACACGTTGAATCTGGTTATTTGGCCTTGACTTTTATTAGAGCCGGGTTTCAGAGAAGAGACTAACTGTGGGACTAACTAACTGTGTGAAGGAATTCACACTGCTGCTTCCCCGCTTCTCTCCCTCCCTGCGCTGGACCAATATTCAAATTCTATAACAAACAATAGGAGAGCTGTGCTTGGGGAATGTGAAACACCTTCATTGCAGACAAGGCACACCCAATTGTGCGCTGCACTGTAATGTAGAGAGGACAGAGAAGGTCACAATTCCCAGAACTATCTCATTTATACTCTGAAATTCTGCTTAAGACCCATATATTACTCCCCAAAATATGCCTGCAGAGTGATTTCCAGGTTAGTTTGTTGCTACCTTTCAGAATGTGAATTTACTCCTCACTTGTCTCCTCTTTTCCTGCCCCCAAAGAAATAGCTAAGAAGTATGAAGGAGAGGTTTTCCTCACAGTAGGTAAAGAAGATCCATGTCTACGACTTCCTGTGGACATAAAGGCAGAAGCCCAGCCCAGGGCATCCACAAATGGAAGACATTGATAGGAGGTCATTAAAATATGCCACACAAAAGCCTTCAGTAGTCCTCAAACTTTTCTGCATACTAGAATGATCTGGGGAGCTTTAAAATATCCTGATGCCCTGGTCACATCTCACACCAATTAAATCAGAATGCTGGCCTGGGAGCTGGCACCACTAGCTTTTAAAGATCCTCAGATGATTCCGATGTTCTGCCAAGTTTAGAAACCAACTGCTTTACTTAATCAGATGCCCACCTTTTAGATTATATTTACACTTAAAATATCGTCTTCTCCGATCCTCCCTCGTGGTTGTGGAACATTCACGAGAATGGCATCTGAATGTATGGCGTGGGGTGATCACTGGGTAATAGACAATCTGCCTCTGAGATTAGCGAAGAACTGGAGCAGTGAGGCCAAGGACATGAGTTCTGTACTCACAGGGGCCACTTAGGCTGGCTTGGGTCTGTGGTCACAGATTGTGTCCCTAATTCCAGTTATGGGTGAATATTGTGACTAGGAAGGGAAACCACCACCAAGAGTATGGATGGGTAAACACCAATGCAATACCCAGTACCGGAAGATCAACTCAGAATTCTACATTCTACTGGAAGTGTGTCAGTACTCTCATCTTTGTGTATTAATTTTTATTGGCCTTTATATTACTGCTCTTATCAAACTAGATTCTGATCATTCTCAGAATTAGAAGAGAAATGGATGGTCATTAGCAAGATGCATTCTTAATGTAGATGGTTCAAATCTATCATTATAAATCATGATTGTTCAAAGAAAAGGAGTGGAAGATTGTCTTAAGAATAAATCTTTGAAAGTAGTAAAAGCTACTCTTCAGGATATGGCATGTGCCTAACACACAGCCAGAGCCCAATATGTTTATCAAATGAAAAACTGATAGAAGCCCTATGCCATAGGGCATTTTTTCCCAAATATTAATAATGCCCCCAATATTTACATAGAGAAAAATATAAAAATATGGAAATTCTTGAAAATTTATGTTAAATGTCTAGATATTTACAAACTATACTTTGTTGGTATTACTTTTTTGGAAAGAAATTTAGCAATACATACCAAGAGGCTTAAAGATTCATAACCTTTTGGCTGGCCCCGTGACTTAAGGGTTAAGTGCGCGCACTCTGCTACCGGCGGACCAGGTTTGGATCCTGGGCGCGCACCGACGCACCGCTTCTCCGGCCATGCTGAGGCTGCGTCCCACATACAGCAACTAGAGGGATGCGCAACTATGATATACAACTATCTACTGGGGCTTTGGGGGAAAAAAAGGAGGAGGATTGGCAATAGATGTTAGCTCAGAGCGGTCTTCCTCAGCAAGGGGAGGAGGATTAGCATGGATGTTAGCTCAGGGCTGATCTTCCTCACACACACACAAAAAAAAGATTCATGACCTGTGATCAAATGATTATGCTTACAGGAATATATTGACAAGAAAATACTTGAAGCAAAGTTATATAAACATATTAATTGCAATGTTATGTACAATTATGACAAAATAGAAACAGCCTGAATATTCAAATTTATAGAAATTGCTAAATATGGCCACATGATGTGAGTATTATGCAGCCATTCAAAAAGGTTTTAAATGAATGTGGTATGAGAGAATGCTCATAATATACTACTGGATGAAAAAAGCAGGATGCAAAACTGTACTATGATATGATTCCATTTATATTCTTTTTACAATAAAAATGTCCTGTCTTTTATGTAAAAGAAAAACATCTAAAACAATTAGAAGAGGATATCTGAATGTTGATTCCCAATTGTGTTCCTCTAATTAGTCTTAATGAAGTCAGCAGTTTTGTCATAAATCACAATTAAGTATAATCCCCATCTGACACACACCCGCTGGTCCATATGTTGGGCCTCTTAGTCGACCAAATGTAACAGTCTTTGAAAATTGATTTAGCTAAAAAACATGCAACAGACACAAAATGACAGCCACCTAGGAAATCTGAAAAGATAATCATTAAAAACAAATTGAGGGGGAAGTGGTGGGTGGGGAGAGGGAAGAATTGCATTAAATCTATTTTCCAATTTTTCTCCTTCCTTCAAGCATAAGTTAATCCAATCACAGCCCATAAATAGCTTAGAGAAATGTTTTAAGGTGAAAAAACATACACAGGGGGTTGGAAGCCAATTCCTCATTTCCTATTCTCCTTGCTAAGGCAACCCCTTCCACTGAAGTCAGGCAACCAGTTAAGAGTGCAGTGCACAAGAGTGCATTTTTTATCCAGCAGAAATATTTAGCTTGGCTGTCTGCCAGGGAATGCTGGAGGAACGGACTGAATTAGGGGATTTACCTTCCACGTGTTTGGCACGCGTCATTTAGAGTATCTGAGAAGCTCCTCTCTCTTTCTCCATGGTATCCGAGCAGTGGAGAGGGCTGCCAGGCTATCGAAGAGTGATGTCATTCCCTGCTGTAGTAAGATACACCGTGATCTGAATTTACAAAGTGGGGATTTTACTCAGGTCCCAGTTTGCTTTCTTTCCATGACAGATACAATTATTAAAGGATATTCTAGCTGTCTATCACTGTTGGAAGAAAAAAACGTGTAATATTTTCCCTCAATTCTAAAGATGCTTCCATACTTTTCCTCTTAACACCACTTTGGAGTTGCATAAGTCTATAAACAATTTCTGATAACCTTGATTTAAATAAAAAAAAAACCTCTGCATCATAAGGCAGTTTCAGAATCTTCATTTATGCATTATGAGGAGCTACTATTTTATTTAAACATAGACATTGGGAGTTATATATAATCAAGTCACTGAATTTGTTCAAAGCTGCATATGTTTTAAGTTTTTTAACTGGTTGGACCCTGTCTAAGCTACTAAACACTTAGTGGACTCTAGACCCCAGAAGAGACTGCACAGTCATCTCCTCCTTCATTTGTGAGAGATGCTAAGTGACCTGCCAAAGGTGGTGGTTAGTGGAGGCAGAGCTGGTGTCAGGTCTGAAGTCTTTACCCCCACGTTCCTGTGTGCTTTCTGCAACCTGATGCTGCCAGCCCACGGGGCACAAAGATCGGTGAGTGATGGGAAGTCACTTGTGGTTGAGGAGGGCTCTGTCCATGCCAACATAATAGCGGTCGAAGGTAGGGGACACATCAGAGCCTCCAAACAGAGAATGTTCATCCAGTGCAAATTCCTAAAGAACTTGCCTATTTTCATCAGAAAACAAACTAGAGAAGATAATGTTGGTTTCTTTATGCAGGGAAAGAAAATGCCTTTTTGTTTTATCTGTGCAGGAGGTGACATTAGGGTATCATCATATCTAGAGTTGGAAAGGTTACCCCGAGACCGCACTATGTTTCCAGACACGGGTGTCCATCTCTTGGCCCAACTCCCACCCCCCAGCTCAGTATAGCCTGTTTAATAACAACATTCAATTGTATGACTACAGATGGGAAAGGGAAAGTTTAATCAGGCTTTTAAAAAGTGCATGAAGTGGGAGAGATTTCTATAAATACAAATTTAAATGAATGCTTTAGGAGACACAATTTATGTGAAAAGGGAGGAAGGAGACTATACATACTTTGCACATATATTCATACAGCTCCACAAGAAGCTAAAACACTTGTTGCTTCTGCATAAAAGAACTGGGTAGCTGGGTGTGTGTGCAGAGTTTTCCTTGTGCACCTTCTGGCACCTTTTCAATTTTGAACTATGTGAACATATTTACCTATGTCAAATAAGTTAAATATAATTTAGATAAATTATATATAAAGTGCTTTAAATTTTTAAAAATAATAGTATAGCTGAAGATGTACTAAATCTTGATTCAGGGCAATTTGACAAGCATACATTTTTTTTATTGTGGTAAAATGTATATGTGTAACACAAAATTCTCCATGTTAACCGTTTTAAGTGTACAATTCAGTGGCATTAATTACATTCACACAGTTGTACAACCATCACCACTATCTATTTCTAAAACTTGTTCATCACTTGAAACAGAAACTTTGTACCTATTAAAAAATAACTCCCCATTCCCCCGTACCCCCAACCCCCAATAACCTCTTTTCTACTTTCTGTCTTTGAATTTGCCTATTCTGGGTTCCTTATATAAGTAGAAACATACAGTATTTATTCTTCTATGTCTGGCTTATTTCACTTACCATAACATTTTCAGGGTTCATCCACGTGTAGCATGGGTCAGAACTCCATTCCTTCTCATGGCTCACTAATATTCCATTGTGTGGCTATACTACATTTTGTTTCTCTCTCTGTATATACCATTCATGTATTCTATTTTGTTTATTCATCTGTTGATGGACACTTGGGTTGTTTCTACCTTTTAGCTATTGTGAATAATGCTGCTATGAACATTGTTATACAAGGATCTGTTTGAATCTCTGTTTTCAATTCTTTTGAGTATATACCTAAGAGTAGAATTGCTGGGTCATGTGGTAATTCTGTTTAGCTTTTTGAAGAAGCAAACTCATGCATTTTAACACAGAAATTACACTTGTAAGAATTTATTCTAGGGAAGTAATTGTGGATGTACCCAGAGACTTAGCTACTAGGTTATTGACCATAAGCACTGTTTATAATATTGAAAAATTAAAAACAAGGCAAATGATCAATGATATAAAATAGGTTAAATGTATTATTTATACAAGCAAATTCTATGAGATCATTGGGGTAATAGTTAAGGGAATTGGCTCTGCGATCATCCTGCTTGGGTTAAGATCTTGTCTCTACTATTTACATGCTATCTGACTTTAGGCAAGTTAATTACCTTCTTTCCTTCTCACATTCTTCATCAGCAAAATGGTCAATAATTGCACTCAATTCATTGGGAGGTTGCAAAGACTAAATCACTTAATACACATGAAATATCTGGAAAAGGGCTTGGGCACACAGAATGTGCTTAACAAATGTCCATATACATAGTTAGAATATTTTCTAACGATTAGCATTTGCTAATTTTATAATAAATAACAGTGTTGCAGAAGATATGTAATAATGGAGAAAATACTTGGATTCAGAGCTCACATTACTATAAGGATTTTTGGTGAAAATGTGTATATATTTCTACAGAAAAAAGATTAGAAATACGTACATGAAATATTAATAATCAGTTACAACTAGGTGATGAAAATAGTATTCATTTTCTTCTTTTCTGCATTTTTTCAAATCTTTGAAATTTTTGAAAAAAGAATGAATATTACTTTTACAATCAGAAAAAAGTTAAAAATTAGATAAGGGAGGAGCAGAAGAATGCCATTTTTTGAACATCCATCATTTTTTTTTTTTTGGTGAGGAAGATCAGCCCTGTGCTAAGATCTGCCGATCCTCCTCTTTTTTTTTTTTTTTGCTGAGGAAGACCGGCCCTGGGCTAACATCCGTGCCCATCTTCCTCCACTTTATATGGGAGGCCGCCACAGCATGGCTTGCCAAGCGGTGCATCGGTGCGCGCCTGGGATCCGAACCGGCGAACCCCGGGCTGCCGCAGTGGAGCGCACCCACTTAACTGCTTGCGCCACCAGGCCGGCCCCAAGAACATCCATCATATTTTTAATTTGGATTCTAAGATTAAACAGATTTTGTTGTCCTATCTTCAGAAATGCTAAATCCTAAAATCCAACCTGCTGTGGAGAAAGCAGAATTCTCCCAACCTGAGGGGAAATTATGAAGCAGAAAATTGTCCTTCACAAAACTGCCTACTTGATTAAAATTTTGTCTAAAAATCTTTATTAAAATCTGATAAGTATCTTTGATGGTAAAGTTCTAAGACTGACTTGACCAAGCCCGCCTCCAGCTCCCTCCCGCCTTTCAACACGATCAGCTAGCTCCTGTCCCCCAGTGTGATGAATTAAATGTATGACAGATATGACAGGTGAGGACTGCATGGAGGGGCTTAACCAGCAGGGATAAGATAAAGCCCCCATTTAAGAACAAAGCCCCCACCAAAGCTTGTCCATTAATGACCATGAACAGAATCTCTTCATTTGTCCCATTTGGAAGGAGCAGGCAGAAACCACAGACAATGTGTGGTTACGAAGGGCGGCTGTTTCTCCAAGGGTCTCTCAACCAACTAATTGAAAATCTTTGATTTTCTGCTAAACATGCCTGAAAGACAGGTTCAGCTTCCAGGGACATGAGGGAAGCTGCTTTTCAATGTTACATTAATACGATAGACTTAAATTTACAGCTGGACTAAGTGGAATTACTGTATATAAACCATAATATCTATCTGCAGGGATCCAGCTAAGCCCTAGAGAGACAAGTCCAGCAGGGCAAATCCAAGGAATTTTGGAAGTCAATCCATTAGGATTACCAAGCAGCCCTTGATTTTGGAAGTCATAGGCTCAGTCTATGCAAGCAATGACGTCTCAATCTTCTTTTATCCTAACCTCTTATCTGAAGGCCTATTGACCCAGTTTTTATTTAAAATAAACTGATAAACTACAGATGATAAATAATAGAATCATTTTCTATAATATTGACATGACATTATTGGACAGGCAGCCTAGTCACATATGAACAGTAATTAAAAACATCCTTTTGAAAGCTATTTGGATAGCAAAAGTGTAGCCCTCTTAACATATAATTACAATAACCTGAACATTACTAATAATACATGATGCTAACGATACCCATGAGAAAAAGTGAACTTTTCGTTATGATCTCCTCCTACAAGACTTTTAGCCACTGTTCATTTCAGCTTATTAACAGCACAAGGCATTGTAAAAGGAGCTAAATTATAGGATGCTCTCTGAAAATGTATTATTGTCTAGGGTCTAGCTCTTGTGCATTGATTTGTGTGGGGGCAGATATATATTCAAGAAATACTTGTTGGAATTGTGCCGTTTGCAACAACATGGATGCACCTTGAGACAAATACTGTATGATTTCACTCATATGTGGAAGATAAAAAAAACAAACACACACATAGATACGGAGAACAGATTGGCAGAGGGGAAGGGAATGTGGGGAGAGCGAAAGGGGGAAAGGGGCACATATGTATGGTGATGGATGGAAACTAGACTTTTGGTGGTGAACATAACGCAGTCTATACAGAAGCCGAAATATGATGATATACGATTTACATAATTATAAACCAGTGTGACCTCAATAAAACAAAAAAATAAAAAAAGAGAATTGTTAAATAAATAATGTATGAGATCGAAAAAAAGACTTTAAAGCCATAGACATCCTCCAGGTACTCTGGAGATGAGAATAAATTCAATGAGAGTCCTCGACCCTTCCTGCAGCTTGCGCAAGGTTAGTCACATTAACAGCAGCTATGGTTGGCTAACGTCCTACTGAGGACCAGCTAGACTAACAGCGTGGAACATCATTTCTCTTCTACAGATGAGGCAACAGTAACTCAGTTAAGCAACTGTCCCAAGTTCAAAGACCAATTCAGTGACCAGGCTGAGAACTCCACCATCTCTGTGAGGCACCCCAAGTTCTTTCCCCTGCTGTCCCTTTCACCTCACCCCCAGTGCCAAGTTCCCCGATCAATGCTAGCTTTAATTCAGCATGTGTGAGAACTCTGGCTAAGTGTGCATTCTTTCCTTCTCATTAAGGAGAATCAGCTCTGGGAACAACTGAAACATCAAGACCCAACTTATGCTTACCCTGCCAGGAAAACCAGAGAGAATTTTCCTGCTAATAGAGGTCAAGATATAGTGGCGCTGCCTGCATGCTCTCAGAAGTCAAGCACTCGTTTTTGCCCAACTTGCTTTCTCCAGGTTCATGCCAGCGTAGAATTATTCAAATGTTCCTCAAAACATCAGATTCAAGTCATTTGGCAAATACTCTTCAAGTCTCTGTACTTGGACCCATCGCAAAAATATCCACCTGTGTTTTAACAGCGCACAGCTTCCCTGCTAGCTAAGCCTCCCACCAAGAACCCGTGAGAACTATTGCCATTGGGAGCCCTGTGAACAGGCCTGGATTCTGTCTGTCCGTGTCTCAACACCCAGAGAGGACATTTTGCAGAAGAGCTAAATAGACATCGAGGCAAACTTCTTTGGGGCCTTATCTGAATGACGATGCTTAACTTTCACCACATGGGCCGTCCTTGCAGAAGAAATAGTCACACTCAATTATTGTCTCTTTCTCCTAGACAACTACTGTTTAATCCTACCTCCAGCTGATATTAACTGCTGGCAAATACAACGCTATTTTTAGGCAGGAAGTGATCTCTCCCTTTCATCTATGAGAAATGTACTTCCTCTTGCAGTTGGGTCCATCCCAGATGCTGGATTTGGGGTAAAATTTTAACAAGAATGCATTACTACCTTTTGCAAAGTGAGTGAGCTTTGAACTCTTTAAGACAGTTTTAAATTCAAAGCTACTCTCTACACTGTGCTCTGTTAAAACAGAATATAGGCAAATCCCTATAAGCCACACACTTGGCACAATGACAAAAGACAATTTACTTTAAATAAGACTAGCACACAAGGGGGAAATTAACCAACACAACAGCAAAAAAGCTTCTTGACACATTTCTGCCTTCTACCCTCCTTCCCAGCTCTTATCCTCATTCCATCTTTTTAATCTCAGGCTAACAAATGATTTGATTAAGAACTTGATTCAGCATGTAGTAAACTTAAAATGGAATTTCCAGAACTGACCAACAAATATTTTTGAGATTGACCATAATGCCTTTCTTTCATGTTTTTTCTATTTTTTAAAAAATTATTTTTCAAGGAACCAGGAATTGCTGAATTGACTCATTATCTTTATACATGAAGTTATGCCTTAGAGAAAAAAATGTCTCACATGCAGCAGGCAATCATACCTAATTCTTAAATACCTGAAAATGAGGAGAAGACTCATGCCTGACATATTAGTAGTTCATGTTCTTGCTTTAAAATGTGACTGCTCATTTCTCAGGGGTGGGGGTGGGGCACATTTATGAGCAGAATATAGATTAGGATCAGGAAAACTCTACCAACTTTAGATCATTCTAGTTTGTGCCAAGATTACCTGCTCTGTAGCCAAGATGTGAAAATACTGGGAGTGCAAAGACTTGGTGTACAAGGCAGCTTTTGAAAATCTAAGCACGTTATTTCCCCTGGTAATTTATTTTTTTGCCATTTGAAGAATGATCTGGAAAGGAGGTGTTGAGTTAGTTTACATTGACCTCAGCCTGACCTGGAGGTGGAGGTTTTAAGAGCTGAGCTGCAGCCACAGCCAGGAAACCCCAGGAAAACAGCACGAGGAAAGGACTGCATTTGCGGGGACCCAAGAGTCACCCCGCCATTCTTATTGCAGATGGAGGGCATCCTCTTCGCCCTTTGTGGGGAAGGGAATCCATCCATCTTCATTAGGCTTTTTTGGGGAGGGGGTGGAAGGAGAGAAGACTGCCATTTCCTTTGGCTCTTAAAAACAGAAGCCAGCAGTGATTATTCATTTCAACCCCAGTGCCCCCCACCAAACCCTCCTGGGGCAACCGAGAAGAAGCAACATGGCCGACACATGAGCAGTCCTCCTATTAACCAACCAGTGCAAGCCAAGCAGCAGCAAGCCACAACTTAGCCAAAACCACAATTTAAAATGGTGTGTATGTTGAGGGGGGTGGTTTGGGGTGTAAAAAAGCTTTTGAAAGCGATTCATAACTTTTTCTATACAGGATTAACTCCCATTAGAGCAATTCCATATCAAGGCTATTTCACTCTCAGAAATGGCCAGGAGCAGCCAATATTTTTTGCATACATCACACTACAGTTACTTTGGTGAGAGTCTGCTTTCTCACACTCCCATCAGCAACTGTGCTGGCAGTGGTGTCTGGAGCACTGGAAATGCATCTCAAATTGGTTTGCAGTATAATCATGGAAAAATCAGTTTCAAGAAATAAATTTTTGTGTTATGGATTAACCTCACAAAGGAAGGGGTTACCCATTTTCCTTCCCTATGGGAAGAAAAATAGATTTAAAATGAATTCTACTGGACAAAGACATAGACTATTACCCTTGGTAATTAGATCTTAAAGAAGAATAAAAAGACACACTGCACATTACAGAGATGTGTTCCGATATATGTAACAAAAATGTATTTTTAAGATTCTATAGCTAGTTCCCAATTTGAAATGATCAAGAACCTCTTTATAAATATCCCAATAGAGTTATAAAAACAAGATATGTAGACATTGGAGGATAAGAGTTTTTTTATTTTAATAGATACGTCCCACTTGCTCTCCAAGACTGATGAATGCATCTACAACTTCACCAGTAGCTGTTTTTCCCTCAACTTTGGCTATACTGGCATTTTTCAGCTATCATCATTGCCAATCTGATAAGCAAAATGGTATGGGATGGTTAGTTTTATATCAGGATAGATCCTTTCCTGAATATATCTTATAAATGTGCTTTAAAGCCTGTCCACTTCACTTCCAGGCCTCTTGGACAGGTCTACATTCTCTACAGGTCTAGAGTCTAGAGTCCATTCTCTGAAGTAAAAACTGATCATGGCTGGGTCAGGGCTGAATTTGCCTGTTGGATATCATTAAAGTCTCCCAGTGACTCTGAAATGCATGAAGACCTCTGCCCCTAATTAGCTGAAAGCTTTGAGCCCATCACTCAATGTCTTTGAGCCTCAATTTCCTTATTAAGACCTTCAACTCAAACAAGAAATAGCATGTCCGTATAACACAATACTTGTTGCTGGAGATGGCTGAAATGAAGTAGAGGAACTCAGAATCTAATTGTGTACTGGAAAATACATTTGAAATAACACTGAGCTATGGGACATAATTATCATGCCCAACGCAGATGAATTCAATCAGAACGAAAGCCAGGGATATCCTGCCTGGGGTGGTAACTCCTAAATCAGGTGTTGGGGACAAATCCGATACGAATTGCTGGAAGGCATGCAGTCCGGGTTAGTGTAACCATTTAACTGTTCTGGCTAAATCTGGGGACATCGGCTGAAAATTAAAAAAAGGAACAGGGGCATGGCATTGGGCTGGGGTTCTTCTTGCTTTTCGTGACTACTTTTAGATCATTTCTTGCCGCCCCCAATCCCTCCTTTTGAAGCACATGACGTCATGCATCTGCTGCTCCTCTGCTCGTTGCCATCATCCACAGACCTCATGGTCTATCCCCCTAATTGACTGAAGACTTTTATACCTGGCTCACTGTCTTCCTTGCTACTGTTACTTCTTGTTACCTCTGACATCATCTTATCTTTTCTCCCCCTTCATTCCCACCCCAGCCACCCACTCCCAGTCCACTTAATGGCACCACACCATGAAGCACTATGAAGCATACTTCCTCCAAGCCTCTATCTCCAACGTCCTCTTCTCTAGTCTTCCCATAATTACTATCCTGTCTCCAAAAATTCCTCAGATCACATCAGATCTTCCAATCCGAAGACTAGTTACCCTACTTTTTCACTCTTTGATATTTACCTCCTGTCCTGACTTCCCTTATCACCCAGCTTCAAGTCTATGATCTATCTTCCCTTGCATATAATCTTCAGTTACATGGTTCCTCTCCTGTCATACTTACCCCAATCCCCAGTACTCAAGAGAGTTATCTATGTCTACAGGCTCTACTTTCTTTCAACTCAATCTCTCCCCAATCCATTGCAATCAAGCTTTCACTGCCACATTTGCACTGACATCACTCCACACATTCACCAATGACTTCCATCTTGCCAAACGAACAGGCAGTTGTCTGTTCTCATCTTGTTTATCTCTGAGCAGCAGTTGACACAATCATGCTCTCCTTCTTGAGAAAATTCTTCATTCAGCTTGTGAGCACAACATCCTCATGTTTTCCTCATACCTCACTGGCCACTATTTCTAGATCCTTTTTTGGATCCTCATCTTTCTCCTTATAAAGGTAGGGCTCAGCTGCAGCATCTAATGCTTGGATTTAAATAACCATCTACATGCTGACAACTCCCAATTTTAGATCTTCATCCCAGAACACTCCCCTGAACACCAGACTTCTATAACCAGCTCGCTACTTGACATCTTTATTTGGACATTTTATGGACATCTCCATCTTAACAATCCAAAACAGAATTTATTTTCTCTTCCCCAAACTATACTTTCTCCCTGTCTTCCAATATCAGTGAATAGTACCTCCATTCACCAAGATCAAACTTAGGAATCATCGATCATTCATAATTCCCCCTTTCTCTCTATTCCCCTTCCCCCACATCCAATCCGTCAGAATGTCTTACTGACTCTACCTTCCAAATATATCCCAAATCCTCCAACCATATCTCGCCATCATTACCAGTACTACCCTAGCCCAAGACACTATCATCTCTTGCCTGGGCTGTTCAGAGAGTTTACTAGCTGGTCTTCTTCTCCCCGTCTTGTTCTCTACCATCTGTTCTTCACCCAACATCCAGAGATCCTGTTAAAGCATAAATCAGTTCACATCATTCCAATGATAAAACCTGCCAAGGTATTTCCATCATCCTCAGAAGGAAATTAAACTACTTACTTACCATGGCATACAAGACCTTCCATGTTCTACCATCTCTCAAATCTCATCTCCTTTCACTCTCCCACTGGCTCCCCCACATTGGTCTTTTTGCCATTTCTCTAACACACAAGATCATTTACATCTTTGAATCTGTACTATTCTCCCACCAGACTTTACATGGGTCACTCACTCATTTCATTACAGTCTATACTCAAATGCCAGGTCCTCAGACCTGTCTTGTCTACCTTTATCTAAAATAGCACCCTATCTCATCATTCTCTATGCCATTACCTTGTTTTAATTTCACTATCATGATCACTATCTGAAATCATATCAATTATTTTGTTTATTTATTTATCTGTCTTTCCCATTAGGATGTAATCCCCATTGGGGTTACAGAATGTCTTGTTTTCTGTTTTTGTTTTTTACTGCTATATCCTCAGTACTTAGAACAGTGCTTGGAACTTATAGGTACTCAAGAAATACTTGTTGGATGAGAGAATTATTGAATGAATGGATGGAGAACTTGAATGCTATAAATTTAAATTTGGTTCATTGAGTGATTGCTAAGCACAGTCATTTCTTGAACAGGAATATTGACATTATGAAGATGGAGTTGGAGAAATACGCTAGCTACTTGTGTTAGAATGCTAAAGTGGAAGCAAATGGAGGCCAGCATCACTTGCTCTGAGGCTGTTCCAAGAAGCATCTGAGAGCTGAAAAGAACTTTTGCAAAATTTTGGTGCAAGGTGGTATGTAATATAAGGAGGCGCCAAAGAGAGGAAGAGTCACAAAACACTTCAAGAATGTAAACCTGGGCCGGCCCCGTGGCTTAGCGGTTAAGTGCACGCGCTCCGCTACTGGCGGCCCGGGTTCGGATCCCGGGCGCGCACCGACGCACCACTTCTCCGGCCATGCTGAGGCCGCGTCCCACATACAGCAACTAGAAGGATGTGCAGCTATGACATACAACTATCTACTGGGGCTTTGGGGGAAAAAAATAAAATAAATAAATAAATTAAAAAAAAAAAAGAATGTAAACCTGCACAACCAAGAGGTGCCCCTTGCCCAAATGGGAAAGTTAGGAGAAACACATGGGAAGGTTAGGAAGTACAGGAATGGGGGTGAGAGAGGAAGGCCATAAATTAATTTGCATCATGTTCTACCTACTTTTGACAGCAATAGTTGAACTATGAATTTCAGACTATACCTCTCTTTATTTTCTCTTACCTATAATTGTGTATTTAAAAAGGAAAATGAATTATCTAAGTGTCAAGGCACATTTTCTTAGAGTGAGAGGGATATAGGAATGAAAACTAAGTTTTATATAGATCAAGGACCGAGGGATTATTACATCCAGTATCATTTTACAAGATGATTTGTGGTTCTGCTAGGAATGATCCAACTCCAAGTGACTTCAAATGGCTCTTTGACATGCTTTCCTTTGAAACATAGTGAATTTGGCATAGATATATGTACAGTTGATTTACTGAAAAGAAAAATCAATATTGTGCAATAAACCTAATTGTAAATTATCCTACAAATTCAGGAGAATAGACACATACACACACACGCCTGTCAACTTATACTCTATACAGTATGCATCCTACACCAACAATTGTGATGAAAAATTAAGAAACACTGCCTCCTCTCAAGGGCTGCAAGGAAAAGCTGTATTTATGTGAATATATTTGGCAGGTGTATGAGGTAAAAAACTTCTTTTCACCTTTCTGTACAAATATAACATTAACAAGAGTGCTTGAACATGCTTTTCTCTAAACCACTCATAAAAATTCTTGAGGTTCTTAACCTTACTGGAAAAGAAAACCTCAGATGACTATAAAAAGTAAACACATGGCATATTCTCAATATCATGCCCATCTTCAAGCAATTTCTCACACTTATAATGCATTTATTTTTATGTAAAGCAGATGCGTGTCTTTGGGGCAAACCATGCCTTTTATTCTGATGTTGTGAAAGTCCCTTCTAATTAAAACAGGAAATACAAATTTCCTTGTCTAGTTCTAAGGATAAATCCCACTTAGCACAAGCAGCTGTCTGCAATTTCTGATCAACTCTTTCTGGCTATTCTAAATGTGCACTGCTGAATTCATATTTCACGGGCACTTTTGAATCCCCATTCCGAAAACAAAAGGCACACCCAGTGTCTCCTCATTCTCATTCGCCAGGACCTTGCATACTTTGGGCACGTTGACAAGCTAAATAACAAACAAGTAGGGTTGCAGCTTCAAAAACTAATTATTCAGGACCGAGGAAGCTGAATACGTTCTGGAGGAAAGGTTAAGTAAAAAGTGTAAAGTGAGAAGTCATTCAAAGAAAAGGCTAGGGATTGCATGAAAGAGAGAACGTAAATGAATTTCTTGTAAAAAATCATTCTTTAAATGTTTTACATTATAGCTCAAATCGCAATTAAGACGAATCTGGTCCCACCCTTCTAATTAAAAAGCTCAACTAGTTCCTTTACTGACCACAACAAAGGGCAAATAGACTCAAACCCACTTCCTTTGCTGAAGCTTCTCTTGCTGCTGAGCAGTTCATGTGTGGCTGATAAAATGGGCTACTGGGTCTCAAGGAATGAAAGCCTAAACTAGTTTGTGCACATCAGAGTGGATTAGATATGGTATCTGGTGAGTCGAACAGTTTTTCCACTCTTGTCAAGCCTAGATTAATATTCCTACTCATTGCATTTTAGGAATGGCCAATTAGTTTAAGTCAAATCACCTGCACTGCAGAGGTGGCAGGAAGATGGAGAGGCCAGAAACCGCCCTTACCCCCTTAGGGATCTGTGGATCCCTGTGCTTCCTCCATCTCACCGCCGAGGGCTCACTCACTGGACATCAGAGTGGGTAGGCCAACAGCCTAAGTCCGGCTGGGCTGTAACAACAAAGAGTTGGTGATGGAAGTTTGCGCTTAACTAATGAAATAAGACCGCTTTGTAGCTTCATCTGTAAAGAATTATGCTATGGATATTCTTAACTTGAAAGGTTTTCTTTTAATCTTAAATATCTCAATTTCTACCTTTATATCAGAAACAATGTGTTTTTCCTTGAGTGAAAAATTTGCTGTTTGTTCTTAAGAATGAAACTCTCTCCCAATCCCTTTCCCATATACACAGCTTTAATTCTATGTGGCCTCTCAGTCAGAAGAGTCCTAGTACTTAATCTATTTTTGCAAATAAAGCAAAGTGATGGTTGTGCCTTGAAATAACAACAGGCACATGGGCAACTAAGGTGTCAATAATAATTATGAACCCTTAAAAAATCCAGTCAGGGGCCAGGAGTTGTACTCATGATTCTCCATAAACATAGCAAGAAACTTAGTTAATAAACACCAGCTAACTTTTTTCAACTGCAGCAATAAATTGTTCTATTGGTGAAATGTCCACAAGTTCTGCTCAAAACACCTTGTGAATTGTTTAATTAGCAAACTCTTGCAACACTCAACAAATAGATATTGGCAAGTTAGGGAGACACAAGGTCCCTGAAGTATTAACTGTGCTGATAATCTAATCTGCAGGCTTTTCAAAGGGACACATACTCCATTCTTTTTTTTTTTGATTTCAGAGACTCAAATGACAAACATTTTTCCCTTTAAAATGTTCTAACAAGTAAATAAGACATAAGAGATATATAGACAACTAGTTATCGTAGAGAGCCAGGTTGCTAACACACACTAGGCCCCGACCAGATTAATAACATGTCTCATGTATATAATAATGCAGGACCTATATGTGTCCTCCTGATGGAATGACAGCCTTTTTTTCACACAAATATAACTAAATCAAAGAAAAAATATTCCTCTAAAAGCCAAGTCTTCTTTTTGTTTCACCAAACTGCAAAGTAGGGTATTATCAGATATTTAAGGCCCCCGCACAGTCTCCTACCAAGGTTCAATTAGCAGTGATTTTTAATTGTTGAGCAATCTTGGGTCAAAACTCCATGGCATGTTTTGAACCAAGAAGTGCTAAGTGGGAAGGCTCATCCTTCACAACAACCCCTTCTGTAAAGACATTCAGGGGAGGGTGAGCAGTTTGGGTGTGGTGAACTGAATTCTAACCCATTAATTGTTGGGAAACTCAAGGTGGAACCATGCGTAGCATGGATGGTTTCCTTCCATGGCTCAGATCATCCAGGGCAGACCACACTGAGAAGTGCTAGTTAGTTGATGAAACCCAGGTCACAAATCCAATAGCAGTATGGATCATTTCAATATATTTTGTTCCAAGGGATAAACCAAGTGCCAATGGTAGTGATTTCTTGAGTAAAATGATGTGCATGGAAATGTCAAAACTCCATCCTCACTGTGAATTCAAAATATATGTGCCCTCTGTCAAAGGATCACTAAGTAGTGTGTTTCTGCATATAAAGGAACACATAAACACCATTCCCATAAAGATAAAAGAAATGTATATCTTTTCTTGGCATAGAAAAGTTTGCAAAGCATTGAATTAAGATTCTCTCTGCTTTCTCCTTAGAAAGTACAGCTATGATTCATTACAATCACTATAAAATAATTAAGCTGCCTGTAGCTATTCTTAGTTCTACCTGAAGAAGTTAAAATACACATGGTTCTTATCTGCTTAAAGCTTATATATTAATCTGACACTGATCTTCTTAGGCTGAAATGTCTAAGTCTTTCGTAAAGCACAAAAGAAAACACATAAAATGTATTGTTTTAGTTGAAGAGCTATGCTTATTATCTATCTAATGGTCTTTTAAATACTTGATATATTCTTGAAAGAAAATCTTGAAAGAAAACTAAATACCACCAAAGACACACCCTCCCACCCCAAAACACACACAGTTCAGAATTAGTTTTAAGTGGGAGACAGATGGACAGATTGAAGGGAACAAGTAGCAATTTGATTTTCAATTTAAGGCAGAAGTATAATCAAGCATACCCATAAAATATTTAAAAATAGTTTTAAGAAGACTAAGAGGTAAGTCATTTGCTCAAAGTCAAAAAGCATTTCAAAACCCATCTGTAAAATATCTGAGTTGGTATCTTCCTTCAGTTTTCTTTATACATAACTGTTTGGATAAGAACTTTTAGATGATCTCCTTCTCTATTTGTCTGCGACAATCAAATGATGACAGCTACCTGGAGACACCATCAGTCTTTGGGTCAGCCACTTCACCAGCAGTAGGCAGACTGATGCTGCAGGCAGATGACCTCTGATCCAAGAATTTAGTCTCCATGAAAAAAAAGAGACCAACCCAATGATCATGCTCAGCAATGAAACCCCAGAGGGGCTTTTATTCTGGAAGTTGTTACAAGTAGTTCATAACCTTTGTCCTCCAGACACTCATTCAAACTACCTCACCACTCTGTAAACCCAGGGGCTAAGGATGCTCGAAGGCATGAACTTTCTACCCAAACAGGGTATTGTAAACATTTGGGGGAGGCTTGGTGCTACTGCTAAAATAAACCATAAAAAAGGACATTAACCAAGACACTTTTATTCAGGGAGCCTCTCTCAGTTCAGAGAACCCAATTTCGACGTCAACCCTTTTACTCAAGAGCCAGCTCCCAATGAGAACAAGCAACCCTCCTTAGAATACTAGCATTTTAAAGATTTTAAGTGTGCTTAGATGCTAAGAAAAAGTATATTTAAGAGTTAAAAGAATCAGGGTACAATAGAATAGTATATTTATATAGTTATAGTCTGAGTCTCAACAGTTTTTTCTTTTGTAAATTGTAAATGAAACGCAGGAAAAAAAACCATATATAAAGGGGGGGAATGCTACTCAAAAGGGATTACTTATTACTTGGCATTTCTTCTGCATTCTAATTTGGTTGTTTTAATTTTAATTTTTGACTGAGTTTTAGTTTTCATTAAGAGGTCTTACTTCTGTCAGGTTCAAAGATGTTTTGACTACAAATTCAAATTAAATTATTTGATCCTAGATTGCAAAAAGGCTTTTCTTCTTTGGCAAGAGGAAGATAGTAGAGAAAAATGGGGTCGCCAATGCAAAGCTCATTGACCGTGCTCCTAAAACTGTTGTAAAGAAAATCATCAGGGGAAGTGGGAAGTGAAATTGGGTCCAGTTTCCCTAAACTGAATAAAATAAAAGAGCAATTTGTTCTAAAACTCAAATTTAATTAAAATAAAATTTTACTATAAAAATTACTTTAAATTAAGGAGTAAAATTGTAGAAAATAATAATATATAATTTTTAGGTTTTAATAACCTCTGAATGGTGACTGTGGATTTTTAAAGTTATATGATTTAAACACATCTAGTTAAGAAGTATTTGGGTATAAATCTGCCATCCCACCAAATGTTCATCAACTGCCAACAACCAGGAGACAGTTTGTCTTCCAACAAAGGATCCAAAATAGTTGTTGAATTTAATATGCTAGATATTCTACTATGCCACAGTCTGATGAGGTAAAATATATATTAACATCAAATTGATCATTGTTTTTAGAATTGTTAGTTAAATGTAAAGCACATAAAGCATAAAAGATATAAAAGGCATCTGTTAACTAGAAATTCAAGAAGACTATGCCTTTAAAGCACAGGATGCGAAAAATCTTCCACAGAGTAAAAAATATTGCCAAAATACTCAGTTCATTTAAAAAAAAAACTTGCTCTTCTCAATAACAATAACTTCTAAGTCACTGGACCAAGTTTTTACAGGTTTCCTTTAGTATATCTTATAATAAAAATGTCTTTGGACGATATTTATAATAGCTGACTTTTTTTAATGTGGCAAGATGTACATAATGTAAAATTTACCATTTTAAGTGTACAGTTCAGTAGCTTTAAGCACATTCATATTGTTGTGCAACCATCACCACTATCCATCTCCAGAACTTCTTCACCATCCCCAAATCCATTAAACAACAACTCCCCATTCCTTCCTACTCCTAGTCCTTGGTAACCTCTATTCTACTTAATGTCTCTATAAATTGGACTATTCCAAGGTACCTCATATAAATGGAATCATATAATATTTGTCCTTTTATGTTTGGCTTGTTTCACTTAGCATAATGTTAATTTATTTAAAAAATGTAAATTTTAACTATCCAACTTATATATGGAAAAAGAAAGAAAACAAACTTTTTACCCAGAAAATATAAAGGCAACACCATACCCCAAATACAGTAGAACCATCATAGGCTACCCACTCACCTTTTCAAAAACAATTTTTGCCTTTTAGAAAGAAAATTCACGTTTCAGCATCATTTCCGCCTTCAAGGGCTCAGACTTCAGAATCTTCCTGGACAAGCCATATTGTGGTCTACTTCTTGCCCAGAAAAGAAAGTTATGCCAGCTATCCTAAGCAACCCTTTGCTGCACCACACACCTGTTCAGACAACGGGTCAGTTAAACAAGCAAAATAACAGCTGAGAAAGCCAGGTCAGCTACCCTCTGATCTGAAAGACATTTACAGAACAAGTCCCCCTTCTCCGCCTTCTTTATGTGAAAATAGCAGTTGAAGTAACATGATTCCTTCCCTTCCTGTTTGAAGAGACAGTGAAAGCCCTCCTGTTGCGAGTCCACTCTCTAAGTCTGGGGAAGAGGCTGCCTCAATCCTCCAGCTTAGTCCATAAGCCTTGGTCTACCGGGAAAAAGACCCATCCCACTGTGGTTATGTTTGTTTAAGGAGCCAGGTCCAACCCGAAGAGTTAACGATTAACAAGGGCCATATTACATGTCACATTTTCTTGTTACGATGCTTTTTAGTCCTAGGTGTAATTAAGGAGACTTTTTTGCTTTCTGATCTTTCTTAAGTTTTTCTTCAGTTGAGCCCAAAGGCTCTGAATGCAACAAATACACAAAATAAATGGATAACATTGTGGACTTATGACAGGTGAAATCTGACTTTTCTAGAAAGACTTTTTGCTGTTGTTGTAAACTGATACAACACTACAGGTACAGCAGCAAAACCAACCCATCAGGTGTAAAGATTTTATGAGTGTACCTCTTCCAAATATATTTCTATAAATTTTTCTCCAAGTAAAACTTAACACTAGTTTATAAGTACAAAAGATATACAATTCTTTCTTCAAGGACATGACTTGTAAAAATGTTTTCCTTTACTTGTAACTTCTGCAGTGTTTCAATGCCTTAGGTGTGGATATATTTGTTTGCTTTATTTTACTTCAAAGAAGAAAAGAGAAAGGATGAATGGCCAAAATCCACCCATGTACTGACTCTCATAAAGTATGTTTTTGAAGGTGTAGCTCTGTAAGACATCTAGCACACAAAACTAGCAAGTCCATAGAGAGCCTTCTGTAGAGAGGGAAGTTCTATCTCAGTAGGTGAAATGGATGAAGGGAGAGAGCCTAGCACACCTGGAAAGCTGACAGCTCAAGAATATACATTATTCTGAAATAATCTCATCTGTTTTTGCAGAAGAATAAAAAATAAACATAAAAAAGAACCTCAACACTTTATATCCTAAAGTACCATAAATAACCCAGGTTAAAAAAAAAACAAAAGCAATTTCTATGTGTAATAATTCTCTTCTAGGCTTTCGTTTTAATTTTTGTAAAGTTTTCTCATGCTCTCTTAAAATCACAATTTTAGAATTCCGTAAGGAACTTTAGAAATAATAGAGTATAGTATAACAGTATCCAAATATGTATATACATTTCTGGTAGTGGAACCACCATTGATTACCTTTTTTTCTTCTGTAGAAACCTACCGGAATCTTACACTAATCTGAACAAATGGAATAGATAAAAGTAGAACTCTGGTTGGGTAGGCAACCTGAGGATACAAGGCCCGTGTCTGAGAACCCACAGTCTGTCAGTCTAATCCCTTCTTTTTACAGAAGTGGAAGCAGAGGGCCGATAAGGTGAGGTGACTTCTCCAGATTCTCACCACACCAGCACCAGAGTTGAGACCCGCACGCAAGCTCCTTACTCAGTGCTCTCTCTGATGTTACTCTCCACTAAACCTTAACAGTCTGGAACTTCAAATAATTTATTATTTTGCACTTGTAGGAGAACTAAAGAAGTAGCACAAAGATTAGTGTGTGTGTGTATGTGTGTGTGTGGAAGAAGTGTGTTTGAAATTCCTGATCACCTAAATTTGGATTATCAAGGGCAAAAAGACGAGAAATGAAGAGAAACAGAGAATCGGGACAAGGAGGGACCAAATGGAATTGAAGGGTAAAGGCAGCCATTCATCATTCTTTCCTATGTTCATTTGCTCAGTGGACGGTTATTACAGACATAGTGCCAGGTACTGGGAAAGATGTCAAGATAAATTATGACATTGTTCCTGGGCTCGTGTTTCCAACGTGGCACAGTACCGCGCATGCGCGCATGTGCATGCCATCCTAGGCAGGAGGTGATAGATGCCACAAAAGCGACACAGGAGAGGCAGTGAGGACGAGAGAAGAGAGCCATCAGGGGAGCGTGATGGAGAAGGTGTCATCTGAGCTGAGCCTGGAAGAAGTACGGTGGGGGATGGTGACAACAAGGACGGATCCCATCAGCCACAGCTGTGGAAGGGAAGGGAAGAAAGCAGGCCTTTCACACTGGCTAAAACCAAGGACTCTTACAGAAGTGTGGGAAGTATGTCTGGAAGAGTTCCTTTGGTCAGAACTTTGAAGCTGCCCCTACTCTGTGGTGTGGCAAAAAGAAAGGGGTTGGGGGTAGGGAGAAGAGAGTCAGCCAGGAGACCAAGTGAAGACCAAGGCTTCAGATTGGGGGAAAGGACTGGGGAGTGAAGGGAAGTGTTTATTTACTGAAGGGACGCATGGAAAACACATCCCTATGGAAATAAGATGTATAAAATTAGGTCAGCCACCTAAGGGTTGTTGGTAAAAGGAAGTTATAGATTTCAACATTTGTTGCCCAGCTCTAGAGGTAGCATAATCAGCTTTAGGGGCTGCAACTAGTTTGCTTTCTAGAAGCAGTGTCTTTACAATTCAACCCCCTGCCCCCATACTCTACTGCTCCAAAAGTGCTAACATCAAGTTGGAAATCCTTTCCTTCACATTTAGAGAAAAGAGCTCTAAAATACTATGGATTGGAAAAGGTTAACTCTGAAGCACGACAAAAGTAACACCAAAGAAAGAGAGGGAAGCCCTCCCCTACCTCTTTGGCCTTCAGTATTCCATAAAACACATTTCTTTCCTGATAAGACCCTGTGCTGACCAGGCAACCACACTTTACTGCAGGTTCACTAACTGAACTAAGCTGTCTTTTTCAAGGATATCAATGCAACCAAAAGAGCCATAAAATTGTGAAATTGCGAGAAAAGGGGGCTAAGTCAAACATGGGCTTGGCTTAGCCTGATCTGTGCAGGTGTGGACAGAGCTAAGCTGTTGACAACACGATAATGCAGTGTGGTCAGTTCTGAGTGCCTGAGTCCCGCCCATCTCCACTCACACATTGCTTCTCCTAGAGATGGTATTTTTGAGAGATGCAGAGGCCAGGCTGTCAGAAGTCTGGAAAAGGGAGAGGAAGTTTTCCAAATTCTATTCATACCAAATAAAATATAAACAAAAGCGTAATACTAGTTTACTCTTTGCCACTACATTTTAGAATTTCTGGTGTAAGCTGTTAAAGAAGGGCCACATCTGAAGTTTTACAGCTGAAAAAAGGACTACCCCTCTACTTTGAATTTGTTTGTTAAAATGTCCCAGATTTTTAGAATGGTGCATTTCTTCTAGCCAGCCTCTGCATTTCAGCTCTGAGGAAACCAAGGATCAGAGGGGTATGGGATTTGCTCTCACTTGGCTAATCAACAGCAAAAACTGACAGCTACCCAGGGTTCTCAACTCCTGGCTCTTACTCTCTCAGATACCATTAATGGTTTTCTTATTAGTCTTTAAAATTTTAGTGAAAGTAATTCCTATTCCTTTGGTGCAACCATTATGAGAGATTGCAGCAAAATGGAACTCTGCAGATAAGGGTGACAGAAGAGGGCATTGTGGCGGCAATCCTAACACATTTCCCCTTGGAAAGTCCCAATCAACTTCCTATAACAAAGATTTACCTCTTTATATCCTACTCTTGTGTGATTAGCTAAGCCATGCACAATGAAAAGAAGATATGCAATTCTAAATTTATCTTTTGACCAACTATTCACGGGTCTGTCTGTCTTTCCACAGGTATTTCCACCAAAGACCTATTTCACTGCTAAAGATCATTTTTTAAGATGTACTATGCCAATAAAATCCAAATTCACTACTTCTATCACTGTCCTCAAAACTAAAGAAATTGCATAAACTTAAATTACTAAGCTGTGACTAAAAAATGAGGGGGTACATTACATGTAGTACTTATGATTAAGGAAACAAATTAAGATGCCAAATTCTGCCCTCACCTCTGTTAGTTACTCTTTTTTCTTTTCCTAGTATTGCTGATATGTGTTAGCAGAGAAATCAAAATAGATACAATGTACCTAAAGAATTATGAAGACCCAGGACACTTGGTCCTATTTATTTATCAGTTTGTTAAGAAAGCAGGAAAACTCATATAAGTCATTTCATATGGTGATCATCAATCTCTTAAGTGAGTCTTGCTTTTCAAACTTCTTAGTTAATAAAGAAGTGAAAAATACCTATGATGATCTTACTTGAAACTTCAGAATAACTGTTATTAGGAAGAATGCCATTTGCCTCTAGAGGAAAGAATATATTCTCAGGGCACAGTTAGAAGCTCAGAGAATTTCTTAACCCTGAGTTTACTTGTCCTTCATTCTTCTTTAATTTGGCTACGATAAGAATCTCTCCCACTGTTGATGAAATACTCACTTTTCCACTCAAGTGGCCTGGAATTCTCCTCCGGTCCTCTGAAAGGGCTGCCCCTGAGCAGAGCTCTCTCTCTCCCCAGCGCAGAGCGTGGCAGAGGCCACTCGCCTCTCTCCCACCCTAGAATGTGGATCTGCAAAAGAGGCCTGTGTCAACAGCCCTATCAGGACGATCACGTGACATGGGCTTTGTCTCCTTCCTGCGGGTGTGTCAGTGGTCATGGCCAAAGACTGAGACAGGGGATTGCCAGGGGATGAAAAATGCTTCATCTGTATTCTAGCTGTCAAAGAGGGAAGACAAGCAGCCTCTTCCACTCCCTTCCATCACAGCCCAGAAAGGACCTGCTTCTCCCACCTGAATGGTTCAGTACCTGCCAGGAACTAGAGACGCAGGAAACTGGATCTGTGGCCATGAGCCCACTGTCTTTACTCCATGGAAATGAAAGACAAGTTGCTTTGATCACCTTGGAGACCAACCACCTCCTCTACTGAAAGCTAACCCCACCTTGGCGGTGACTGCCTCCCCTCCCCCCAGGACCCTCTCTCCCTCTACTCTGGCTTAAGTAGCAGGCTAATCAGTTTGATCTGACAGATTTTAATTACATTAATTAGGGCTTTTTCTGAATAGGCCTGATTAGCATCCTACCAAGGATTTTGTGTGTATGTGTGTATGTTTTTTTCTTCTCTAAAGCAGCTCTGCTAAAATCAGGACTAATACTTTCCTTTCCTCTAACAATGGTAGTTTTTTTTGTCTTGCTCAAGATGAAAAATCAGACATTTGATGGCACTGGGTGTGAGAGTGTATTTTATAATAAAATCACCCATGAGGATCTGGAGCAGGCTCTGAATCTATCTTGTGAGCCTTGATGGGGAAGAAGAGATTGTTATCTAGAACATTTGTCTAGAACACAAACATTGGTTTTGCTTACTCTTTGCCTAGTAAACACTACATTGAGCTTGAGTTTTAAAAATCCCAGTTCTTCTAAATCCTCCCCCATACCCTCATTGGACTGAAGCACAAAGTAATAGATTCTTACCTCTCTGTATTATTTCATCCATCACATTCTAGAGAGAACCAATGATAGCCACACAAAAGCCAACGGAAATTTAGCCTTTGTCTTTCCATTGTTTCTTAGAATAAAAATACCTTGAATGTCAACAAGGTTGGTACTGAAAATATTTCTTAACAACTTTCAGCCACTAATGAAAGAGAACAACATTGATTTCTCAGGAAACTCTACGAAGTTTAGCATGGCACATATATTTAGCCTTGTTGATCATCTGTAACTATAATTATTGCTTTAAAATATGCTGTTTTGAATAAGCCACAATAAATGAGGGCAGAGTTCCAGACACCAGGAAGAAAATCTACCCAACTAAATGAAGTTTGTTTGCTTTTTTAAACAGTCTAATATGAAACTAATTTTTTTTTAACCACATATCTTAAGGAAAGCAGTAAAAGCGTGGACTTGCGACCCTTAATCCAAGTTTTGAATCCTGTTGACATCCCTATCTCCCTCCTGCAACTTGTGCAATAGCCAGTTCTCTGGGGAGTAACGCTGCCATTCTTACTCACCTGAGCAACGTCATGATTATGACGGTTTTTACTGGGATAGTTCCTGAATCTGTTGGAACGTTGGTAATACAGCTGAGAAATCATATTTTCAGGCCACAGTGCTTTACCAGAAAGATAAAAAATTTTTAAAATCACTTAATATATTTTAATGCCACATTTTCCATTTACAGTTTATCCAATTATCTTATCTTTAAGGGTTAACTTGGATTTAACATTTCTAGCCATTTGGTTTTCACTTTAAAGTGAAAGTGAAGTTTCAGAAGATGTCTGTGTATTCCCCTTTTTTTCCAGTTTGAGAGAAAAAAAAACCCTCAGTAAAAACAATGTTGACTGCCTTTTTGTTATCACCTGATTCTCCCTGGAAATCACAGTGATCTTTCCTCCTTTCCTTGGTCTTATCTAGCTGGATAGGCTGTCCTTTGAGAAGGAACCTGATTTATCTCTGTCTTTGATGACCATGAAGCTTATACCTGAGCTTGACAACACAAGAATGAGAACGATCCATTCACTGTATAGGAAGTAACAGGGGTCCAAACCTTTTAGCTCTAGGTCTTTGATCCACTTTGGACCAGACAATTAACAATTTCTAGGAAGTATTAGTAAAAGATTGAAGGAAGTGAAAGATAGAAACAGGCTATATGATTTGATGTCAGACACTGAACAGGAGTGCTTCCTCCACACCGAGTGTTCATGTTGGATAGTATCTATTTTACACTTTGCAGTGATGGTTAACTTCTGGCTTCCTTTGGCAAAAAATACTAAGTGATTTATTAAACAAACACACAACAACAACAAGACAAACAAACACACACAGAATAACTCAGTGCCAAATTTTACCAAGTGTTCAATTTGATTACTTAATTACAACATTAAAATCTTCTAAACAGTTCAAAGGAAGAGACATGGAGTTAGAATCTTGACAGCCAAACTCGTAGAGTGTTAGTAACAGAATTTGCTAGGGGGAAAGAAAAGAAGAAAAGGTAACACCAAAATAGAAAAGAAGAACAAAAAGGAGGACAGTGGTTGGTGGGAGAAAAAAGAATTTAAAGCTTTTATTTTCCAAAGAAATTGAGAAGTGCAAAACCAGTGGTAACTTAAAAACTATAGATACAAATATCCTTGGCAAATGTGTGTGTGTGTGTGTTTAGAGAAAGAAATAGTGGGGGTGGGCAGTAGGGCACAAATCCAACACAAAAAGAACTAAAAGTGAGAAAAAGCCTTTCCTTAGATTTAAAATATTCACTCCAGTGTAGAATAAGAGGATCTCAACCCATTTTATTAAATGAAGATACACTGATGGTCACTAACCAATCCAATGCTCAGAGTTATTTTGATTAAATATATTAAAATCTAAAAGTAAGCTCTCTGAACATATTTTTGTAATCACTAGGTCTATGTCTTACTAGAACATGCTAGCTCTTATTCATTCAGTCAGCCAGCCAATGATGGTTTATCGAGTACCTACTAGGTACCAGGCACTGGTGTGCTCAGCAGTGGGTATACAGTGTTCAGCAAAACTGACATGGTCCTTGCCTTCCATGGAGTTTATCATTAAGTGGGAGAGACTGACATTAAACAAGTAAGTGTAAAAATATAATTACCAAGTACGGGAAGTGATTTAAAAAAAAAAAAAGGAGAGGGTGCTGTGTGAGAGAAAAGGGGCATGGAGAGGAACTTGGTGTTCAAGGAAGACCACTCTGTGAGGTAACTTTTAAGCAGAGGCTTAAAGGTGTCAGACTTGCAGATTGAGGAGAGAAGGAGAGTACAGGGGTGGAGGCAAGGCTGGATGGAAAGGAGAGAAGCATGCCAGCAGGCCAAAATCAGGAGTTCTGGGAACTAAAGAGCTGCAGTTGTGGCTGGTTGAGTGATATGAGTTGAGGCTGCACAAGTGGGCAGAACTTCAAAGCCCATGGTAAGAAAAGGGGCTTTTTTTTTTTAAAAAAAAGTTCTCTTTTATTTATTTATTTTTTTTGTGAGGAAGATCAGCCCTGAGCTAACATCTGTGCTAATCCTCCTCTTTTTGCTGAGGAAGACCGGCTCTGAGCTAACATCTATTGCCAATCCTCCTCCTTTTTTTTCCCCAAAGCCCCAGTAGATAGTTGTATGTCATAGTTGCACATCCTTCTAGTTGCTGTATGTGGGACGCGGCCTCAGCATGGCCGGAGAAGCGGTGTGTTGGTGCGCGCCCGGGATCCGAACCCGGGCCGCCAGTAGCGGAGCGTGCGCACTTAACCGCTAAGCCACGGGGCCGGCCCAGAAAAGGATTTTTATTCTGAAGGCTTTTCTTCTGAGGACAATTCTAGTAGAAGCAAAAGTTATGTATTTATTCTTAAATTAATTTTTTTGCACATTCAATTTTTAAAGTAGTTCTGGGGAAACATACTACAATAGGAGAAGAGTTAAATAAATTATGTACATCTTGTGATGGAATATTATCCAACCATATAAAAACATTTTAAAAGAATATTTAATGGTACAAAAAATGTTCCAGCTATTGAAAATCAGTATATTCATAAACGTGTAGTACCAATTTTGTAAAAAAGAAATGAATCTGTAGTTATATTCATAGAAATACCAGAAGAAAATGCACAAAATGTTAAAAATGATTAATGCTGGGTGGAGGAATTATAGATGGTCCTGTTTTTTTATTTAACTTTTTTCAATTATCATACATAAAGTCAACTTTTTTGAGAGGATGTACGGTTCTTTGAATTTTAACACACGTACAGATTCTGGTAACCACCACCACAATCAAGATACAGAATGGTTCCATCGCCCCCCAAAAAACCTCCCTCATATTATTCCTTTAAAGCCACACATGATAATTTTATTTTAATCTTTGTACTTTTCTGTAGCTTCGAAAGTCTCTATGATTAGCATGTACTGCTTTTATTTGCTGGGAAAAAAAAAACAAAAACCCATACTTTGAAGTAATGGAAATAAAAGAACAATATAATAAACATTCATTCTCTAAATCAATGACTTTTTTTCTTAATCATTTGAAATAGACACGTTTCAGATATTTTTAAACTTTAGAATCTTCCTCAACTAAATCATTCTGCTCCTGGCCAGAAATATTAAACTTTGAGCAAATGTGAAAAAAATATCATCGTTGGGGCCAGGGCCTGCGGAGATGTTTATGTTACCCAGAAGAAGATTCTCTCAAATGAACAATGACAATGAAAAGTAATAGACATATAGTAACACGAATAGTAATGCCAGCTCAAAAGATCTGGTGGGAGAAGAGATAGAATTCAACACAAGAAACATTCCTGTTCTTTTTTCTGTGTAATTAAGCATGTATTCAGATGAGACCAGAACATATACAAGCGATACTAGGCCTTGCACAGTATCACAAGAACTAGCTACCACAACTTTATAGCTATGGAGGTCTATTCTGATTCAATTATCCAGCACTGAAAGTAGATTCAAGACATGTTTCACTTTTAATTTATTGAGCAGAAAAATATATTTCTATAAAGCCAAGCCTAGGTAGATAATTTTCTTCTGAACAGGATTTCAGGAAGACAGTGGCTTGCAGTGTTCCTGCTGCCCTCCTCTCCCAACCCAAATCTGAGTAGGGAGCACCTGCAGGGGCCGGGAAGCCTGGATGGTGGGTGGGAGGCGTGGGCTCTGCCTGTCTAAAGGTAAGACCTGGATGGAGAGACCTGGGAAAATCCAGATGGAATCCCCACCTGACCCCAAACACACACAACTCCCCAGACCAAAGGGAAACATACGGGGATGTGGAAAGTTCTGAGGCTCCAAACAGCATTCTTGGACAGCCCCATCTCAACCCTCCAAGAAGGACACAGCTTGAACGTCTACCTTGACCCCTTCTTCCAACCAGAGAGCTGAACAGGTGAGCTGCATTATTTTTGCCCTAAAGCTAGGCAAGTGCTCAATTTTGCTGCATAAGAGACCTGAAGGTAGAACTTTCGTTTTTATTACCTCCATTTTGCTGAGGAAGAAATTGAGGCAAAGAGCGGTTGAGTAACTTGCCGAAGATCAACAAGTTGGTAAGTGGTTACAGGATTCTTATCCAAGCAGCTCAACTTCAGAATCCATGTTACTATTATCTCTTCTAGAATTTTGTGCTTTATTTATAGTGGGGAAAAATAGGAAACTAAATGGATGCCCATTAACAGGGAATGGTTGAATACGCTGTAGTACAGCCACATTGAATGTCAGGCACAAATTAAATAGAAGTTGGATCTGTAATAATGGCTTTAGGAGGATTTCCATCATCCATTCATTGAGAAAACCAGGATACATAATATGACCTTATTTTTCAAAAACAATAACAAAAAATGCTGTTCCTCTAACAAAAACAAAATTGTTCCTCTAATAACAATTGTTCCTCTAATAACAATAAATTGTTCCTCTAATAAATAACAAAATTTATGTTTCTCTATAATTATACAAGCATAGAAGAAGGTAATAAAGGATACACACCATGTTGTTAACATTAAAAATGGAGTTTTTACTCTTAATTCATAAAATACAAATTAATAATAATTCTTCTAACTATAAAAAATATGAAATAGACAACCTTCTGATCTACCACAGTCAGGTACGTATTCAGACTACACCTGAGCTCACAGGATACAGGTGTGAACTGGAAAGCCTGCTTTACACCAAGAAGCTGCAGGCTGCTGCTGAAAGGATTCTTAATCATTGAGAAAGTAGAACAGAAACTAGCAGTACTCTTAAGCAGACTATCTGCAGGCCCCTTCAATCCTTTTATTAGAGGCTAAATACACCCTGACTTGAGTATGGACAGAGGTGGTGTGCTTATATTTGTGTGTGCGAGCACGCATGCACATGTGTATTTATTCTAACAATACCACTCTCTGAATTGCTCCAGTCTAGTTGGAGGGTCCTGGAAAGCAGGGGACAAATAAATCAATTCAGCAGGTCACTCTCAGCCACCTTAGGAAATCAGCTAGATGTGTGATTTCTTCATTAATGTCAAGAAGAGGAGAACAATGAGTCCCAGCCATTAAGTCCCTCGCAGTTCAAGATAAGAAAGAGTTAAACAGATGATAATCTGTGCATTTAGCTGGGATTCAAACATTCAGCTGCTTAATCATTTCTTCCTCACTGTGCACCGCCTGAACACAGGGAATATTTGAAAAGCCTTGGTCTTAGGGATGAGAGTAAGGAGGAGGGTTTCTAGAGAGGTGTGGGGAGGGTAGGAAGAGGCATGGAGACAGAGAATTCACAGGGGTGGACAGGCCAGAGAGATTTCACAGGCAAACCTTTACTGGGAAATGAAACCATTTCTTAATTGCCATTTGGGATATAGGCTACACACAATCTCACTAAGCTGCTACGGACTAGTTCACTGATTAAGGCAGGGATGTCACTAAGAAATACTTATTTCTAATATTATATGACAATAGATTTGTGACTAACCCATTTAGTACTATTATTTTGCAAACTAGCTTATTTTAACTTTTTAAGTAACATTTTAATCATGTGTCACTGAACACATTGGGATAAAATTATACATTTGGATTTAATGACAAAGACAGAAGGAAGCAAATTCCAGGTGGCCTATATTTCAATCCTTACAAAATAAAAATAAATAGGAAAAAAAGATAGCTGTGGCTGTTTCCTGAAATGAATGGGTTTAGAAATATAGACTTGTCTGATAAGTTGGCACGATGTTTATGTGTAACCAAAACAGTTAGGTATAGAAGACAATTCATCTTCCTATAATCAATGTGCTGGATAATACAGAAACTTATGAAACTGTAACAAGAATTGATTCACTTCTTTTTTAGGTGAAAGAAAAACTTAACACAGACTTCTATGAATACACAGACCAAATATAATTTTATATTCTTGATATAATAAAATCTATATCCACAAAAGTGCTCCCTACCTGTCTCTTTTCTAATGAATGTCCTTATCCTTTGAGGAAACCTCTTAGCCTCTCCCCATCCCTCTAGTACAAACTGAAAAGGTAGATATAATCACAAGAAATCAAAGAAAATGCTAATACCATAGCTGCTTCTGCATTTGCTAAGTTTATGGTCTACTTGTAAAGAGTGTGAGCAAGAAAGAAGATACCTTAGTTTTTTTCTAACTATTTAAAATGCACATACTTTTATATTACCTCATTTGATCTTCTCTAGCAATGGGTCATTAGGATTGACAAGTTCAATGCAAATCTGTATAAGACTCCTGAAAATACATGTAGAAGGATAAAATATATGTGTTCAAAATGGCAATTGGGGGAGAGGATTCTGGGAAGACGGTGGAGTAGGAAGCATCAGAAATCTGTATTCCCACCTAGACAACAGGCCTACTGGAAAAAAATCTGTCTGATATAATTATTTTGGAACTCAAGTAGACCAATATGTATCATGGGAGTCCAAGAAGGAGAAGAGAGATATAGAGAAAGAGGAAGAGAGAATATCTGGAGAAATAATGGCTGAAAATTTTCCAGATTTGACAAAAGACATGACTATGAACAACCAGGAAGCTCAATAAACTCTAAGGAAAATGAACTCCAAGAGATCCACACTGACACATTATTATGAAACTTTCAAAAGACAAAGAGAAAATAGACAAATTAAACTTCGTGAAAATTAAAAACTGTGTATCAAAGGACACTATCAACAGAGTGAAAAGGCAACATATGGAATGGGAGAAAATATTTTCAAATCATGTATCTGATAAGAGATTAATATTCAGAATATATAGAGAGAACTCCTAAAAGTCAACAACAACAACAAAAATCTGATTCACAAGTGGGCAAAGGACTTGAATAGACATTTCTCCAAAGAAGATACATGAATGGCCAATAAGCACATGAAAAGATGCTCAACATCACTAATCATTAGGGAAATGCAAATCAGAACCATGATGAGATAATACCTCACACCCATTAGAATGGCTATTATCAAAAAACCAGAAGATAACAAGTGTTGGAGCATTTGTGGATGAATTGGAATCCTTGTGCACTGTTGGTGGGATTGTAAAATGGTATAGCTGTTGCAGACAACAGTAAAATTAAAAATAATTAAAATTAAAATTAAAAAAAATTAAAAATAAAATTACTACCTGATCCAGAAATTCCACTTTTGGGTATACATCTAAAAGAATTGGAAGCAGTGTATCAAAAAGATATTTGTACACCTATGTTCATAGCAGCATTATTCACAATAGCTAAAACTTGGAAACAACCTAAGTATGTATTGACAGATGAATGCATAAGCAAAATGTGGTATATATATAATAGAATATTATAAAGCCTTAGAAAGGAAGGAAATTCTGACATATGCTATAACATGGATGAACCTTGAGGACATTATGCTAAGAGTTTCAGTTATGCACGACGAAGGGTTCTGGAGATGGATGGTAGTGATGGTTGCAAAACAGTATGAATGTGCTTAATATCACTGAACTGTACACTAAAAACTGTTTAGGATGGTAAATTTTATATTATGTGTATTTTACCACAATAAAAAAATAGTCACAAAGAAAATTTAAATTAAAAAAAAAAATTAACCTCTGGGAATTGTTCTAGCCAAGTAATTGGTAAGACTTGGCTAACACTTAAATAAATTCTCTAGAAGTTTCCAGTCAAAAATCAAGCCTGGGTCCACCAATGGTAGATTCCCAAAGTATTGATGGAAAAAACAGCAAGGGCTTTATCAGCTGTATGCCTATTCTGTAAGTTATATTGCTGTTTTCCATTTTTTAATTTTTAGCTAAACCTTTGGAAGACGATAAAATATATTACTGAAACAGCAAAAATCAAGGTTGTGTGGTTTTTTCCCTGATTCTGAAGCAGAGTGTTTTTATACATAGAATCTGTCACAGATCACTAGGGAATGTATTTGAAAGAAAAACAGAAAGTCCTAGGCTGGACTCTTTCTATCTCGTTAAACAGATAGTATGCACATCCCAAACCAAGCTTCCTCTGCTGAGCAGTATGGGCTTCATCTGGTAAATGGCTGTTTGAAAATATTTTAACACTTCTACGTTAGCTCTAGTTCACTCTACTCAATGAAGAAAGCTCCTAATGAAAAAATGAAAAGTGATTTCAAAGAAATATAAGTCATTAAGATTTCTCCCTACCATAGAAATGTGATATATGCTCTACTAATGCTCCCTTATTCTGCATTCCCACTGAATACTGTTAAAGTGAAATACTTGCTCTGAGAAATAAGAAGATAATATCTACTAAGAGCCAATCCCCTTCCCTTTTCGGAAAATCATTATAAGAATTTAAAAATAGGGCCGGCCCTGTGGCTTAGCAGTTGGGTGCCGCGAGCTCTGCTACTGGCAGCCTGGGTTCGGATCCCGGGCGCGCACGGACGCACCGCTTCTCCGGCCATGCTGAGGCTGCGTCCCACATACAGCAACTAGAAGGATGTGCAACTGTGACATACAACTATCTACTGGGGCTTTGGGGGAAAAAAGGGGGAGGATTGGCAATAGATGTTGGCTCAGAGCCGGTCTTCCTCAGCAAGGGGAGGAGGATGGGCATGAATGTTAGCTCAGGGCTGATCTTCCTCACAAAAAAAAAAAAAAAAAAGAATTTAAAAATAAATCTTCTCACTTAACATTAGATCTCACTATCACAAATTAATTCATGTGGACTTACACTTCCAGTCATGAGTAATTGGTACTAAATCAGTTCTCCAGCTACAGCTAGAACACTGGATAAATATATGATACAAATATTTTCAGATATAGAATAGACAAGACAGAACTGTGATCCCTGAGAGATGGAAAACTAACAAGATGAGCCTTACCATCGTCTAGCTTTCTGCCTGAGAGCACCTACCAAATACCAGCAAAGGAAGGGAACCCAAGAAGATTTACTGCCATCTCAGTAAGCTGAGGTGCCAGATATCAAGGAACAGGGAGGCAGAGGTGGTTGGAATTTGTATGGCAAAAAAACAAACAGAAGAGAGCTATGCAGAGAAAGACCTCAAGAAATCTTCATAAGGGTCCCCTTGAGTCTCTGGCTGAATATGCTTAGTATCCTTAAGGTGAGATTCCACAAAGCCATAAAGCAAAGAAAAACTACCAGGAAGCTATAAGTAGAACAATGTGCATCAAGAGACGAATAGACAATGTACTACTACTCAACAACATAAGAAATGAACTCTTGATACATGCCATCACATGAGTGAATCTCAAAATCATTATGCTGAATGAAAGAAGCCAAAAAACGAGCACATACTGCATGATTCCATTTCTATAAAATTTTATAAAATGAATTTATAGTGACAGGAATCAGGTCAGTGTTTGTCTGGAAGGAGATGGAGGTGGAAGGAGGGATGGATTAAGGAATTACAAAGAGGCACAAAGGAAACTTTTTTTGTAGGTGGGGGTGATAGAATGTCTATTATCTTTACTGTGGTGATGGTTTCACAGGCGTCAAAACTTATCAAATTGTACACTTTAAATGTGTGTAGTTTGGGGCCGGCCCGGTGGTGTAGTGGTCAAGTTCGCGGGCTCTGCTTCGGCTGCCCGGGGTTTGCAGATTCTGATCCCGGCCGTGGACCCACGCACCACTTACCAAGCTATGCTACTGCAGGCGTCCCACATATAAAGTGGATGAAGATTGGCAACAGATGTTAGCTCAGGGCTAATCTTCCTCACACACACAAAAAATGTGTAATTTGGTTTACTTCAATTATATCCCAACCAAGTGAAAAAACAAAATCAAACATCTATTATTTTTTAACTTAATAATATGATGTGAACACATTTCTATATTAATGCCTATATTTCTATACTGTGTTTTAGTATTCCATTACATGAACATATTCTGATTTATTTAACCAAACCCTTGTTACTGGATATTCAAGTTGCATTCAACTGCTCACTACTACAAACCACAGACAATATAGTCTTTGCAATGAGAGGCCATACATAATTCTCATGACCTCAGTTAGTCAGAATACTACACTCATGAAGCAAAGGTGCAACATTAAAATTCTGTTCCATAACCCTGAACTTGGACTTAATCTTAGTCTTGGGCTGCCGTCTAAAAATACACACAATTGGACCAACAGGCACTGGACCAGCTCAATGTAAGGAAAAAAAATCAACAGAAATCCAGCCCCACCAGAAGAGAAAGAAGCATATGCTAAAACTGAGGATCAGCTACATTATCTCTGAATGCAAAGAATACATTTAATCAATCTTAAAAGAAAGATGAAAGAAAAATATTTCTTGCAGATATTCAATATGTATTCTGGGGTAGAAGAGGAATGCAGAAGAGCTCTCCAAGGAAAATAATACTCTCTCAGCTCATGGGTGCTGAAAGCTGATCTTGCACTGGGGAAAGTGAATTAAGTAGGTAAATTCACTATTTGCAAACCCACTCCAGGGGACCATGTGTAATGGGCTAACTACCGCGTGTTGAAATGGCCTGAAACCCAGCAGAAGAGATGGTGTATGGTCAACAAAGCAGCCACAGGACGTTTCACACAGGTAAAAAAACAAGAATATATACAATACTTTTCTCTCCCCCAAAATAGGGGTATTTTTTCACTGGGAAGATATTCCCCAAATGATAAAATCAAAACCACTGTTTTACAATAGAAGAAGAATACATTATTTAATACTTATCTGGCACTCTCAAGAAAAAAACAATAAACTGCTCCTCTCTCATTCTCTCTCTTCCTCTCCCTCCTCGTCCCCCGCCCATCTATTTTCCACGCAGCCTGTACTTTACAACTCTTTCTCTCCCTGCAGTGCTGGAGCAGACCTCTCCTCCATGCCAAAACTGCCCTTTGAAGTCCGCCCTCCCATTTAGGGCTTTGGTGTAGGTATTCAGACTGATCGCACAAGCCCAGCAGAATTCCCGGACCATCCACGTTCTGTCGTATACAGTTGTTTCATGTGGCTTGTGATTTACAGTCTTAATTAATGCTCAAAAGAAGAAGAGCACATCTTTGGTGGAGTTTTTCCCCCCTTCTTTCTACAAAACAGGACTCTTGGGGTTTCTGTGGACATTGTGCAGGATGGTTTTGCCAAATGGAATGAAGCACACTTAATACTTTTCCTTTATAACCTTTGCCATAAATCAGCTGGCACTCCGTTTGCACAAGTGCAGCGATTAATGTCCCGCCCCTCCCCCAGCACTTCCCGAATTTTAAACAAAGTCGGAATAAACTGAGGGTGAGCAGAGCCAGCGAGCCCAGTAAATCAGTTTAATGAGATCTGAATAGATCACATAGGACATATTGTGGAAAAATAAGGTGGGTGGTGGGGATCTGAATTTCAACAGAGGGGCAGTCGGGGGGTGGGCCACGGGGAGAAAAGATGGAACTTGCGGTAGGCGATGCTCAAACTCTGACACATGTCTTTGGTAAAAAACAGCACATCCTACATTCTCTTTCCCATTTGCTGAAACTTACTGCAGTGACTCGTTTAGATATAGCACTGTTTCCTGTCTGTGGTTTTGCCGTTCCCATGTTTTCCCACAGACGGGGAGTTTTCTGCATGCTGCTTCTTATCCATGACAGTCTTGATCCGCATTCATGCTTAGTCTATGGTCTCCCTTCTACAAATATATATCTACGTACGCACAAATACCTCCCTCTATAAGATAGGAAAAATAAAGACCTGCATATCTAAGGGCTGAACTAAGTAAGAAGTAAGAAACTAATTATTAGGTTATACCCATCTGGTGCTGGACAGCCAGACGCCTCACAGTACACCCTCGGCTTACTGTCACTAATGAGCAGGAAATTTACGCTCTTCTCTCTCCTTGGATGCATCAGAGAAAAACATATTGTTCAATTTTCTGCTGTTTAAATCAAATACACAAATAAAATGCCTCCTGTACTGAAAACTATATTACAATGAAAAAGAAAACAACTTTCTTTCAAAGAAGTTGTCTGATTATGTATTTCCTTAATGTTGCTGGCAGGGAAAAGGATCCATCATAGGCGTCTCTGTTAATAGAGCTCTCATGAGTTATAGAATTTTCGAGAAGATTGCTGAAGGAAATAAATAAAGAAAAAAGCAATGAGAGAAAATAAAAAAAATGCCTTCATAATGTTTCACTTACTTTACGAAACGCATGAGGTCTGTTTCAAAACTTCTGAGTCCCCTGTATATAAGATTACCAACTTTTAGTCATGTTTATTGTTCTTATTACTCTCCATGACTAAACACCAGAAAGACACTAGTTTAGTATGTTATGAGGCCAGCTGACTTTGTGAGAAAACTGCTCAAGCCACTTAGTAACTCTTGAAAGAGTACCTATGTGATATTATGAAGATGCGTAATGATGCCATGTTACTACACCCTTAAGACTTTAGTTATGAGAGGACACAGGTCATCCTTTTTTTCTTAGGAGAGAAATGAAAATTACTCTTACATCTATCTCTCCTCTCAATTAAGCCTGAACATGCTAAGCAGGCTCTCCCTCTTTTTTTTTTTTTTTTTCTAAGCAGGCTCTTAGCCTCCTACTAAAACGTTTCTTCTAAGAAGCAGATTCAAGATTTGAATATTCCCAATTTGCATTTCAACTGGAAAGCAATTCCAAAAGGAGGAGCAGTCCTTAACTTGCATCTCTATGGGTAATAAATACCCATTAAATATATATTTTTAAGCTTTAAAAATTGGCAGCATACTAAACCTGAGGAACATCAGTGAGCTGAAAGTTATGCATCCTGTATAGCACATTCAGACCTCGTGTGCTTCTGGATTATTTCGTAGTATGGACTATGTCAAGCATATGGCATAAAAGTAAATGAATTCAACAGCACAAAGGAATACAGCTCTGGAAGAGCCTAAATTACACAATAACAATTTTGCATTTTAACATTTAGGTCTTTAGTGCTTTTTAAACTTAACATAAGGTCTCCATCTCCCCTATTCCTCCCCTTTTTTTCTCCTTTTAAATGTGAAAGGGGTTGATTGATAACATACTTCAGCTCTACCAGATAGCTCAGGCATGGTGTCCTTGTTTAAAAAAAATTTCAACTACATGCAGCATGACTTATTTTTAAATCATTACTTTTATATATTCTTTTTCTCGCAGAGTCAAAAATGCTCTACCTTGCAGAGGTAAGAAATAGAATATGTGGCAGACAGGAGACCGTGAGATTCACTCCCAAGTACTCTCCTCTGCACAGAACCATTTCCATTTCCTTCATTTATTTATTTATTTATTTTTTTACAAGCATGGTTATATTACTTAACACAAATTCTGACTGCAAATCTGATGGCTAAGAAGAAATAGGGGTTTCACTACCTAGAGCATGGCAAATAACCTCCTGAAAGCAGAACTAAACACAGTGTTTGATACAGATGTGTATAAAACCAATGGTAACTCTCTTCCTTCCCCCATGGACAAACCAGTTTCTTCATTTGTACTCTACTGGTTAGAAAAAGATTGACTCAGATTTGGTGAAATTTAAAGAGCTCCACACCTTCCTATGTGACTTCTTCCACTGGACAGATGATTAAGAATGCAGAAAATAATAGCTGGAATTTACAGTATAATGACATTTTCAAATGCCACATGTCTGTCTCATGAGAAACTCATTTCCTTTCATAAAAGAGCAGTCCGAGGCAAGCTTCAGATTTCAACTGCAATCCGTCATTATCATATCATGCAAATAAAATAAGGTGTGTGAAGTATTTTTAATCCGCTGAATGGGACATAGTGCTAATTAGGTGGGGATAAAATGTTATCTGTAGTGTAAAAACAATAATATGTTAGTGTATAACAATTTTTTAAAGGCCAAATTTCCTTGAAACTTTGAAGGAAGCTATAGTCATAGCCATAGGCACGCAAACTCTTGCATTTAATTTGGGGTTTTGAGGCCATCCTGAGACAACCACAAGACCATGCTCCACAGGGCGAGGCGGCCTGCTAGGCACAAAAGGAATCAAACAGCCTTCGGGAACACTTAAATGGACATGTAGGCGCTTGGCTTGAGTTTTTTGGATCCGTTATCAGAGAAAATGTAAGGAGTCAGGTCACAGTTGAGATGTGGTAGAAAAACAACTTGGAGTCAGATACCAGCAGATTCCATCAGTACCAGTCCTGGCCCTGCCACAAGCAATGAAGCCTGTGCTATTCAAATCAACTCCAGTTTGCAAAGAGTATCCAGCCTGTTCTAAAGGACAGGCTTTTTCAGGCAAGAAGTGTGGTTCCTACCCTAAGGAACCACAAGACAAGGAATTAAGCAAAGTTCCTGTCAAATGAAGAAAAAGTAACGACCTCCCTTGCCTATTTAAGGAAATCTTCTTAGAGGAAGTGAAGGCTGATCTGAACTTACTGCAAATCACTAAAATCTAAACTATTGTTAAATATTAAGGTAGTGTTAGCAAAGTGCAGAATTGGACAAGCACTATAGAAAATACATTGTAGTAGAGGAAGAGAAAGAAAATAAGACTAGAGTTATGTCCATGGTATATAACAGACCAAATGACCAATGGAGAGGCAACAAAGGTCGCATCCACAAATCATGGCAATTCCCCGCTGCCGGTCATTTACTTATATATCAAAGACAATGCTAATGAATTAATTACCAGATTTCTAAGCACCAAAGCAGAGAATCAGAAAAGACAATCAGAAAGAATGAAGGAAACCACATTAATAACACAAGAGGGGCAGCTGACAGTCTTTCAGTAAGAAAGAAATGAAAAAGCAGGACACATGATTAAGAACTCAAAAAAATCACAGCACACGAAGCTACTTAGAAATGAGGGCAGGGCCAGCCCTGTGGCTTAGCAGTTGAGTGCGCGCTCTGCTACTGGCAGCCCAGGTTCGCATCCCAGGCTCGCACCGACGCACCGCTTCTCCGGCCATGCTGAGGCTGCGTCCCACATACAGCAACTAGAATGATGTGCAACTATGACATACAACTATCTACTGGGGCTTTGGGGAGAAAAAGGGAAAAAAAAAGGAGGACGATTGGCACTAGATGCTAGCTCAGGGCCGGTCTTCCTCAGCAAAAAGAGGAGGATTGGCACGGATGTTAGCTCAGGGCTGATCTTCCTCACAAAAAAAAAAAAAAAGAAAAGAAAGGAAATGAGGGCAAAGACCTTGAACAATTCTTTTTTTTTTTTTTGAGTATCTGCTTTTATTAAGTTGTTATTCCTTCTTCCTAAGTAAACATTCCTGTTTGTTCTCACATGTAACAAATAGGTAGATAGATATTCCCCTAACAAAATTCAGTACCTCTTTCCTTTAGATAATCAATGAGTAGGCTACAGAACAACTGGCCCCATTCTAAATTTGACACCAGGGACCTTGAACAATTCCATAATCAATATTCATGATGATGATTTTGAATCTTTAAGAAATAGTAAAATGATGTTCAATATTCTATTTAGTACCTAAGGGTACACGTCAATATTTAGAAGATTTACATGGAATTTCATATTTTCAATTCTGCCAGAATGGCTTGCTGTTTCGATAGAAATACCATCATGTTTCTGTGGCACCTTAACTTCTTGTGCTCTTTCTCGTCTTATTTTTATCCTTTTGGGTGGGAAGGCAGATATTTCAATTCCGTTTTAGATATGAGGAAATTGAAGGCCAGCCCCACGGCTTAGCGGGTAAGTGCATGCGCTCCACTACTGGCGGCCCCGGGTCAGATCCCGGGCGCGCACCGACGCACCGCTTGTCTGGCCATGCTGAGGCCTTGTCCCACATACAGCAATTAGAAGGATGTGCAACTATGACAAACAGCTATCTACTGGGGCTTTGGGGAAAAAAAAGGAGGAGGATTGGCAATAGATGTTAGCTCAGAGCCGGTCTTCCTCAACAAACAGAGGAGAATTAGCATGGACGTTAGCTCAGGGCTGATCTTCCTCACACACACACACAAAAAAAGATATGAGGAAATTCAAACATCAGGCATAAAATGACTTTCTCAGATCGTCAGTCTACTCAGCAACAATCTCCTGATTGCTGGCACACACTTGAAGAAATAAACATTCCAGTTTGGGGGGAGGATGGGACTGTTTCGTTTGCTTCTTAATTACTGGCATGACCATTATCTTTTCCTATGATAGTGCTCAAGAAAGCTTCCTTTGGCCCCCAAGTAAAGGAGGAAGAGCCTCTTAGGTAAATTGAGAGAAAATCAACCCTGTACGGCTTAAAAGGGTGCAGTCTTAGCTACCCGGGCACATTTCCATCGAAGGGAAACTGGCTGAAGTCCTGCATTGCCACCCACTCCTGCACACACACACAGTCTTTGTTGGCTTTTCCTCTGTTCTCTGCATCTTATGCTGAGATTGGAATGGGAGTAGGGGAAGATGTCGAGAAGGGAAACCACTCAAACATGGGAAACTGGAAGTACTTAAAAAAAGAAAAAAACGTAACCAAAGAATCTGACGTCAGTAAGCCTGAAGTCTGTTCGGTTTACACTTGGCATCAGATTACACACTCTTGCCAACTTGATTTAGGGTGAACACTTGTGTTTTTCTTCGATTATCAAAAACCAAATAAAACTATCTTTAATAAGTTATTGTTATGAATGGCCAACATTTTTAGTCTACTTATTAATGCTGGCTAGCGTTTATAAGAGCCCAAATCCACACCAACAGAATCAAAACCCTCAGAGGATGTGACGCTGGAAAAGAACAGGGAAGAGCTCACCCAGAAGAGGATGCAGGTGTGACTGCTGGGAAGGGACCCTAGGGTGACCTACCCAAAGGTCTCTTTTTACCCATTTGGAAACTGAGATTCAGATGTGAAGGGATTTGTCCAAGGAACTATTGGCCAACAGTCAGTTTATAAATTATGCAAGTCATAGAAGAGCGGTTTTGTGTGGAATGCCAAGAATGTTGCTTTAGAATGTTCTCTGTGTCAGAACGAACCCCCCCTCCCCTCTATCAAATTCACCATGAAGGACAGGAACAAAAGATTGGGGGTGAGGTGCACACTGGCGTACAAAGAGCACTCGAGGGCTTTGCAGACCTGGACTGGCTCCAGATTAGTCAATACAAACTGTGGGCAAACTGCTTCATCTCTCCAAGTCTCGGCTTCCTCATCCGTGAAATGAGGAAAACAGACTCCTATCACTCCATCACCTCTCAGAGCTTCTGTCAGATGATATACATTCAAACCGCCTGGTATACAAGAAGTACTAAGTAAATGTGGGTCCTCTCTCTCCTTAACTTTCACCAGATAAAATTTCAAAAAAAAAAAAAAAAGACGAAAAAGAAATTAAGCAAGTCAATAATGAACATAATGCATCATTTATTACTTAGGGGTTGAATGAGCAATATGTGAAATACTTACATCTATTGCTCCAACCACTCTACTCCATTTTTAGCAAACTTACTCTTGGCACAGACGGATGAAAATGCAAGTAAATCAAGTTTTCAGTTCTAATTTTTAAAAAAATTGTAAGGGGAAGAAACAATCAAAAGCTGTAGACTAACTCATATTTGTGATTTACCTCTGTTCCAATTATTCATGTTATTTTAAGATGCCACCTGGGTAAAGTTACATGAGTAAATTACACATAAAAGATTAAGCTTTTCTTAGGATGTAAGAGCCCTCTACACCAAATAATTTATGTAGATACTCTGCCCTTAAGGAAAGGAAACATAACTCGCTACTCCTTAAGTGTTGGCTATGCATAATAACTTCCTTCCATAAAGAGTACACTATGGAAAAGTAAGGAACGAGAAAAACTGCAGTGGAGAAACCTGACAAACACTACCTCAGCCAGATGATAAGGTTAACACCAACAGTGATAAGTCATGTTGATAAATATACTCTTGCTACGATGTGAGGAAATGGCACTTTATCTCCATGGTCTTCCTCCCCCAAACCCGTAACTCCAGTCTAATCATGAAAAAAAAATTAGACAAATTCCAATTGAGGGACAGTTTACAAAATACTTGACCAAGAACTCTTCAAAACTGTCAAGTTCATGAAAAACAAGGAAAGTTTGAGAAACTGTCACAGACCAGAGGAGTCTAAGAAGACACGATGATTAAATGTAATGTGGTATCCTGGATGGGATCCTGGAACAGAAAAAGCACATTAGGTAAAAACTAAGGAAATCTGAAAAAAGTATGGACTTCAGTTAATAGAATGTATCAATATTGGTTCATTAATTGTAACAAATGAACCATACTAATGTAAGATGGTAATAACGGAAGAAACTCTCTGAACTGTAAATCTGTCCGTTCTAAAAAAACCACTACAAGTCATTACATTAACAAAACTATTTTAATAACTATACATTCCATTACTAGCAAACTTATTTTTCTAGAGGCAAATATCTATTAATTCCAGCTTTGTAAAAAAAAAAAACAGTGTTCTGTTGAGTGAATAGCCATCGTTGGAAAGTCACATTGTTTCATCAACGCTGAGCAATTCAGATGAAAATGTCTTGGGGTTTGCCCAACTTGGCCTCAGAGTAATATGGTCACATACAAGATGTCCTAAGCAACCTCATCTGTTAATTTCCTACCCAATAAATGCAAGAAGCTGGACTAGGTTATCTGTACGGTTCCTTACAGCTCTGCAGTTCCACCATATTCAATAGCATTTCTCTAACAGCGAGAGGAGCACATTCAAAATAGCAGAGAACTTTTCCTCTTTCACCCCATCCCCCTTTCTCAGCCCACCACAGGCTTTATTTCTCATTCCAAAAGTGGGCCTGCCCTTTCATCTGCCCCTGCGTCCACATCGTCACCATGACTGACGGAGTCAACCTGAGGGGCTGCCCCTAAATCAACATTCCTTCAGGGTCCCTGTGCAAAAAAGCAAAACACTCTGGCAGCTGGCCTTGGAACCAGGCCTGTTCAGCTTGGTCAAGGCTGCCACATCATCCATCACCGGGAGATGAGGGGACATCTGCCCAGGGTCAGACTGCCCAAACAACTGCGTGAACTTACCCCAAACCCCATCACTGCTTCCCTTTGGCCATTTCTAAACTTAGTTGCTTTATTTTTAACGTGGTGCCCTCCGGCAGGGGTAGGGTGGAGGTGTACGGGTCAGCCTCTGTTGTCGGTTCACAGTAGAGTCACACGCCCACACTCAGACACACACAGAGCAGGAGTGTTTTCTATTAGCCTGCGTTCATTACTATCGCCTTCTGGCTGCCATGTTGTGTTTGGAAAATGGCTACATTTCTGCAGCTACTTCCTATCATCTAAATGTGCTTCAACTTAAAACTAATTTCAAACAAACAAGATCATTGCTTCTAAGCTGACAGAGCTGAACAAATACCTCTGAATTCTCTGTTGTCCTTTGTGAAGTAAACTCAAAACTCATTTTCAACCTACTGTTTAGTCATTTGACAGACAGACATTTATTATGTGGCATCTAAACACCTGCTTGTTACTCTACCAGAGCTGGGGTTACAGAGATGAACAAGATACATAAGACACAGCCCCGACTCTCAAAGTTCCCAGCCTAGAAGGGGAGAAAGATAAAGTGCAAATAATTACATGCCATAAGTATATAATGGTATTAAGAAAGCAGCGTTAGTCATAATAGCCAAAAGGTGGAAACAACCCAAATGTCCATCAACAGATAGACGGATAAACAAAATATGATATATATATACAGTGGAATATTATTCAGCCATAAAAAGGAATAAAATTCTATACATGCTACAATATGCATGAAGACATTACGCTAATTGAAATAAGCCAGACACGAAAGGACAAATATTTTATGATTCCCCTTATATGAGGTACCTTGAATAACCAAATTCATAGAGACAGAAAGTAGAATAGAAGTTACCAGGGCTGTGAAGTGAGAGAGTCATTGTTTAATATGCATAGAGCTTCTCTTTGGGATGATGAAAAAGTTCTGGAAATGGAGAGTGGTAGTGGTGACACAACATTGTGAATGTACTTATTGCCACTGAACTGCACTCTTAAAAATGGTTAAAATGACAAATTTTATTTTATGTGTATTTTACCACATTTTTTTTCTTTTTTTGAGGAAGATTGGCCCTGAGCTAACATCTGTTGCCAATCTTTCTCTTTTTCTCTTTTCTCCCCAAAGCCCCAGTACATAGTTGTATATCTTAGTTGTAGGTCCTTCTAGTTTTTCTACGTGGGGTAGAAAACTCAGCATGGCTTGATGAGTGGTCAGTAGGTCCATGCCCAGGATCCGAACCGGTGAACCCCGGGCCGCCAAAGTGGAACACGCGAACCCAACTGCCACACCACCGGGCAGGCCCCTTACCACAATTTTTTTAAAAAAATTGCACCTACCTCAAAAAAGAAAAGAAAAGAAAACACTAGAAAGTAAGTGCCAAAGATGAAAATAAGATGGGAGTTAGGAGTTTGGAAAATATTTATTTTTATTTTACATTTTTGAATGGGGAATACAATACATGAATCTAAAGTCAGAATGATATAAAAAGATATACAGGGAGAGTCTCACTTTTGGTTCTGTCTCCAACCTCACCGTTCCCACTGGCCCCTCACATTCCCACTGTCCATCAGAGACCATTGTTACTGCTTTCTTCTTTCTTTTTCCAGTATTTCTTTAGCAAACAGAAGCAAATACGAATAGACATTCACATCTTTCCCTCTTTCTTACACAAAACATGGCATATTTTATTCAATGTTCAGCACCTTGCCTTTCATTTAAATCTTGAGGAGATTGAAATGTTTTAATGCAACTCAAAATTGATGATTTTACACATCTGTAAGGGAAAAGGATACAGACATATTTTCTTAACCCAAGTAGCACTTTTTAACAAGTGCGGAGAAGTTCACTTTCTACTTTGTTAACAAAAGCTAAAAAAAAAGAGAGAGAGAGAAATTTTAACTTCAAGAAGCATTAAGGATGGCTGACTTGCCCTGGGGGAACAGTTTACAATGTGTAAAGCTCCTCTTTCAAAGCAGCCTTATTTCCATAGGCAGCTAAGAGATTACCACCTTGTAAAAGAAAGGAAGAAACCTCCCCACCTTTGAGTTATCCGTCCCAGAAAGAGAACACTTGGGGTCGGGGGTGGGGGGTGGCCTCTAGATGACCACTCCTCAAGGGCAAGGCTCTGTTCTTTTAAATTTAAGGAAATTCACTTGGTGGTGTCCCAGAGGGCTGTGTCTTGAACTCTATGAACCTATTCTGCCTCCTCTTTTCCTCAACCACATCTCACAAAATACACGGACAAGACAAGCAAAACCCAGCCCATCATCTTCCCAAACTATCTGAGTCACAATAATTTACAACTTGGGCTATTAAAAGAGATAGAGAGAGAAAGACACTCGTCACCAGAAAACCAACTGCTGCCTTTTAAGGATCTATTAAAAAAACAACACTTTCTATCTTCTCAGGATAAATCCAAAATTTAGAAATGTGATGATGGTAGCTATTATATATTAAGGTAGATAACATATATTAAAATACTCTGGTTTCCAACACATGGACAGATAGAACTGTTTGGTGGTTACCAGGGGCTAGGGGGGTGGAGGGTGGGCACAAGGCGTGGAGGGATGCACTTATATGGTGACTGATAAACAATAATGTACAATAAAAATTTCACAATAAAAAAATAATAATTTGGTTTCAAACTTTAAAAAAATCTTAAACATTTCAGCATTTGCATTCATTCGTCATTCATTTCTTCAATATTTTTTATCAAGTATTTGCTTGAGCATCTTTTATGTGTCAGTAACAGTCCCAGACACTGGGACACAACAGTGAACAAGGCAGGCAAATACATTACTTTGTTCTCGTGGAGTTAGCCTGCTGACTGGAGAGACAGACAATAAAGAAGTAAATAAATAGATATATACATTTAGATAGTGATAGGAGCTATGAAATAACTCCTGTTATTTCATAGGAGCTATGAAATAAATCCTGTTATCCCCAGGATAACAGGATGGGGAAGGAGGAAGGAAGAAGCTCCCTTAGGACCAGCAAGAAAGGCCCCTTTGAGGAGGTGACCAAACCCAATAAAGGGAGAGGGAGATTAGGGGTAAGGCAGGGAGGGAGGGAACGGCAGAGGGCAGAGAGTCTGGGTGGGGATGAGGAGAAGGGAGTGGAGAGAGAAGGTTAGAGAACCTAGAAGGGTCAGACAAGTGTGGCCTTACAGGTTCAGGAGACGGCAGACTATGGCCCAGAGGCCCTATCTGGCCTGCTGCTTGTTTCGTATAGCCCCTGAGCTAAGGTTGAGTTTAAAATTTTTAAGTGGTTAGAAAAAAATCAAAAGAAGAATAATAATTCATGACGAGTTTTCACATAGAATTCAAATTTCAGCAGACTTACTCACTTTTTTCCTGGTTGCTTTCGTGCCACAATGGCAGAGTTGAGTAGTTGTGACAGAGACCATATGGCCCAATGCCATGGACTGAACTGTGTTCCCCCAGATCCATATGTTGAAGCCCTAACCCCCAACGTAATGGTATTTAATGGGGTTTTTGAGATAATTAGGTTTGGATGAGTTCCTGAGGGTGGGGTCCTCGCGATGGGATCAGTGCCCCGGATGGGGTGTGACTGCAGGAGAGAACCAGGGGGTTCCTGACTAAGGTTCTTGGGACTAGGGAGAGCAGCTGACTAGGGAGAGCAGCATATGTACCCTGTTCCTCACACTTAGAGGGCTCACTCCACTCACATACCACCCTCCTACTTCTAGCCTAGGGAGGCAAGACCCAAACATGTCCCACCCTTCTCCGTATACTAGTCTAGAGACCAGAGACAGGAGAATTCAAGTTTCACGAATAAAAGGACCAAAGTGCCTTTTTAGGTTTCAGATAACTATAGTCAACATGAAGACATCCCAGTGTAGTGGCAACTTCCCTTTCACAGGCCAGGCCAAAAGCTGGCGCCTGAGATTCCTTATAGTCTTCCCTCTGGGATTGTCTGTTACAAAAAATGACAAATTTAAGCCCTTTGTATATCTTGGGTAATATCTGTAACAATGCAACTTAATTCTTTAAAATAAAAAAGCTAAACAAAACAAACAAACAGAAAGAACTACTCAAAAGACAAAAAGATAAAATGAGAGAGGACAATAAAGATGAAAAGCTATACTGTATGGAGAGAAGAGTGCCAGTGGACCAGAGCAACCGTTTTCAAACTGGGCTCCTCAGGTTGTTTCTGCCACAGTTCAGTGGCTACAGCTGGAATCCTCCGACGTGCGTTACTGATCAGAAGGCCACTTGCCTTGCCTGGGTCACTTTAAAAACATAGCCCCGAGCAAGTCCACGCATGTAAAGCTATCTGAATGGACCTCCAGTCCCCACAGGCTGAGCTCAATGAGATCCCAGAAAAAGTTTGGGGTCATCGCCCCATGAAAAAAGTGAGTGATGCGATCCCAAATGAAGCCCTGACAGAACAGGGCCCGTGATAACACAGTGGCATGCTGCGGATAGTTCTAGTTTTAGCACTTGTATGTTTCGGGTGCTTCTTTGAACTTAAAATTAGAAATAAAAAAGGGAAAATGTAAAAAGAGAACTCGATGATAGATGTAACGTGATGAATCAGTCTTAAGATGAATTGAGCCAAATTGGGCAATGCTTTCATGAAATAGATTGATTTGATAAAGCGAACACAAAACAATACACAGACATTAATTGGATGCCCAGGCTGATGTAAGGCTGTAACTATCGTCCATAACCACGGATTTCATATTTGGGATTCAACAAGAATTGAATTGATTCATCTCATAATAAATAAACAAATACTTTAAATTTAAATATATAACTAGATTTATATTATTATGTATTTTACTTATGGTATTAAGCTATCACTGATATATATTTTATCAGTCAAGATTCTGAGCAAACTTTCTTGAAAAAGAGGTGCTGTTCCTTAAGGAAAAAAAAATAAAGGATTGGAAATGCCTGTAGGAGAATGGCCTGCCTCTAATTCTTGGGTATCTCAAGCTGTGAGACTTAATTATACAAGCTAAATTAGCTTGCAGAGGGCCTAAACCAGCCTCACCAGACTCTACAGAGAGGAGTTTGGGCACATTTTGGGACCCCATAGATTTCTGAGTGGCCTCTTGGACTTCTGCTGACTCTTACCTATCGTAGGGTAACTCAGATATTCAGATACTCAGGACTCACATCCCCCTCGTGGCAGAGGCTCAGAAAACTTCTCCGGTCTCCGTCTCCTGTTAGCTCCTTTAATTTCAGTGCTTTCTCTTCTGCTTGCACCCCTGATTCATTAATTCATTTTTGCTCTCCACCTAGATAGGGTTTTTTCTTTCCTCTCCATATATATGTATGTAGATACATATTCTGTACCCGATTTCTCCTTACTGCAGCTCTGAATATGTGTGAATTTTTGAAATGACCAGAGTTCTAGGAAAATCAAAGCAAAACATAACCCTGGGGGAATGATTTGCCTGAAGACTGCTAATTACCCACCCAAGTAAATTTATAGCCTTTCTAAATTTTTTCTTCACCTTACTGCGATGCAGCTCTCTGGACCAGAAGGAAGAGAAAGTAATCCTAAACATCCATGTTCATACTTGCTTCGCTATACATTGGAACTGGAATGAACCCACTTTGAAGCATGTGAGTAACATTTTAAAACCCAATTGTCACATATATGATTCCAGTGTATTTCATTCATTTGGAATTTGTCCAATGTCCTTGCTTTCAGCTATCTTTGTCAAAGTGAATTTATGTCATGCTGAGAAGCAAAACCAAGAGCATAATGGCCCCCATGCCAGTGTTCTGGGGGAGACAACAGTGACTAAGACAGGAGAAGGGAGCAGAATGTGATCCCTGCCAGGAGGGAATTACATTCAGTCCCTGGGGTCTTCAGGAGGGAAAGATGACGTCTGGCCATGGACTGGCTGTAGCTACAGGGAGAAGGCAGTATTTGATCTGGACCTTGGTGAAAGGCAGAGCTGAAGGGGAGGAGATTCCGAGTAGGAGGTACCGTTGGGAGCAGACGACAAGGCAAGAAAGAGCGGAAAGAGATTGCCAGTAATCACATATCTATTTTAAGCAAAGCATCAGGCAAAGCCCTAGAGAAACAGGGATGAATCAAGAGCCAGTCTCTAGGGCTGGCCTCGTGGCTTAGCGGTTAAGTGCGCGTGCTCCGCTACTGGCGGCCCTGGTTCGGATCCCCGGCGTGCACCAACGCAGCACTTGTCTGGCCATGCTGAGGTCGCGTCCCACATACAGCAACTAGAAGGATGTGTAACTATGACATACAACTATCTAGTGAGGCTTTGGGGAAAAAAAAAAGGAGGAGGATGGGCAATAGGTGTTAGCCCAGGGCCAGTCTTCCTCAGCAAAAAGAGGAGGATTAGCATGGATGTTAGCTCAGGGTGGATCTTCCTCACAAAAAAAAAAAAAAAAAAAGAGCCAGTCTCTAGTCTCTGCCCTTCCTTCAGGAAAGGGGCACCACCAAACTCCTCCCCGCCCCCCTCAGATGTTACCTGCCAGTCCGGGAGGGAAGAAAATCCTAGAAAGCAGAAACTGCTTGACTTACCTTGTCTGTATCCCCAGTACTGGGCACTTAGTAAATATTCAGTAAGTGGTCATTGATGTTATAAAGAAAGAAAAGGGGCAAAAGAAAGAACACAATTTTGAAAGGGTGGGGGTCCAGTGCAGAGTTCCAGGGAGGCCTGAGCGGGGGGTACCCAGCCCCTGCCCAAGGACAGGAAGGAAGGTAAGCCTGGGAGAGAATTCCCACTAGTGTGAGTTATGTGAGAAATGTTGGGGTCATTTCCTAAAAGGCTTTGACAAGAATGCAGGATTAAGGTGCTTGAAGTTTAGTTTGTATATAATGTGAAGCCATTAGAGGCTCTGGAGATAAAAAGAGATTTCATCAAAATGGCCCATTTTTCACTGAACAAACAGCCAGGGCTAGAGTGGGAAGAGGACAGGCCCGGCCCCTGCCCTCATAGTGTGTACCATCTGGTGCATTAGGAAGCTTAAACTGACATCATTGTGGAGGAAGAATTGGCGCTGGGAGAGCCTGGAGCTGGAGAGAGGTTTAGAAGTTGAGTTTACGTAACAGAGACACGGCTGCCCCATGTGACGCAAAAGGAACCAGGAGGCAAGCTCGGATTTGCTAACCCTTGAGTGAAGAGTGACAGTAGGAGAAAGTCACCGGGAGTAAAGAAGGGAAAAGTTCACATAATGTGTACATATTATCTCCTTTGTTTAAAAGTCTTAAGAAATTAGATGAAAAGTACCAAGAAAATTAGTTTTGACTATAACTTTTTAATTGCCAACTCCCCTTCATTTTCAGTTACATATGATTTGGAAGATGAAATAGTAGATAATTTTACACGAATGGTCTGCTCAAATAGTATTGTCACAAAAATGATAGTTGCCTTTGCCTCAAATAATTTTGATTCACCAAGTCCTACAGAACATGTAAAAGGGTAATGCAGCAAACTAAGAAAAAATGAGAGAGAAGTCACTCAGAAGGAAGAGAAAACAGGTCGGATCTCATTGTGACTAAGCCCTAGCGAAATACACTGGGGAAACTGCAAATAATAATAATTGATTTGAGTGCAGTATGTTATCATCTGTTGGTACACCTTCCAAATTATATACAAGTGGCACAAGCAGTCACTGAACGTGGGAGTTAGGAGAAACCTTAGACATTTTAAACCTATTATGATACACCCTGGCCCAGGGAGCGAGATGACTTTGCTCTGTTGTTAAAGTAGAGAGGCCACGAGAGGGATGCCTGCCTTCCAGCTTCTTACTCTTCTCCCACTACAACACAGTGCCTGAGCAGGAAGCAAGACAGGCAGCTTCTGACGGAGACCAGGGACGAGGACACGGTCTTCACCCCACAGAACAGGAAAGCAGAGAGTAATTTCTCCATTATGTGTACCAGCCAAACCCTGAGGATACTTGGGTGATCTCCGGTAACGATCTTATTTTCGTTCTCTTTTTTTAGTGAGGGGATGGCGTGGGGATAACTGGTGGAAAGATGGAGGAAAAGCGAAGGTGTCTTCTAAGGACATACAGATGATAAAACGATATCTGAAGTTAAATGACATTCCATCCATAGAGAAAAAGACACTGTTGGTCTTGGCTGAGTGTGAACACAACTATAAGGAGAGGCTTAAGTGCTTACACACTGCACGCTTGCCTCAATCTAAACAAGGATCTGATCTCCCAGGAATACAGCACTTTCCATGCTCGGAGGAGTCAGACACATTCATTAGAAGGAAGTGCAACCTGTGAGGAAGTAATAAGTAGTTTGGAGAGGACCGTTGTTGTTTTGAACTTAGGCTAGAAGTGGCTCATCTGGGATTTCTGTGACTTACTTCAGGCCTGAGAAGTCTTCAGAAGCCAGAGAAATAACCTTTCTGGAATCCACAGAATTATAAACTCCAAGGGAGTCTCAATCCAGAAGGATACTTAATCTAAAGTTTTCTGGTTTCTTAATACCAAAATTAGATTGATGATGATTATAAAAGAATATGTAGCATCATCCTCAAGATTTAAATCCACGAACAGCATATATTTTAGTGGGGAGAATCTTAAGTATTTTCCTATAGTGCAATTTTTCTTCTGCCTCATTCAACTCCCTTCAAAAAAGGGGGGGCAGGAAATCCTTAAATTTTATACTTACATTTCCAGGCAAGCTTGGACTAAATGTTTTAATAAAAATTCTAGTGCAGTGTACAAAAAATTGAATCTAATGGTCAAGCTTTTAAATCCAAAGTTTGAAACTGAAAGTTTGTTTTTTTCCCAGTTTAGAATGTTTTCCATCTTGATTTTACTCAAAACCTAATACCCATGGAGTGCCTGTGAACAAACAGAAAATCTAAACCTCATTGATTTTGCAAGTTACTGGAAGATTGGTACAAAATAAATTCTCTTGAAATTAAACACCTGGTTTGACAGCTTTGCTAATTACAGTCCACTTGACAGAGGAAGGCCAAGGCCCGTGGCCAAGCAGACAGATTAGCCACAGTTGCTCAGTAAAACAACTATTTAAGAGAGACAAACCCTGGGAGAGAAACCTAAGGAGTCCTGTGCATATCCAAACAGGCTGCCACAGTGTAAAGAGATCCCCTTAAGTCACTTTCGGCTTCATTAGCACATGAAAATGGGGTAATTGAACATTCTTCAGCCTTCCATCAAGTGCCAAAATCAATCATTCATGGAAATTAAGTTTTGATAAGAGGTGTTTAAACACTGTCAAAGACTTCTTGAATGTGTCATTCTTTCAGCCTTGAGAAGATTCCAGCCAGCACTTAACTGTACAAAGGGACTGGAGAATGAAAGGCATCAGTCCTGTTGTAAACTTATGACATTATTAGGAAAACCATAAACCAGAAGAGGAAATCTAGCAAGGAGTTCATTGTTTCCATCAAAACATTTATTTTGGGGAGGTTGTTCTCCTTTTCACAAAAAGATCATTTCTAACAGTTGTTTTGATAAGCTCATAAGGATACGTCTTAACTAAACATCTATTCTAAGAAAAAGTCATTTTATGCTGATCATATATTTTTAATCACAATTCCAAAATGTATAAAATGGAAGTGGATGTAACTTTTGATGACCCTAATATTTTAAAGTGCTTTAGTATATTCATAACAGCATTATGTGTCATGCTGTTACCACTATCAGCAGCATTCCTCAAAAAAAAAAAAAAATTCATCCAGATTTTGTTTCTAAAAACTTAAAAACAAAGCAAGAACACGATAACCCTTAAAGCAAAGGAATGAGGTTTAGAGTAATCTATCGCACCTCCACAAGCAAAACCTTCCCTTTTTTCCAGATAAGTTATCTTCCGAACTGTAGGAAAACCAGAAAGTAAACCACTACAAATTCACTTGGCTCTTTTGTCAAACCATATTCTTTCAACCCGTAAATATTTGCAAAGGGTCAAGAAGTTACTCAGGTTACGCTCACCTTTGGTGCCACAAATACCAGCCTTTTAAACAATATTAGTCAATAGTTACATTCATTATTGCTGAACAAAGGGATTAAATCAAGGAGCTCTGATGAAAGATGAACAATCTGTTTCAATATTTATATTAGCATGTATGTTACTGTCTTTTTTCTACCTCCACTGGCTCAAATTTACCACATCCACACACAGATACACATTCCTTCTCAGAAGCACCAGGGAAGGTCAGACCCAAGGGCTTTTATCTAGGTGCCTATGGAAAATTTGGTTACAATGTGAGAATGGAGAGGTCAGGCTGCAGAGAGCTCCTCTACCCCCTTTCCCTTTTCAGGTAGTTCAGGCCCCTGGGAACCTTTGATCTGACTGTCACCAAACACACACTCCCATATTTTGTACTTTCAGGTATAGATTTCAGAAAAGGCGGGGGGGTTATTATCCACAAAAACAAAATAACTCTTTCCAAAACAATCCATCCCTCCTACCATCCTGTCTGCTCCAGAAGGGAAGGCAATCCCTTCCTCCATCCATCACGCTCCTCTTACCACTCACTCTCCCTCTGGAGGAAGAGGCAGACTTCAGAGCAACGATGCTGGACTACAGGCACCCAATGCTGCTCTGCTTTGAGAGTCACGGACACGCGTGTCCACAAATCAGCAAGATCCAGACTTGAGGTGAAAGTTTGTACTCCTCTCAGATTCTTTATAGTCCTGCAAATCCTATGACTTGAGAGATTAGACGGGAATGAAAAGCACATGTGCTATGAGGAGGCCTTCTTCTCAGGTGCTCAAAAGAAATAGCTAACTGAGTTTGTCTAGAGAATGGCCTGGAAATCTAATTAACTTAACTCTAAACTAAGAAAAATAGTAACAAAGACTAGGGCAAGAAGTATGTTACCAGTCCAAAATAAAAGAAATGCAGAAGCTAAAGTATTTTTTTTAATGTAAGATACACCTAAAATGAATACAGTGTTGTCAATTATATTTCAAAAAAAAAAAAAAGTCTAAGGATAGTAAGGAAGCAAGGTAGAGACACAATTTCTAGAAAAGCAGCACCAAGACAGAGTATGGATTCAATGAAACCAGCAGATGATAGCCAGGGCACACTTAGCACCCAATAAACCTGCACTCTCTGGGTGTTTGTTTTATATTAATAGGGGCAGGGCCTGTAGAGAAGCCCCCTTTCCTTCTAATCAACTCTTCCCCTTCCTTTCTCGTCCTGAGAGAGTTAGCTAGGTTATTAAAAAACTTCCTGATTGTAGGAAGCACGATACACAGTACTCAGCACCTGATGGTTTGCCAGGGAAGACACTGGTTTGTGTTTGCTGTTCCTAATGTCCCCTTTCACTCTCAGAAGTGTCTTGCTTTGGATAATAACTATATGGTCACTCTAGTCATTAGATGTATGTATATGTATGATGAGTGAATGAATAAATGAGAAACTATCTTCAACTCTAACTCCATGTTCCTAGGTGTATCTTATCTGTAAAGGAATTCTCCAACTAGGTTATGTCTTAGTCTTTACAAACTTGGAATAAACCAACTAAAGAACAAAAAAAAACCCCACAAACTGAAACCATTGGGAGTAAAAACTCCCAACATTGTAATATATAATCCTGCTGAAGGCTCCAAAGGAGAATGGCTAACTCTGTTTTTTTTTTTCCTTTTGGCCACACACAGCTGAGGAACGTGGCCAAGTAAAGTTCAAAACAGAAAATGGATGAGAAATTGGGAAAAGTCAGGCCTCTGAACCAGAAACTGCACTCTCTATAGGTATACACAGACACACCCAGGGCCAACCTGCAGTAAATTATAGAAGGGAATGAATCGGATGTCTCAAATATCATTTCTTCTTCCAGTGGACAAAGGCAATAAGATAAGTATGAAAAAAACTTTAAAATATTTATAAAACAATTACGATGTAAATTCATAGTCAACGAGGATAATTCAAAGTAGTTTCTAAGTTTTATAAAGCTGAATACATTTTAAAAATCAAAGCCCTAGATATCTTCTTAGTTTTTAATATCAAATTTCATTTCCAATACTAGATGCCTTAAGGATGAGAGAATTCAAAGTAAATGTCCAATTAGATAAAACTTAGACAATCCTGTTTTTAATCACTCCCCAAAATAAATATGTTATGAAATCCCTTATCTTCACCAATAGACACCATTATCTAACCATTTCCCTGCAGCTCAACAAGGTAAATGTTTCTAAACAATTCTCTCTGAAGTTAAACATTAAATTAAAAAATTAAAACACCACTAAGAAACTTGTGATGACCTGAAGGCATTTTAAGAGCAGCAAAGGTTAGGAGGGCTGCTCTCAAATAACACCCATTGTTCTAGTTCTACTTAATGACAAAAGGAGAAAAGAAAGCGATTACCTGGCCTTCCTTCTACATCTCAATTCAAATGCTACTTAAGAAAACAAAAACCTTCAGTTTTTGCAACTGAGCACTCTTCAGCTTAGTCAAATTTTGATTTTTTTTTTTAACTGAATTAACTTTTCCTTCATGACAGCCAAATTCAGCAGCAGATTGGGAGGTAGTTGCGTATCAACTACATAATGCCATTCAATGAAGATCCAAAAATATAGAACATATTAAATGAATATTCCCAGCTTGAAATTCCACAGAAAGTTATTTGTAGATATTAGCATCCAAAAAAAATGTTATTTTCCACTTTGTAAAAAAAAATATATATATATACCAACCCTAAAATCTAATGGAAAAGCAAAAGGCCAAGAATAACCAAGACAATTTTGAAGAACACCGTTGGGGAACTCACTCTGCCAGACTGTCAAGACAGAAAGCAATTTACACCACTGTAGTGGTACAAGCATAGACAAATCCACCAATGAAAAGAAAAGAGACACACAGGTGTACGTATGAATCTGATATATGATGGGGGTAGCATTTTAAAAGTACAAGGAAAGGATGAGCTATTTAATAAATGGTGCTTGGACAATTAGATAACCATTTGGGAGGAAAAATAGATTTCCACCTCATATCAAATACAAAAATACATTTTAGGTAGATTAAAGACAAAGCAAAACTTTATGAAACTTAGAAGAAAATATGGGTAAATATACCTATGACTTCAGGCTAAGGAAGAATTTCTTAAACAAGACAAAAGCACAAACTCTAAAGGAAATATATTTCATGATATTAAAAATAAAACCTATGCATTTTTAAAGACACCATAAACAATGCCTGGCTAAGCCACAGAATAGGGAAATATTTTTATAGCGAACATAACCAATAAGCAATTAGAATCCAGGATAGAAAAAGAATGATGAGTCAGTAAGAAAAACAAACCACCCCAAATTAAAAAATGATAAGAACAAGCAATTCACAGCAGAGGAAAGCCAGCAGTCTAACAAACAGTGAAAAGATGCTGATTCTCATTAGCAGTTAGGAAAATATAACTTAAAATAGCAAAGAGTCTCCGTTTCATACCCATGTAAAGTGGGGAAATATTTGAAAGTCTGACCTTATCGAGTGTTGGTGACAATACAATTGCAAGGGGAACTCTCACATACTGCTAGTAGCAGTGTAAATTGGTGCAACCGTTTGGGAGAGCAATTCAGTGATATTTATCAAAGCTGAAAACATGCATAGCCTATGACCCCACAATTCCATTTCTATGTAGTACTCTAGAGAGACAATTAACCCGTGCACAAGGAAACATGTTTGAGAATTTCTCAGCAGTGTCATTTGAAAGAGCAAACATTACAAAATAGATAAATTAATGATGGTATGTCCATTAATGGAATACTACAGCATTGATAATGCAATGGACCAAAGCAGCATATATTAGTGTGGGTAAATCTCAAAAAAAAAAAAAAAAAATTGTTTAGTTAAAAAGAACACATGAATACAGTATGATGCTATTTATGTCAGATTTTTAAATAAGCAAAAACGATACTACGAATACATACAAATGTAATAAGTCTAAAACCCATGCATGGGAATAACCTTGGTTAGGGAGAGGGGAAAAGAGAGGGAAAGAGTAAAAGAGGCTTTAACTTAAAAAATGTATATATTTTTAAAAGCTGAAGCAAAGATGACTTTGATGTGCCTTGGAGATAGGTACATAGAGAGAAGTACATTGGAGATAGGTGTTGGTTATATTATTCTCTAGACTTTTTGGTATAGTTGAAATGTATTAGTAAAGGAAGGTCACCTATTTTACCCTACCTTAAAAATGATGTAAGTTAAACCAAAGTACTCTGAAAATACTCTGAAACTTGGATTTAAGTGGGAGAGTTTTTCAAATATCATTTCATCTCAAGTCTCCACGTTTAACTGATAGGGAACCTGAAGCACTGCAGTTCAGTAACTCCAAAGGTTACATAAGTTTGCTAGAAATACTGAGTCCAAGTCTATTTCTACCACACTCAAGGCCCTGAGCCAGTGCCACATTACTTGAGGACAGGGGACCAGAAGGCCGACTTTGGTATACTTGAGCCCATCACACAACGGCACTCAAGTGCAAGAGGACTGAATGCAAGGCAAGTAACACAGAAGTGGCATCAAATGCAATAGAAGTCCGCAGAAGGATTGCCACTGGCTGAACCGATTCCCCAGGAATCAAGTCTACATTGGACCTTCAGGAGCAGACAGTATTCTGATGAGCAGAGCTGGGGAGAGAGACCAGATGGAGAAAGGCTTCAAATGGGGAAGGGTTTGGAAGGACATTGGGTCTGCTGTGTCCTTGGGACACCAATTCTCTCTGGTTCCAAGGTACAGTGCTCCACCTAATCACTAACCAGAAACTTTCCAGAAGCTGCTGTCTTGCTTTGGTTTAATGGAAACAAAAGCATTATGTGTCACTTTTGTATACAAATTTTGTTCTAATTGATCACAGTGTGTTTTCTAAATTTGGATGAAAAAGTACATGTGTATTTTCTTTTTAAAAATCCCAATGCAAAACCACAGCCAGGTTGATTTGTAACAACCTAATAAGGGAAGATGGATGTTACCAGCCCAGCAGAGGCAGAACCATAAATGATAAAATTTCCTTTCGGTGAGAGTTGACCACCAGTCTCTGGGCTGACAAGGAAATGGTGTGAGAAGAAGAAAGAATGAAGTACTGAGAAAAATTGGGAATTAATGTCATTTTCTTTTACACCAGGTGGACTGGCTTCCCTGAGTCTGACTCATGAAGAGACTGAAATCGGCCATCCTGGGAGAAGTAAAAATCTAAATAAAGTAAAATTAACTGTCGAAAGTACAAAAGGAAACTACTCAGTGTATCCTTTTGACTCATGGGTGTACTTAGAGTCTAAACTTCTTATGAACCAAAATGTTGCATCTTTTAGATTAATTTATGTCAGGGACAGAAAACATTATCAAATACAAAGTATCCTAAAAAGTTTTTTCAAGTATGTTTCTTCTCTTATATCTAAAGTACCCTTTTAATTAAAAAAATGAAAAAAGAGTTAATATTTAGCCACAAACTTCCAGTTTGATGGACTCAAAATAAAATTCACAGATATTTCAAGTGTGAAATGCTGTGAGAGGCAGCAAATGTTAATCTGTAATAACAAACTTGTTAGAAAACCACAACCAGATGCAAATTAAATTTGTAATAAAAATACTTAAAATTCACATATTCCAACTCCTTGCACTTTACAATTATGTATATGAATGTAAAATGGAAATCTAAGCATACACAGTTTTCTAATAGAATATTTCTAAAATCTAATACCAATTTACTTTTTAATTCTGCTTAAACATACAGTATCATCTTATTAAGTGAATTAGTTACAAAACATTACTCTCTCAGTTGTCAGACGCGAATAAATACTACAGGCAGTGAGCTCTTTAAAGCAATAAGCCTCACCATCACTAAAGTTTAAAGTGTTCCAGTCAAAAGAAACAAAATATTTCTCTTCTGCAATGGCAATGTTTGACACACATGCTTTTGTTCATATATCATCCACAGATTGTATTAGAATTCAGAGAACCATATTTAAAATTTCATTAGGAAAAACCCCACACATATTTTACTCAGGCAACTGTTGAAAGACATTCTGTGTGGTGTACAAAGCCTTCTACTGCTTACACAAGCAACTTTGTGTACGCAACTTTATGTTTTTACAGAACCGTTTCAAAGTTACCAGCAAATGTGGCTAAAATCTTGAAAGAAAAATCTCCTTCGAATTAAGGTACATTTTTGAAGGGCAAAAAAACCAACATATTTAACTACCAAACAATAAAATACTACTGAAATAGATGGTATGGTTCCTTTTTTCAATACATGCTCTCGAAGCTCTTCTTCAAACACCCATTACAAAGCCCAGAGATTTCTCCTCTTAATTATTTTCCAGCAGTTTGTAACGCCTTCAATTATTTTATAATTTCCAATAAGTAAAGAAATACTTCAAAATCCCTTTTATAAATATGGAGAGTACAAGCTTTCTAAGGACAACCTCTCCAACCTGTTTCCATTAAAAAGGCTTATAAGTGGACTGACAGCAGTCCTTAGGGAACCTTCCGTCCTAAATGCAGGATCATCACCTCTAACCAGTTAAGCAGTCAAGGCTGCAGAGTTTCCCAAATATGAGGAGACCCTTAATAAAGTCCAATTGAGAAATGTCATTAGCTTTACAGAACAAATAAGTAACTTTTTTAAGAAAGGATTAAAATTGTACTATCAATTCAGCAATTATCCTAGTATTAAAAAAAGACAGAACAAACTGAAAGAAATGATTAAAAAAAAATTATAAGCCCGGCCCATGCTTTCAGGCTTTCCATGATGCAAGACAAAGCTCACGAACAGTTTAGGAGCTAGAAGAAGTTACTTAGGACAAAATTTAAAGTTTTCTATGAGAAGAATTTGTGGGGAAAGTAAGGTGATCCATCCCAGTACCTTATGTTTATTTGTGAGGCATTTTTGTTTGTAAACACTGGGTTCCATGTCTTCCACTTGTTACCCCACCTCTTATACTATGTGCTCAATACATGTCTGTCATTTAAATTAGATTGCCTATCAGGAAGATTTTTACTGCGCAGAACTCCAAAACAGTTTGTAAGTGTATAGTGTGAGGGTAGGTCAGTGTATATAGTACAGGGCAGGTCAGTGAAGGAATCACACACTCATAAAAGAAGCAAAGAAATAAACAGTAGCATTGGCAAGGCCGGTATTTGTTTTCTTTACTTAAATGTGGCAAACCAAAATCTTGGTGATGTGCCTCCAACCCAGGAGACAGTCTATTTAGCAGAAACATTTAATTTGTCTCAGAACTACAGGATTCTGGTTTTAAATGCAGATAAAGGAGATGATAATATCAGCCCTATGTCGCCTTCAGAGATTTTATCACTATAAAATGAAATGTACTTATAAGCCCAAAGACTCAAATGGATATGAACTCCCAGGAAGATACAGACTTCACTTTGTAATATTCTCTCTTGGTATTTACATTTTCAAATTTATTATTTAAAATAGCCATAAAGATCTACTAAAGGATGATAAATTATTCTTGCACAGAGGCTGAAGTTTGTTTACAACCAAAGAGATTTCAAAACACGGCATACATTAAAATACAGTCCAAACTATAGGTTTTTTGTCAGGGGAGGGGTTGAATGCTATAGAAAACATGTTAACTTTCTGTTTTTTTCCAATGCTTAGGAAGCAGATAATTTACAATGAAAAATCTTTAACATACCACATAGCTTAAAAGGCATGATACCAAAAGAATTAAGAACTGGATATATTTGGACATCTCACTTAATAATTTGTCTTAATCTTGAATATTCAATTTAGAAATGATTGATCATTAATTAACTTTCACTTCACTGAGCAGAACCAGTTATTATCACATTTCACTGACAATTATTACAAAGACTTTGACCTTTGTGCTTATATTTCAGTGTTTGGCAACATCAATTCAGATTAAATTATGCATATTGAAAAACTATATTTACATGAATAGCTGCTTAAGCAGATTATAACACTCAGGTTACGAGAAAGAGTTGTGTGATCTGGTCAGGATCATGTGGTATTTTAAGGATTTCATCCTGTCTTGGTGACTTTTTAAAATCAGGAAATACTTTTAAAGTAGAATTTCCTAAAATGTTTTTTGATCAGAAAGAAATTAAGTTTGAATAAAGAGGTATTTGAGTGAGAGAGCTGAAGGATTATATCCTACTGAATGAAGGCTTTTTCAACACAGAGCCAGGAAATGGAGTCACTATAGACTCTGGAACAAATATGTTCCCTTATGTTTTTGTACCACGACATTTAAAAACATCATATTTTAATTTCAGGCCTTATAAACTAAAGATGTCCCCTAAAATTAATTCTACTTATTATTTTGGATCAGAGTTTGTGGCTAACTACATCTGCTGGAAACTTCATTGTTCTTCCTAATTAAGGAACCAAGTCTAGTTGGCTGATGAAAAAAAAGTTTAGTTCAAAGGGAGATGTAATACTGTGAAAATAACCAAATAATTTTTCTCCACAAGGCTTTCAGTGGAAGCTGGGCTTCTCAAATCTTCTGTATCATGTATCTACTCTGCATTTTATTATTTTTCCCACTTGTGTCTTTCCTGTCACGTTACAGCTAAAGGTTTTACTCTATCAATTCTCTTCAGAAACGCTCTTCCTCTGTCCTGCACAGTGGTCGTTTCAGCAATGACTGTTAAGTAAAAACACCTCCAAGTCAGACTTTTGCCTTTTGTTCCCCCACCCCCGTTTTAAAATTTTGTCATTCGTTTCTATATACTACATCAAAATAGTTAAACGTAAAAAAAATATTTTCCTAGAAGGCTCCGCTAAAAAAGAAAAGGAAAAAAGAAACAAAAACCCTGCGGGACTGTGCCCCGGAGTGCCGAGACGGCTGGGTTCACATGCCCAGCCCAGTGTCAAAAGGAGAGGCAGTCGCTGGTACACCGGCCCCCAAGGAGAACGTGACAACACTGGGTAGGTGCCACTGGATGGCACCTGCCCAGACCCTCTTCCACTCAAGCCTCAACTATACACTTGCCTCGAATCGAGGACCTAAGAGAAGGTGGGGCGGGGAGGTGGGGGAAGGAGGATGAGACTGGGCGAGAAGCTCGGATTGTCATTCTGCAGAGTTTGAGTTTGACTCATCTCTCTGGCTTTCAAACCGGGAAGAGGGAAGTGCGCGGCTGCTATGGAGTTAGGCGGGGTGCTAGGTGGGAGAGAAGGCGCGCTCTAGTCCTCTCAGCAAGGGGCTCTCCTCTCTGCCGGCCAAAAAACTCGAGCCGTCGGGATGATCCGGGGTCTGCGGAGGCTCCTGTGACATGCCCACTGCCACCCGACCGGGGCGGACGGCGCGACTCTCCGTTGCCGCCTTCCCAATGCAGTCTCAGACTGGCGCGCTGAAAATGATCTTACAGTGTATACACCCAGCCATCCAAGCCGCGAAATCTGCTCCAAGAAAGCCACATTTAAGAAGTTACGAGCAGGACTGATGCTTGTGACGGCAGGGGCACCCCGGGAAAGATTTCTCTGGAAGCTTGTCTTACATAAGCCCCTTCACCTGCAGCCCCGCGGACCTCGAGACAAAATGACGAACACAACCGATTTCGAGAGTCCTCTCGACCTGATGTCAGGACCCCTAATTCTTTCCTTCTCATCTCGTCCAAATGGACGCAACATTCTGGTAATTCTCATTCCATGCCCCCCCCCGCCCTTTTTCGGGAGGGAGGTGAGCGACTTTACAAAAAGGAGCTCGAGCTCGGAGAAAAAGGTGCGTAGTAAACAAGCCATCTCTGCTCTGTCACACGTCCCCACTTTTCAAGCGGAAGCGTCGCTGCGGGTTTTTTTTTTTTTTTTTTTTTAATTTCACAATTCAAGCTAATGTAGTGCAGTCGAGAGCCGCTAGCTGCATACACGCTGAGCTCAGTAGAATTCACCGTAGAAAGTGCTTCTTCAACAAGGACCCTGGGGGAGAGCCTGTCCTGAGCCGGATCCCCCTTTAGCGGCGTCTTACCTCGACCCCCTGGCCTCCCGCGGCGTCACCGGTGGACGATCTACTAACAGCATCCACCACAGGACCGCTGAGAGCCGGATCCCCTGAGCCGCTCCCGCTCCTCGCCCCCCTCGCCACAGTGCCAGCGCTTTTGAAAACTTTGGGCGCAGCTTTTACGTGACTGACAAGCAATAAATGCTCCTGCCCTTGTTCAACTAGCGTAGATGCCCTTACTCCCCTGCACTTTCATAGACTCGGAAAAGATACAAAGTTAACACTCCAAAAATGAGGTGTATCTGATTCTGCGTTTCATTTACACTTGCAAGTTGGTGACACGGAATTTTATCCTTGAAACTGACCGTGATGGTCAATCTTAACGTCCCTCTTTCTACCCTGTTTTAAAATACCGAATAATTAATGCCAGAAAGAGAACTATCAACATTGCCAGTGTTTACAGATTAAGCAATAGCAGAGCCCCAAATCACCACTCTTCTCGATATTCCTAACCCTGGGCGTGATTCTCTTCACTAAAATCCCAGCCCAGATATTTTTTTTGCCACTGTGGTCTTGATTCTTTGAAAATCTATTTCCAAAAATCGCAAACGTAACATTTTAAAGACCTTCTAACGTCACCCTCCTCATGGCAATCGTAACCCGCACACCTGCTCAGCTCAGCCAGCTCCTGAAGACGTCGAGCAGGAAGCCCAGCTATCTTCCGAGTGGCATCTTCTCTGCTCACCTAGATAAATCTAGAAAACAAGCAACTTCAATGAATGCAAACTAAGCTTTCCCGGGGAGAATCGGCAATGCTGCTACAATCAGTCTCTGATTACACAAACATACCTAAAGGCAGGTTGGAGTCTAAAGGAGGGCTTCGGGGGTGGGGGTTGCCTACCCAGAGGTGGCTTAAACCAGTTCTCCTATTGTTATTGAGTTTAGGAAAGCTAGCTTTTGTTTCGTGGTGGATATTGGGGGTAAAAACCGAGAAGCCAGTTAAGCCTCCCAGAAGTCTTGGAAAGGGTAAAACCTTATCTAAATTAGGACTTGAGTTCTTTTGAATTAAAATACTGAATTAAGAAGCGTCAAGACTCCAGTGGAGAAAAGATCCAGAGTCATTTGAAATATTGTAAAAGATGGGCTGACGTCTGCCATCTATCTGCCCTGTTTTCCAGGAGCTCAGTTCCACTCACGGGTCCCCTCTGTCAAACTGGGAAAGGTGGCGACAGCGGGACTCCTCGGGTCGCATGTTGGGGCCCAAGGCTTCGGACTCCCTCTAACCAGCACTTTGCACTTCTGCTTTGGGGGAAGGAGACGTACAGCCCTAGCTCCCTCCCTAGCAAACAAATCAGAAGGAACTGAGGTCCCGATCCTTCCTGGGCCCGCCTGGAGACACACACCTAAAAGGAAATGCTCTTTCCTGCTCATAAGGAGGTAACGGCTGATGAAAGGGATTGTGCACAGTGCCCAGGAGCCCCGAAGTAGGGACGTTCGACCCTCGATGTCCCCAGGCAGGGGGGACCTGAAGCGGAAGGAGGTGCAAGGCCCTCTTTACACCGCGTTTAGGAGGTAACAGCCCACATGACAACTTTCATTGACAGAGAAGAGCTTTCCAGGCCAGATCCGCGCGCGCGGCGCGGGGCCGCTCGGATTGGGCGGTCGCGCGTCACGTGACAGGCGCGCGGCGTCCTGGCCCCGCCCCCGGCGCGCGCTCTGCCGCAGCCGCCGGGCCTCGCGCCCACTTTCACTTTCTGCACCGTGGGTTTACACGCGAGCGGGAGCGGGAGGGTTTCTAAAACGAAGATTTTGGGGTGACCGGCACAAAAGGGAGGTATTCTAAAGAAATAAGGGTTGCATTCTAAAGAAATAAGTGCTTGTGATGGGAAGCTGACTCCGAGTCCGCTCTCCGGGAAGAGAGTCTGGGAAACACCGCGAGGGTAAAACCGAGTTTGCGGGTCCACAAAGCGTTCTGCGAATGACAAGAGCGGCCAGGATGCCGATCAAAAGAAGAAAGCGGTCGGTGCTTCACCTTCTGAGCGCTGACTTGGTAATTTGGTTTTGAGGAGGAAAGTCCTCTGCGTAATTACCTTGGCGTGAGTAAAGGGCCACCAAAGCTAGCTTGTTATGCAACCTAGGAAACAGCGCTCTTTTAAAAGATAAGCTGACGATGGCTTCCATCGCACCTCTATCCGTGTGTGACTTGACTGGAATCAGTTCAGCAACAGTGTAGACAGAGAGCTCAGCGTTGGCTCCGGGGTGAGCTAATCAGTCGGTGAAACCCAGACGCAGCTAATAATCAATACAATGTATGTGCCTGGGCACCTTCTGTTATCACTAATTGTCTATGATCACGGCTAGTTACTGTCTGTCGAGTTAAAAACATTCTCCCCGTATCCTAAATAATAAGTTCCCCTTTACGAAGAAAATGTGTCAGAATATTGAAAAAGCCACTTAATCACTAACACTGGGGGGATCAACTCAGATCTCCACTAACACGGGCTTAGCCCATTCATTTGGTCTTTTATGTTATTATACATAGTACATATTTTCAAGTGCCTGACCTGCTAGCAGCAACCTGTGAACCAGTCAGACTCTTGCACATCGTGTCCTCATAGTGCTCATCCGTCACAGGTCAAGGCAAGTTGCAACAAATAATTGGATCTCGGAAAGAGAACATTTTTTCCCCTGTCTCTTAAAAGATGTCTCCACCACTTGATAGCAAAGTGACCTTTAGCAATTTGCCCAATTATCTGTTTTGTTGTTATTTGATCATCTGTACCCTTCAAAGGGCAGGAGGAAACCAGGTAAAGCTTGGACAATTGTCTATCGTGGTTCCTGATGCAAAGTTAATGCTCAGTAAGTTATTATTATTATTATTGAAGTGAAAATTTACACTTCCTCCTACTTGTAATTTTAAGCGACAGTATAATGTTGTCCCTTCTTCCATGCTTTATATTTATATAGGGGTTTGATTAGGGAGAAGGGAAAGCTCATAAAGCAATTTGCTTCAATTGTGTGTTGTGATAGTAACTTCCACTAACTAATTACATGTCATTTTGAAAGTATTTCCTCAAATTTGTTTTGAATATATAATGTTGCCTTTGAATTTCTTTAACTTCCCCCTTATACTTTTACAAAATGAAAGACTATGTTCTTTGTTTTATACCACTAGTTATTTCACAACCAAACATGGTAACTTTTTAGAGGGAAGAGATTATTTTCTCTGGGCACTTAGCTGAAAATCTTCTAACAAAAAGTGAAGTCTGGAGCAAGAATCAATTAAACAACCAAAAAAAAAAAAAAACCCACATTCTTCTTGCTATCTGGGGGACAAAATCATATATATATATAGAATCTTAATTAAGCAACATAGCTGTGTTTTAATTTCTGCTGTTTTTGGAAGTAAATTTGGCTATTTGAAATGAAAGTTTTCCCTTTAAAATTAATGTAATTATCACTAGGTAGAAAGAATATCTCTGGTCTAAACCTCTCTCCTGACCTCCAATTTCCGTCTTCCACAAATGACACTGGGACCACTCTATGTGAATACATATGGAGCTGAACGAATCACCTCCTC